>NC_140183.1:88915987-89268487 GCF_963971535.1 Notolepis coatsorum
TATGAGGAGAGGAGAGGAGAGGAGAGGACAGGTGTGATGAGAGGAGAGGTGTGATGAGAGGAGAGGACAGGTGTGGTGTGAGGAGAGGACAGGTGTGATGAGAGGAGAGGAGAGGAGAGGAGAGGTGTGATGAGAGGAGAGGGCAGGTGTGATGAGAGGAGAGGAGAGGAGAGGAGAGGTGTGATGTGAGGAGAGGACAGGTGTGATGAGAGGAGAGGAGAGGAGAGGAGAGGTGTGATGAGAGGAGAGGACAGGTGTGATGAGAGGAGAGGTGTGATGAGAGGAGAGGAGAGGAGAGGAGAGGTGTGATGATAGGAGAGGAGAGGAGAGGAGAGGTGTGATGAGAGGAGAGGACAGGTGTGGTGTGAGGAGAGGACAGGTGTGATGAGAGGAGAGGAGAGGAGAGGAGAGGTGTGATGAGAGGAGAGGAGAGGAGAGGAGAGGTGTGATGTGAGGAGAGGACAGGTGTGATGAGAGGAGAGGAGAGGAGAGGTGTTTTGATGCAGAGGAGAGGACAGGTGTGATGAGAGGAGAGGAGAGGAGAGGAGAGGTGTGATGTGAGGAGAGGACAGGTGTGATGAGAGGAGAGGAGAGGAGAGGTGTGATGAGAGGAGAGGACAGGTGTGATGAGAGGAGAGGTGTGATGAGAGGAGAGGAGAGGAGAGGAGAGGTGTGATGAGAGGAGAGGAGAGGAGAGGAGAGGTGTGATGAGAGGAGAGGACAGGTGTGATGAGAGGAGAGGACAGGTGTGATGAGAGGAGAGGACAGGTGTGTTGTGAGGAGAGGAGAGGAGAGGTGCAAGGAGAGGAGAGGTGTGATGTGAGGAGAGGACAGGTGTGATGATAGGAGAGGAGAGGACAGGTGTGTTGTGAGGAGAGGAGAGGAGGAGAGAAGGAGAGGAGAAGTGTGATGAGAGGAGAGGAGAGGAGGAGAGAAGGAGAGGAGAGGTGTGTTGTGAGGAGAGGAGAGGAGGAGAGAAGGAGAGGAGAGGTGTGATGAGAGGAGAGGAGAGGAGAGGTGTGATGAGAGGAGAGGTGTGATGTGGGCTGAGGTGTTCTGAACCAAGGTTTTCAACTGACTCTAGAGGATGAATCAGTGAATACAACTGATATTATCATATCAATCATTTATCTGACATTACCTTCAATAATATATTGACATTAATCAAGATTCCATTGATATTAAACATTTTCAGTGGCACAGCATGAGAAGGACAGCGAAGCCCTGATCAAAGCCCAGTTGCTGGACCAAGTAAATCAACTGAATAAGACGATTGAAGGTGAGAAATACTAAAGTAAAGTGGAATTCATCAAAACGGTGTGTTATGAGACTGTTATGACTGTTATGATTCATATGATTCATGATTCAGAGGCTAAAGAATGGAAGCAGTTTGGCAGTTTTTACTACTTCTCTACGGGGGAAAAGAACTGGACTGAGAGCAGATTGGACTGTCAGAGAAGAGGAGAGGAGAGGAGAGGAGAGGAGAGGAGAGGAGAGGAGAGGAGAGGAGAGGAGAGGAGAGGAGGAGAGGAGAGGAGAGGAGAGGAGAGGAGAGGAGAGGAGGGGAGATAATAGGTGTGAGGAGGAGGAAAGGAGAGGTGAGGTGTGATGTGAGGAGAGGAGAGGAGAGGAGAGGAGAGGAGAGGAGAGGAGAGGAGAGGAGAGGAGAGGAGAGGAGAGGAGAGAAGAGGAGAGGAGAGGTGTGAGGAGAGGAGAGGAGAGGTGTGATGTGAGGAGAGAGGAGAGGAGAGGAGAGGAGAGGAGAGGAGAGGAGAGGAGAGGAGAGGAGAGGAGAGGAGAGGAGAGGAGAGGAGAGGAGAGGAGAGGAGAGGAGGGGAGATAATAGGTGTGAGGAGGAGGAAAGGAGAGGTGCGATGAGAGGAGAGGAGAGGATAGGTGTGAGGAGGAGGAGAGGAGAGGAGAGGAGAGGACAGGTGTGATGTGGGCTGAGGTGTTCTGAACCAAGGTTTTCAACTGACTCTAGAGGATGAATCAGTGAATACAACTGATATTATCATATCAATCATTTATCTGACATTGCCTTCAATAATATATTGACATGAATCAAGATTCCATTGATATTAAAAAATGTTCAGATCAGAGCCAAAGCAGAGCCCAGTTGGAGGACCAAGTAAATCAATTGAATGCAACGATTGCAGGTGAGAAATACTAAGTAAAGTGGAATTCATCAAAACGGTGTGTTATGAGACTGTTATGACTGTTATGATTCATATGATTCATGATTCAGAGGAGGATAGGTGTGATGTGAAGAGAGGAGAGGAGAGGAGAGGAGAGGAGAGGAGAGGAGAGGAGAGGAGAGGAGAGGAGAGGAGAGGAGAGGAGAGGAGAGGAGAGGAGAGGAGAGGAGAGGAGAGGAGAGGAGAGGAGAGGAGAGGAGAGGAGAGGAGAGGCATGAGGAGAGGAGAGGACAGGTGTGGTTAAGACAAGTCAAGTCAAGAGTTTTATTTGTCACGGCATACGAGTATACAATGAAATGCGCGTGGTCTTGCCCGCAACGATGTGCAATACGGTGGGTATAACATATAATAGAATCCAATACAAAAAACATTGTGCAATAACAGGTAACAGGTAACAGGTAACATGGTGTGACATCAAAATCGGTATCTGTACATAGTTATTTACAGAGCATATAGGACATGCTAGGTAGCTTTGGTAGTGCAATACACTGTTACTGTTGCTAATACAGATTTAAAGTGGCCTTTCCTTTTGGCAATAAGTGTGAGTGTGTGCGCATGAGTGTGTGCCCGCTCATGTTAAAGTGTTAATGTGGCTGCTAGTGTGTGTGCTCATGTGTGCTTGTGTGTGGATAGATCAGTGTTCTGTGGCACTCAGTGTTCATTGTTCAGGACTCTGATGGCCTGGGGGAAGAAGCTAAGCCTAAGCCTCTCTGTCCTAGTAGCTGGGGTTCGCAGGCATCTGCCTGACCTCAGCAGCTGGAACAGGCTGTTATTGGGGTGGTGGGGGTCTTTCATTATTCTGCAGGCTCTGGATTTGCACCTCTTGTTGTATAGAACCTGCAGGGGAGGTAGTGCAATACCCGTGGTACGCTCGGCTGAGCGCACCACTCTATGTAGGGCCTTCTTGTCTTGTGCCGTGCTGTTTCCATACCAGGCAGTGATGTTTCCGGTCAGGATGCTCTCTACAGCTCCTGAGTAGAAGGACTGGAGTATCTTCCCCGATACTCTGAACTTCCTTAACTGTCTCAGGTGGTAGAGGCGCTGTTTCGCCTTCTTTACTACTGTGTCTATGTGTGTTGACCATGTCAGATCCTCTGAGATGTGGACCCCCAGGTACTTAAAGCTGCTCACCCTGTCCACGGTAGCCCCGTTAATCATCAGTGGTGTGTGCGTCTCCTGCTGTCCTCTCCTATAATCCACGATCAGCTCCTTGGTTTTACCAATGTTCAGGAGCAGGCTGTTGTCCTGGCACCAGCATTCCAGTACCTCAACCTCCTCCCGGTAGGCCTTCTCGTCGTTGTCCGAGATCAGCCCCACCACCACCGTGTCGTCTGCGAACTTCACTATGGAGTTGGAGCTGAACTTGGCCACACAATCGTGTGTGTAGAGTGAGTACAGCAGGGGGCTCAGAACACAGCCCTGGGGGGACCCGATGCTCAGGGTGATGGTGTTGGAGGTCTGACCCCCCACCCTGACCGCCTGGGGTCTTTCGCTCAGAAAGTCCAGTACCCAGGCGCTCAGGGCGGAGCTCAGACCTAGCTCGATCAGCTTGTCCACCAGTCTGGTGGGGACTATGGTGTTGAACGCTGAGCTGTAGTCAATGAACAACAGTCTCACATAGCCCCCCTTCTGACGGTCAAGGTGAGAGAGGGTGCTGTGCAGTACCTGGAAGACCGCGTCGTCAGTGGACCTGTTTGTCCTGTATGCAAATTGCATAGGGTCCATATCACTGGGGAGGGAGGCACAAATGTGGTCCTTGACCAGCCTCTCGAAACATTTCATGACCACAGAGGTGAGTGCCACCGGTCTGTAGTCATTTGGACATGTTGGGGAGGGTTTCTTCGGTACAGGGATGATGGTAGACATCTTGAAGCAGGCAGGGACCACTGACTCCGCCAGGGATTGATTAAATATGGCGGTGAACACCGGGGCCAGCTGGTTGGCACAGGACTTGAGTATGCGTCCTGTTATACCATCTGGGCCAGCAGCCTTCCTGGTGTTCACCTGCATAAATGCTCTTCTCACACTGTGTTCCGACAACGAGAGAGCGTCCCCGCTCTCTCTGGTGTGAGGAGAGGAGAGGAGAGGACATGTGAGGAGAGGAGAGGACAGGTGTGAGGAGAGGAGAGGAGAGGTGTGAGGAGAGGAGAGGAGAGGACAAGTGTGTTGTGAGGAGAGGAGAGGAGAGGAGAGGAGAGGAGAGGAGAGGAGAGGAGAGGAGAGGAGAGGAGAGGAGAGGAGAGGCGTGATGAGAGGAGAGGACAGGTGTGATGAGAGGAGAGGAGAGGAGAGGCGTGAGGAGAGGAGAGGAGAGGAGAAGTGTGAGGAGAGGAGAGGAGAGGTGTGAGGAGAGGAGAGGAGAGGAGAGGCGTGAGGAGAGGAGAGGAGAGGTGTGAGGAGAGGAGAGGTGTGAGGAGAGGAGAGGACATGTGAGGAGAGGAGAGGAGAGGAGAAGAGAGGCATGAGGAGAGGAGAGGACAAGTGTGTTGTGAGGAGAGGAGAGGTGCGAGGAGAGGAGAGTTGTGCTGAGAGTAGAGGAGAGGAGAGGACAGGTGTGATGTGGGCTGAGGTGTTCTGAACCAAGGCTTTCAACTGACTCTAGAGGATGAATCAGTGAATACAACTGATGTTATCATATCAATCATTTATCTGACATTGCCTTCAATAATATATTGACATTAATCAAGATTCCATTGATATTAAGTTTTTTCAGATCAGAGCGACACCGAAGCCCTGATCAGTGCCCAGTGTCAGAAGCAAGTAAATCAACTGAATGAGAAGATTGCAGGTGAGAAATACTAAGTAAAGTGGAATTCATCAAAACGGTGTGTTATGAGACTGTTATGACTGTTATGATTCATATGATTCATGATTCAGAGGCTAAAGAATGGAAGCAGTTTGGCAGTTTTTACTACTTCTCTGCGGGGGAAAATAACTGGACTGAGAGCAGATTGGACTGTCAGAGAAGAGGAGAGGAGAGGTGTGATGTGAGGAGAGGAGAGGAGAAGAGAGGAGAGGAGAGGAGAGGAGAGGAGAGGAGAGGAGAGGAGAGGAGAGGAGAGGAGAGGTGTGATGTGAGGAGAGGAGAGGAGAGGAGAGGAGAGGAGAGGAGAGGAGAGGAGAGGAGAGGAGAGGAGAGGATAGGTGTGATGTGAGGAGAGGAGAGGAGAGGAGAGGAGAGGAGAGGAGAGGAGAGGAGAGGAGAGGAGAGGAGAGGAGAGGTGTGACGTGAGGAGAGGAGAGGAGAGGAGAGGAGAGGAGAGGAGAGGAGAGGAGAGGAGTGACGTGAGGAGAGGAGAGGAGAGGAGAGGAGAGGAGAGGAGAGGAGAGGAGAGGAGAGGAGAGGTGTGAGGAGAGGAGAGGAGAGGAGAGGAGAGGAGAGGAGAGGAGAGGAGAGGAGAGGAGAGGAGAGGAGAGGAGAGGAGAGGAGAGGAGAGGAGAGGAGAGGAGAGGAGAGGAGAGGAGAGGAGAGGAGAGGAGAGGAGTGAGGAGGAGGAAAGGAGAGGACAGGTGTGAGGAGGAGGAGAGGAGAGGAGAGGAGAGGAGAGGAGAGGTGTGATGTGGGCTGAGGTGTTCTGAACCAAGGCTTTCAACTGACTCTAGAGGATGAATCAGTGAATACAACTGATATTATCATATCAATCATTTATCTGTCAGAGAAGAGGAGAGGAGAGGAGAGGAGAGGAGAGGAGAGGAGAGGAGAGGAGAGGAGAGGAGAGGAGAGGAGAGGAGAGGAGAGGAGAGGCGTGATGAGAGGAGAGGACAGGTGTGATGAGAGGAGAGGAGAGGAGAGGCGTGAGGAGAGGAGAGGAGAGGAGAAGTGTGAGGAGAGGAGAGGAGAGGTGTGAGGAGAGGAGAGGAGAGGAGAGGCGTGAGGAGAGGAGAGGAGAGGTGTGAGGAGAGGAGAGGTGTGAGGAGAGGAGAGGACATGTGAGGAGAGGAGAGGAGAGGAGAAGAGAGGCATGAGGAGAGGAGAGGACAAGTGTGTTGTGAGGAGAGGAGAGGTGCGAGGAGAGGAGAGTTGTTCTGAGAGTAGAGGAGAGGAGAGGACAGGTGTGATGTGGGCTGAGGTGTTCTGAACCAAGGCTTTCAACTGACTCTAGAGGATGAATCAGTGAATACAACTGATGTTATCATATCAATCATTTATCTGACATTGCCTTCAATAATATATTGACATTAATCAAGATTCCATTGATATTAAGTTTTTTCAGATCAGAGCGACACCGAAGCCCTGATCAGTGCCCAGTGTCAGAAGCAAGTAAATCAACTGAATGAGAAGATTGAAGGTGAGAAATACTAAGTAAAGTGGAATTCATCAAAACGGTGTGTTATGAGACTGTTATGACTGTTATGATTCATATGATTCATGATTCAGAGGCTAAAGAATGGAAGCAGTTTGGCAGTTTTTACTACTTCTCTGCGGGGGAAAATAACTGGACTGAGAGCAGATTGGACTGTCAGAGAAGAGGAGAGGAGAGGTGTGATGTGAGGAGAGGAGAGGAGAGGAGAGGAGAGGAGAGGAGAGGAGAGGAGAGGAGAGGAGAGGAGAGGAGAGGAGAGGAGAGGAGAGGAGAGGAGAGGAGAGGAGAGGAGAGGAGAGGAGAGGAGAGAAGAGGAGAGGTGAGGTGTGAGGAGATGTGAGGAAAGGAGAGGATAGGTGTGAGGAGGAGGAGAGGAGAGGACAGGTGTGAGGAGGAGGAGAGGAGAGGAGAGGAGAGGAGAGGTGTGATGTGGGCTGAGGTGTTCTGAACCAAGGCTTTCAACTGACTCTAGAGGATGAATCAGTGAATACAACTGATATTATCATATCAATCATTTATCTGACATTGCCTTCAATAATATATTGACATTAATCAAGATTCCATTGATATTAAAAAATTTCAGATCAGATTTACATTATCAGGATCAGAGCCGGGTTTGAACCGATTGCAGGTGAGAAATACTAAGTAAAGTGGAATTCATCAAAACGGTGTGTTATGAGACTGTTATGACATTAACCACCTCATTCATGTTTTTTATAGTCTTACTATTACTAATGAAATGGCTAGGCATTTTTATGGACGCTGATTTATTTCCCATTACCTTATTTAGAATGTCCCATGTGCCCTTTATATTATTTTTATTTTCGCCTAACAATCTATTGTAATAATCTTTCTTAGCCCGTCTCATAATTAATACTAACTTATTCTTATACACTTTGTATTTAGTTTCAGCAGTCTTTTTTCTACATTTGATAAAATCTCTATATAGTTTGTTTTTCTTTTTACATGCATTCTCTAACCCCCTCGTTATCCATGGTTTTCTATTGTCATTACTTTTTTGTTTATGTTGAACCATTGGGCAGTGCCTATCGTAAAGTGTCCGATAGATATTCAAAAAAGTCACCTAATGCACCATTAGTTTGCCTACCCAACAAGTTTTGACCAGATGTCTTTCCGGACCTCTACATGTCGTGCTGTCACATTGACAGGAGAAGGAATCAACCTTAAAATGTCATCAAACATGTACCAGATACAGTCCTAGCGGGATGGCCAGAGATATCTATTCTGGCCAATATGGCGCATGCACTTCACTTGGGCATATCCTTCACCTGTTGCCACAATGATTCCAGGGTACAGCTCCTGGTCATATGTCAGGACACACCATTGACCAATTATCCATCACTACTCCAATCGATCTCCTGGGGTCCTTGAAGTTCTTCAGTCAGCTGTTCTGCTGATTTTTGTGCTTGTGCTTGTGTGGTTGGCTGAGGTTTGGCTGGGGTGCTTGTGGTTGGCTGAGGTATGGCTGGGGTGCGTGTGGTTGGCTGAGGTATGGCTGGGGTGCGTGTGGTTGGCTGAGGTATGGCTGGGGTGCTTGTGGTTGGCTGAGGTATGGCTGGGGTGCGTGTGGTTGGCTGAGGTATGGCTGGGGTGCGTGTGGTTGGCTGAGGTATGGCTGGGGTGCGTGTGGTTGGCTGAGGTATGGCTGGGGTGCGTGTGGTTGGCTGAGGTATGGCTGGGGTGCGTGTGGTTAGCTGAGGTATGGCTGGGGTGCTTGTGGTTGGCTGAGGTATGGCTGGGGTGCTTGTGGTTGGCTGAGGTATGGCTGGGTGCTTGAGGCTTGGGTTGCCCTGATCATTTGGGGGCCCATTATCAGTGGAGGAAAGATGAAGTGGTTAGTGTTGAAACATGTACAGGACAGGTTCTTCAATGTGGCACACAGACAGCTGACATCCCTGGTGATCAAGTGGCCTTTCCTGTTGGTGACCACTTGGTGTATTCGCATTGTCCCTGGGACTAATGGGATATTTGCTGGCATGTTACGATAAGCATCCACAATGTTCTCAGTTTCCACATAAAAGAGCTTCACTGTCGTGCCAGTTGTAAGTAGTGCTCTGTAAAGTGTGGTGGCATCAGGAATGTCACGCCCTGTACTCACAAGTTGATCTGCCAGTCTTTTTAATACTCCCCCAACACCATCAGGCGCTCGGCCCCGAAGCGTTGAATTCCAAAAAAAAAATCGAAGATCAGCCCTAGTTGTGTCATATTGTGTTGTGTCATATTGTGTCATATTATTGTGTCATCAGGCCAGTGTAATCAAGGCTGGAGAACATATGAGGACAGATGTTACTTGTTCTCAACTGTCGTAAAGTCCTGGGGGGCGGCTCATACCTTCTGTCTGGAACTGGGGAGCGACCTGCTGAGCATCCAGGACCTTCCTGAGAGGGTGAGGCAACACACACACACACACACACACACACACACACACACACACACACACACACACACACACACACACACACACACACACACACACACACACACACACACTGAATGTACTGTCTTGTCCTGTTGTGCCTTTTTCTATTTTTTTATTCGTGTATTTTATATTATGACATTGGTCTTGTGCTTTGATTGTGCATGCACTTTGGTTGGCTCTTGAGTTTTTAAACATGCTATATAAATAAATTACTTGACTTGATTAGATCCGTACTCTTTCATCCTCTCATCTCCTGTGTCTGTCTACCTCTGCCTTGTGTCCAGTCATGGCTCACCCTCTCATCTCCTGTGTCTCTACCTCTGCCTTGTGTCCAGTCATGGCTCACCCTCTCATCTCCTGTGTCTCTACCTCTGCCTTGTGTCCAGTCATGGCTCACCCTCTCATCTCCTGTGTCTCTACCTCTGCCTTGTGTCCAGTCATGGCTCACCCTCTCATCTCCTGTGTCTGTCTACCTCTGCCTTGTGTCCAGTCATGGCTCACCCTCTCATCTCCTGTGTCTCTACCTCTGCCTTGTGTCCAGTCATGGCTCACCCTCTCATCTCCTGTGTCTCTACCTCTGCCTTGTGTCCAGTCATGGCTCACCCTCTCATCTCCTGTGTCTGTCTACCTCCGCCTTGTGTCCAGTCATGGCTCACCCTCTCATCTCCTGTGTCTGTCTACCTCTGCCTTGTGTCCAGTCATGGCTCACCCTCTCATCTCCTGTGTCTGTCTACCTCTGCCTTGTGTCCAGTCATGGCTCACCCTCTCATCTCCTGTGTCTGTCTAACTCTGCCTTGTGTCCAGTCATGGCTCACCCTCTCATCTCCTGTGTGACAGCAGCAGAGAGGGTAGGATCTTTGAACTGAATAATACTGTGTACATCATTTTGAAGTGTGTGACTAAATTGTGTTGTGGAAATAGTTTGTAATTAGTTTCACCCAGCTGACAGAAACTGGAGGTGTGGCCTTTGTGCATGTGGCTTTTGTAAGTTAAGTGGGCACTTGTGACAGTTTTTTTTTTTTGCTTAAAGACCAGCTTTTTCTCTGTTGGAATCATTCTGATGACAGCAGCAGAGAGGGTAGGATCTTTGAACTGAATAATACTGTGTACATCATTTTGAAGTGTGTGACTAAATTGTGTTGTGGAAATAGTTTGTAATTAGTTTCACCCAGCTGACAGAAACTGGAGGTGTGGCCTTTGTGCATGTGGCTTTTGTAAGTTAAGTGGGCACTTGTGACAGTTTTTTTTTTTGCTTAAAGACCAGCTTTTTCTCTGTTGGAATCATTCTGATGACAGCAGCAGAGAGGGTAGGATATTTGAACTGAATAATACTGTGTACATCATTTTGAAGTGTGTGACTAAATTGTGTTGTGGAAATAGTTTGTAATTAGTTTCACCCAGCTGACAGAAACTGGAGGTGTGGCCTTTTGCTGCAGGTGTCACTCATCAGTAATTAGTGATAGTGATTTAAGGACTTGCTGGCCTAGCGTCAGCGAAGCGTCGAGAAACGAAGAGGGACAAAGAGGAGTTTTCCTGGAGTTCTCAGCAGAGGGATCCACCGATCCACCCAGTGCTAAGCACACCATAATCCTATATTTCCCTCCCACTCTGCTATTTCCCTACTATCTCGCTTCCTCCCTACAACCTTCTCCCTGCCACTCTTGCCACCACAATGTGCCTCATACCTATATCCACAATCTGCTCCTCCAGAACTGACTCTACCCATCCACGCCAGTTTGCTAGCAACCCGGCAAATCTCTCCTACCCTCCTACAGCCACTAATACACCTGTCACAGTACGGGGAGGCTTATGGAATTGTCAATCAGCAGTCAAGAAAGCTGACTTCATTACTGCCTACGCCCATAGTCTAAATCTGCAGCTCCTGGCTCTAACTGAGACCTGGATAACTCCCAATAACTCATCAACACCTGCAGCATTATCTACAAACTATAACTTCACTCACACACCTCGACCCTCCAGACGGGGTGGAGGCACTGGCCTCATGACATCTCCTTCATGGGCTTCAAACCTAACACAACTCCCAGAACTGTCACTCTCCTCCCTCGAATATCATGCAATATCTGTCTCTAATCCTTTCAATCTCACCATTGTTACACTCTATCGCCCTCCAGGTCCCCTCGATCACTTCATAGATGAGCTGGACATGCTTCTAAGCTCCTTACCGGAAGATGGTACCCCGCTCCTTCTATTGGGCGACTTCAACCTGCCTGACTCATCTCAGTCGGTCCCAGTGGTCTCCCTCCTACAACAATTTGACCTGACTCCCACTGCCATGCCTCCCACCCACAAAGCAGGCAACTCCTTGGATCTCATATTTTCCCGTAACTCCAGCATCATTAACACCACGGTAACTCCCCTACATGTATCTGACCATTCCTTCATATCCTTCTCACTAACTCTCATGCTTAACCGAAAGGTCTTCACCCCAACTCAAACCGTCTCACTCAGACGGAACCTGGCCTCCCTATCCCCCTCCACCCTCTCCTCTGACATAATATCCGCTCTACCTTTGAGTGACACCTTCTCTGCTCTCCCCACAGAGATGGCAACCTCCACCCTCCTCTCAGCCCTTGCAACCTCCTTTGACAAGCTCTGTCCCCTCGTTGAGAAACCTGCCCGCCGTTCCCCACCCAGTCCATGGCTGACGGATGCAGTGAGAGAACAAAGACAGGTCCTGAGAGCGGCTGAGAGGAAGTATAGAAAATCACGCCTCACTGCTGACATCGACACATATCACAACCTCTTGTTAACATTCTCCAAAACCATTACTAATGCCAAAGCTTCTTTCTTTCACCATAGGATCGAGGCCTCTGCCAAGAATCTTCGCAAACTGCATGCTACCATGTCCTCCCTCCTCACTCCCCCCCCACCCCCTCCTCCCTCATCTTTTTCTGCCGAAGACTTTGCGATCTTCTTTGAGGAAAAAGTGGAGAACATCCGCAGCTCCTTCTCCCAACCCCCACCCATTCCAAACGCTGAATCGAGAACCTCATCCTTCACTCTGTCATCTTTCTCTCCCATTACAGAAGCCGAGACCCTGACACTGGTAACGTCGAACCGTCCGACTACATGCCAGCTGGACCGGCTACCCTCCCCACTCCTCCAGACCATAGCACCGGACATCCTCCCATTCCTAACTGCAACCATCAACTCCTCACTCAACTCGGGGGTGGTCCCCACCTCCCTAAAACAAGCCAGAGTCACGCCCCTCATAAAAAAACCAACCCTGAACCCCACCGTCATAGCCAACTATCGTCCTGTCTCTCTTCTCTCCTTTCTTTCTAAAACACTTGAACGTGCTGTATCCAACCAACTTACTGCTTATCTCTTACAGAATGACCTCCTAGACCCCAATCAGTCTGGCTTCCGGACTGGCCATTCCACAGAAACGGCCCTCATTGCGGTCACAGAGGCACTTCACTTAGCAAAAGCGAAAGGCCTCTCCTCTGTCCTGATTCTCCTAGATCTATCTGCAGCCTTCGACACAGTCAACCATCAGATCCTCCTCGCGGCCCTCGCAGGAATGGGAGTGGCTGGATCTGCGCTGACATGGCTGACATCATACCTCAACGACCGCTCCTACCAAGTGTCATGGAGAGGGACTCTGTCGGCCACCCGCCCCCTCCGGACGGGTGTCCCCCAGGGCTCGGTCCTAGGACGCCTTCTCTTCTCCCTCTACACTAAATCACTGGGTAACATTATCACGTCTCATGGCCTCTCATATCATTGTTATGCCGATGATACTCAACTCTTCCTCTCCTTCCCTCCCTCAGATATCCACGTCTCTGAGCGGATCTCGGCCTGTCTGTCCGACATCTCCGCCTGGATGACGACCAACCACCTCAAACTGAACCTAAGCAAAACAGAATTGCTCCACCTGCCGGCCAAATCCTCCCCCCTGACCGACCTCTCCATCACAGTCGAGAATGCAGCTGTGACCGCGTCCCCGACCGCCAAGAACCTCGGTGTTGTCCTCGACGACCAGTTGAACTTCTCTGCTCACATCGCAGCGACAACCAGAACCTGCAGATTCCTCCTGAGCAACGTCAGAAGGATACGCCCCTTCCTGACAAAAGAAGCCACCCAACTCCTCATCCAATCAACAGTCATCTCCCGCCTCAACTACTGCAACGCACTGCTAGCTGGCCTCCCGGCCACTGCCACCAAGCCTCTTCAACTCATTCAAAACGCAGCGGCCCGCCTGATATCAAACCTACCGAAGTCGGCCCATGTCACCCCACTTCTTAGGGACCTGCACTGGCTCCCCATTGCTGCACGTATCCGCTTCAAGGCCCTCGACCTAGCATACCGTGCAGCAAAGGGAACCGCTCCCGCCTACCTCCGGTCAATGGTCTCTAACTACACACCCTCAAGACCCCTACGCTCTGCATCTTCTGGCCGCCTCAGACCTACTCCTATCCAAGCTCCCGGAGGGTCATCAAAGAGAAGCCGCCTATTCTCAGTCCTTGCCCCACAATGGTGGAATGAACTACCCATCCCAGTTAGGACAGCCGAATCCCGTCCAATCTTTCGCCGTCGACTAAAGACTCACTTCTTCAACCATTATCTGAAATGAAAAAAAAAAAAAAAAAAAAAAAATCTAACCCTGACTAACCTTACTGTCATGCACTTGTCCTAATAAACTAACCTACACTGTAACACGCAACACTTGATGAACATTGTTACTCAGCTGATAGAGTTGTACCCTTCTTGCTGTCTTGTCGTACAGAACTTGTAAGTCGCTTTGGATAAAAGCGTCAGCTAAATGACTAAATGTAAAATGTAAATGTAAATGTGTCTGTCTACCTCTGCTTGTGTCCAGTCATATCTCGCGACAGAAATCGGCTCAGATAGCTTCTGGATCGGCGCGAATGATGGAGCCTCTGATGGCGTCTGGGAGTGGACGGACGGGACAACCTTTCAGGAATCCTTATCGTATGTAAAACTGACTCCTTATCGTATGTAAAACTGACTCCTTATCGTATGTAAAACTGACTCAGACATTGGCAGGGCAGGGCATGGCATGGGATGTAGTGATGACTGAATGATGGGTGTCACCACAGGGGAAAGAGTGTTAACAATGTACATAGTCTAAAATGTAGTTCAGCTGCATTGTAGCATTTAAAGCTCTCCACTTCTCTCTCCTGTTCTCTCTCCTCTCTCATCTCTTCTCCTCTCCTCACCTCCCTCTCTCCCCTCTCTCCTCTCCTCTCCTCTCCTCTCCCCTCTCCTCTCTCCTCTCTCCTCTCTCCCCTCTCCCCTCTCCTCTCTCCTCTCTCCTCTCTCCCCTCTCCCCTCTCCCCTCTCCTCTCTCCTCTCCTCTCCTCTCCTCTCTCCTCTCCCCTCTCCTCTCTCCTCTCCTCTCCTCTCCTCTCTCTCCTCTCCTCTCCTCTCCTCTCCTCTCCTCTCCTCTCCTCTCCTCTCCTCTCCTCTCCTCTCCTCTCCTCTCCTCTCTCCCCTCTCCCCTCTCCTCTCTCCCCTCTCCTCTCCTCTCCTCTCCTCTCCTCTCCTCTCCTCTCCTCTCCTCTCCTCTCCTCTCCTCTCCTCTCCTCTCCTCTCCCCTCTCCTCTCTCTCCTCTCCTCTCCTCTCCTCTCCTCTCCTCTCCCCTCCCCTCTCTCCCCTCTCCCCTCTCCTCTCCCCTCTCCTCACCTCTCCTCTCCTCTCCTCTCCTCTCCTCTCCTCTCCTCTCCTCTCCTCTCCTCTCCTCTCCTCTCCTCTCCTCTCCTCTCCTCTCCTCTCCTCTCCTCTCCCCTCCCCTCCCCTCCTCTCCTCTCCTCTCCTCTCCTCTCCTCTCCTCTCCTCTCCTCTCCTCTCCTCTCCTCTCCTCTCCTCTCCTCTCCTCTCCTCTCCTCTCCTCTCCTCTCCTCTCCTCTCCTCTCCTCTCAGGTACTGGTTACCAGGCGAGCCTAATAACCATGGTCAGGAGCACTGTGTTGAAGTATATGGACCAAAGCATGGCCGGTGGAACAATAATAACTGTTTAAATAAGAAGAAGTACATCTGCAAGTATCCAAATCGTAGGTCCAGTGACGCTACTGTGTTTTATAATTTTCTACTGGCTAATGTAAACATGTAATGTAATGATTAGTGTAACGTTAATGTAAACACGAAACACCTAACACCCAAATGAGCACGTTGCCTGTAGCACAATAAAGCATAGATTAGTCAAATAGTTGTACTGACAATCAAATACTCACCAATGAATGTGACTTACTCCAATGCTCCCCTTACACATACACATACACACACTCACACTCACACTCACTCATACACTCTCTCTCTCTCTCTCTCTCTCTCTCTCTCTCTCTCTCTCTCTCTTGTTCCTCTAACCTTGAGGGCCCTGGATCTTACCCCGGGATCTGACCCTGAATTTGGCCCTGGGTCTGGGTCTGGACTCAGAGGCGGTGTCATGCACTGATCTGTGGTTGCTGCAACTGCTGGTTTTCTGCATCTCAGTTGTTGCGCTCTCCATTTGCGCCGCTTGGCTCTCCTTTCTCTGTCCCTTAGTTGACTGATAGACAGCTTTTTCCCTGTCTCCTTATCCTTTTTCCATTTCACCCTCTCTTTCTCTAAATATCTTTGTCGCTTGTCGGGATCAGCATCTCTACGTTGCCTGTATAGGCGCTGTTTCTCCGCTGCAGATAGAGTCATCCTAAGAAAATCATATAAAATACAAATACAAAAGTCACTTTAACATTGGCTGGAACCTCTTACTATTGGTAAGGGAAGTATATTTTCATGTACACACAAAAGCATATACTTTTGTCAGCCCTGTTACCATTGACTCAACCCTGTTACCCATTGAAAGGTAACAGGGCTGATGGTAACAGGGCTGACAGAAAAGGCAACTAGCAGCCATTACTAGCCATATGCTAACGGTCTTGACACCACATGGTGTGCATTCACAATTTCAAACAAATAACTTTTTAACATGCGCATAACAGTTCTGACGCAACAAGCTCGTCCCCCTCTGTTGGACATCACATAACTCGAAGAAAATGCATGAAAAGAGGAGCACACTTACTTGTCTTTTCTCCACCATCTTTAGAAAAGGAAGATGATGTCAGTTCCTGGACTATGTGTAACTTTCGGAACAGTCCATTATCTCTGAAGGGGTGTTTTCATCAAAAGTAACAGGGTTGACATCAACATGGGGACACAACTAAAAAGTATTTTTTTTACACATTTGCAACATATTTTTTAAAAATCCATTCATGCGTAGTAAACAACACCTGTGCTTTGATATAGGTTTAAGTTTTTATGTTCTAGTTTGGCTTTTTTGGCCTTAATAGCTAGTGGAAGTAGAACAATCTTACTGAGGGACAGGCAATTTTTTATTTTTTTGCAAGATGCTTTGCACAAAAGTGTTTAAAATTATTTTAAAAACAAAAAGCTAAATAAATTGTATTTGTCTTTATGTTACATGACACATCAGGAATCTAAATTATGAAATGTCTTATTGTTCATTATTTTTTTATTCAAATTGACAGAGGAGTTTTGTTCGAGGGACACAAAATGGCAAGCTTTCTTATAATGACCCCTATACTATTCTTAAAGTGATCTTTCCTTTTGTAAAGTGTCCATAATGTGAGCGTGTGCAGCATGAGTGTGTGTGTGCTCATGTTAAAGTGGCTGCTAGTGTGTGAGCGTGTACAGTGTGTGTGTTGTGTGTGTGCTCATGTGTGCTTGTGCGTGGAGAGTTCAGTGTTCAAGGCTCTGATGGCCTCTGAGGAAGTTCAATGGTCCTCTGAGGTTGTATCATTGATAAGCAGTGTTGGGAAAGTTATTTACTGTTCTGTAGGTATTTTCTCTGTGTCGAAATAAAGGCAAGTCAACCGTGAAAATAGGTACCATCTCCGCTGCAATATACTCAGCAACAAGCTTCTTCAGACCTTCTCCACTCACAGGGTGGTGTTGCCCTGATCTTACATTCAGTTCCTGTTGTTTTGTTTACATCCATCACTGGCTCTGGTCGAATGTTTATACGGCGGGTTTCACATTGTTGTGCTGCAGTGTCAGATGCTTCATCAAATTAGATGTCGTATTTTTCATGGTTGCAAACGTTTTGCTCCCCCCACATAGTTTACAACAGACAGCTATTGGACGTAACGTTACCTCTCTTCCTCAGCCTCTATGCTGCTTCATGGCTAGTAGCTGACGTGCTCTCACTGTGGAGGACAAAAACACATTGCATTCTGGCAACATTGATGATGAATAGTTTATTTTCAGTCTTTTTTTTACAGATAAATCAAAAACACACATGTGTGGACTTTCAAAAGAAAAAAAGAAAAAAAGAAAATAAATCCCAAATGTACATATTCAAAGTTTGGATTAGTAACTTAACTATAATATAATTTCTATTTTGGAAATTGTAAAGTCTTACAAAGTTACTGGGAAAGTAATACAATTACTAAGTAACGTGCTACTGGCCAACACTAATGATACGTGTGAACTGGACCACTGGCAATGATGTTACTTCAGACACATTTGGGTCTCATTCTCCAACAGACTTGTGACAAAAAGGGCTTCTCTTAGGGCCATTTGAGACCTTTTCGGGCAAGACATGAATATAGACAATATATTATAATTAGGGCTGTCAGTTTATCGCGTTAATTAGATTAATTAATTACACAGCAAATTATCGCGTTATGAAAATTAAGTCAAAATTAAATACAAAAAAAAATACTTTATATTTTTTTATTTATTATAATAAAAAAATTATCTTATTCATTCCATAAGAACGTAGAATACACATTTACATACTTTTTTTTAATATGGTCCATTTGCATGTTCTTAGTGTCTGATTCTAGGGACATCTATAGTAGATCTCCAGCTCTGAAGTACAGTTGACCATGGTTGACTTGGACAAACCTCTCCTAATCGCCCTCGTTTATCGGCCCCCTAGCAGCAAGGACTTTATTTCCCAATTTTCAGAGTTTCTGTCAAATACCATGTCCATCCATGACAGAATCCTGATTCTTGGTGACTTTAATATTCATGTGTGCTGCCCATCCAAGCCGATGGTGTCTGATTTCATGGAATTGATCGACTCATTCGACTCACTTTGCTTACTACCACCGCCACCCACAAACTAGGCCATAAGCTTGACTTAGATTTAACCCATGATTTCTCAGTGTCAAATGTGAATATTGATGAAAATGCATGCTCCTCTGATCACTATGCTGTAACGTTCACCTCCTCTCTCTCTCCCCCCAGGCAAACCGCATCGGCGTCCCTCCCGCAGCATTAACCCCTTAACAACCAGTAAGTTTTCCTCCGCCTTCCTAACATCTGTACTATTGAAGCCTCTCCCTCCCACCTTAACATAGATCAGGGGTGGTCATTTGGACGGAGTTGTTAAAACTCACTCCACTCAAATCAATAGAGTTATATTCCACTCTATTCAAATCAAATTTAAAGGGACGTGGCTGGGATAAATTGTGCCAGTCAGTCAGCCAAAACAAATTCTTGGACCAAGGTCGAACCGAGAGCTCGGGAGTCGAAGGCCCTCTGGGAGATAAGAGTGGCGAGCGGCGTCCCACAACCCCAATCCCTAGTCCCACCCCCCCCCTTCCTCTGCATTGGCGCTGCACTGTTGGCTGCCTCGTGTGAGGGAGACCTCCCCCACCCAGGACTTGGCTTGTGCACTCCCCCCCACCTTCCCCCCCCCCCCCCCCCCCCCCTACAGCCCTGTAACAACCCCAACCCGCTCCCCCCTCCTTCCGTAAATGGCGCTGCCTATGACGGCTGCCAGTCTGTTTGCGGTGGTGAATATGCATATGTTTGTCTCAAGGCTCTGTACCATTATTACTATCTAAAATGTAATAATTGTGGAATATTACTGTATTGAGCTGTATGTGTATGATCCAAGCGTCCTATGATCCTCATAGGAGCATAACAGGAAAAAGCATTCCATGTGAAGGTATTCTGTATCTTTGCATGTCAACTAATAAAGAAACTTGAACTTGAACTTGAACCCGCGGCTCGCGAGCCGCATGCGGCTCTTTGCCCGTCAATGTGTGGCTCTTCCATCCATAAAAAAAAATTAAAATTAAAAAAATTATAATCTTTTTTCTTTTCTTTTTTTGTCACTCATTCCATAAGGACGTAGAATAAACATTTACAATTTTTTTTTAAATGGTCCATTTGCATGTTCTTATTATCTGAATCTAGGGACATATATGGATCAGTGTCAGAAATAGTGTGTCTGTTACTAGGCTTGAGTTTTGATTGATTGATTGAAAACTTTATTAACAGATTGCAGAATGGGTACAGTACAGTACAGCTCAATACATACAATTGTTAAGGGGATGCAGACCAGAGAAAGAGTTTCGTCTTGTTTACATCAGGGTCCCCCATTTTTTATTCATCATTCAGTAAATTGTAATGAACCAAAGGAGAATATCAATTCTATTTAAAAAAAAATATTATCTTTGACTGTGAATAACACCATGCTAAATGCCATTGACCAGACCTGAAAAAAGTGTGTGACTTGTAGTCCAACATGGAAAAAATAGTTTGTTTCAACACACTGTAGTTTGTAGTTTATTACACGGATTTCCAAGATAATCCAGCCTTTTTCCGTAGATCGCGAGATAAAACGCGTTATGTGCCATAAGCCCGAATCGTTCTGGTTGAGTCCCTGAAACCCCAAATACTCCCAAATCAAAGGTATATAACATGTACATATGTACCTTGACAAAAAGTATATTAAGTAGCACAGCAACTTCTGACTCAGCGCGCACTGCAGCAGAGAATGAGAACATAGTAGAAAACATGAAATGGACTTTTCATTCAGTCAGGACTGTGCTACTGGGGGTGCACCTTGTAGTGCTAACCATGTCTTTAATGAGAGTACTTTGTGATGTGATCAGCTGTGATGTCATGTGATCTGCTGTGATGTTGTGAATGTTGTCATATCCACATTTGTGTTGCAGACTCTTTCCTGCCGGCTACGGAAAAAAATCACGCTCCTCTGCCAGCTGTCAACACTGAAGCCAGATTTCATAATGAAGCTCCTTAGGGGTAGTTACTACAACCAGCCTGGTCCCAGAGCTGAAGCCAGACGCCTGGAGAAGGAGGAGGAGGCAGGAGCTCAGGGCTCAGTATAGGGTGGTTGCAGGGGGTGTAAAGTACTTGAGTAATTGTACTTCGTTACAATACTTAAGTACTGTTTTGGGGGATTTGTACTTTACTCAAGTATTATTAGGTTTGTATACTTTGTACTTTTACTCCATTACATTTCAGAGAAGAAAAACATACTTTTTACTCCTTACATTTAAAATGCAGACCTACAAAGTACAAAGTACAAATCTCACAGGTCCAACCATTTGAATTAGTATATTTTAATTGTTTATCTGGCCGAACTAACGTTAATGTTATTAACCCTGCAACCACAGGTAAACAGCCAATCAAATCCCCATCAATGGAAAATTAACCCGCCCATACCCATTCTGATTGGTCCTTGTGCAACACTAGAAAGCGGGGATCTTTGATTAAACACCTGCTATCAGAATAATAGAGTCAAATCCGCATTATGCTGTGGTTAATATTGTGATATTATTCAGGGTACTGCAGTATTCTGTCTTTAATATTGTGATATTATTCATGGTACTCCAGTATTCTGCCTTTAATATTGTGATATTATTCAGGATAATCCAGTATTCTCTCTTTAATATTGTGATATTATTCAGGGTACTCCAGTATTCTGCCTTTAATATTGTGATATTATTCAGGATAATGCTGTGATGTGAATGCCGTCCATGTTAGTTTACCTTCAATGGAGAAGTGCATTAAATAATTTTATTGAAAAAAAAGTGTCCTCGGTTCTTTCATTTCAGCATTGTCTATCGCAGAACACATTCCATTGTGGGCAGAGTGTATGCTTGGTTTCATTCCAGCCTTGCCTAAACACCAGCTGATGATTTCACTAATTGGCTCACCTCTCCAACTAACTCACCTGGTGCAATGTGTAGTTAAAATGAAAACTTGGCCCATGATGGAATGAATTTGAGACCCCTGGTGTATCCCTTTAAAAAAAGATTATTTTACTTTTTAGTACTTAAGTACATTTAAAAGTAGGACTTTTTGACTTTTACTCAAGTGTGTTTTTAGCCAGATACTTTGACTTTTACTTGAGTCAGATTTTGAGACAGTACCCATACTTTCACTTAAGTATAATTTCTGGGTACTTTTTACACCTCTGGGTGGTTGTATGATGAAGAGGAGCTCAGAGTAGGATGGTTTTATGATGAAGAAGAGCTGAGTAGGATGGTTTTATGATGAAGATTTTTTTTTATTTGATTTGATTTTTATTAAGGATCCCCATTAGCTGGTGCCATAGCAACCAGCTAGTCTTCCTGGGTTCCACATAGGGCCGTAGCCAGGGTTTAGAAATTAGGGAGGTCCATTTATTTTTTTGGCCCAGACCGGCCCACTATAATCGGTCGGACACCACCCACCGGTACACCATCCTTACGGTCCCCTTAAATATGCGTACCTACTGTACTATTCCCCCCCCCAACCCATTACAAAGCTGGGTAGTAAGTGCCATGGACAAGTGGACCAGTGTACTCACTCGCTCTTGGCTGAATCTTGTTTTGGGTGGTGATGTAAAAACACCTGCATCATAGCAGGCTCAGGATGGGCAACGTAGTCTATAGCCTGTTCATCCCTGTCTCTCTCCTCCACAACCTGGCTTGACTAGACATAAGGAGAGAGATGATTACAATTAACTGGTACATTCAGGTCCAGAATTGTTGGAATCCCCTGACAAAGATGTGCAAAAAGCTGTACAATTTAAACAATACCATACTGGTAATGAGAAAATAGTTGTTTATTCAATGAATGCATGGAGCAGTTCCATCTTATTTCATTTGATACTAACTACTCAGTTCATACAGATTTCAAGTATTCAAATATCAATGATGAATATTGCATAAGGTTTACACAGTTAATAGATCACCTTCTTGTTTTATATTCATCTTATATGGCAATTAAATCAATGGTGTGTTTGTTTGGGGAGTTTGACCTACAGTTAATGTGCCTACCACGTGAAGGTGCATGATCAATGGACAGCACAAAAACAATTTGTGTAGGTGGAGACTAGAGCTACCACAGATAGTAATAAGTTATTAAGAGTAAGTAATCCATACCATATATATCCTAATAGTTACCTTATTACCATACTTGGCTGAAAACAAACTTTGCTGCCTGTTGTGAATGTGTTTTTCCCTGTAGGCTAATACATAAGTAGGCATACATTTTTGCAGTTGAGGAAAAATTTGCAGTTGAGTAGGCTATAATGTGCTGTGTTTTTATGTCTTCCATCGAGGACCACCTTGGAAATAAGTGTTAATGCTTGTTAATGAATGCTTTTAGGTGATATCCTCAGGAATACAAATTGGTCAAGATCATTTGTTTTTATGATGTGTTTTTAATTTCCAAATAAATCTAATCAAATAAAAAAGCAGTTTTTGCAGTTGAGCTACTGGTGTTGTATATTATACAGCCTTTTCATGCATCTTTATCAAGGGAACCCTTATCCTAATGATTTAAAAAATAATATTATGATGATACGATATGGACCTAGTAGTTGGGTCATCTGTGGCACTTCGTTTCTCAATGGATTTTTTAAAAAGGCGGGGGAAATTTGTGAGAGACCAAAATCCAAAATGGCTGCCGTGGAAATTAACTTTTTAATGGTTTGACCTACAATGATGCCCAATACATGGTACCAGCCCCCTCTCAGTCATGTACCAGCCCCTCTCAGTCATGTACCAGCCAGCCCCTCTCAGTCATGTACCAGCCCTCTCTCAGTCATGTATACCAGCCCCCTCTGTCATCTACCAGCCCCCTCTCAGTCATGTACCACAGCCCCATCTGAGTCATGTACCAGCCCCCTCTCAGTCATGTACCAGCCCCCTCTCAGTCATGTACCAGCCCCCTCTCAGTCATGTACCAGCCCCCTCTCAGTCATGTACCAGCCTCCTCTCAGTCATGTACCACAGCCCCATCTCAGTCATGTACCATAGCCCCATCTCAGTCATGTACCACAGCCCCCTCTCAGTCATGTATACCAGCCCCCTCTCAGTCATGTACCAGCCCTCTCTCAGTCATGTACCAGCCCCCTCTCAGTCATGTACCAGCCAGCCCCCTCTCAGTCATGTACCACAGCCCCCTCTCAGTCATGTACCAGCCCCATCTCAGTCATGTACCAGCCCCCCTCTCAGTCATATACCTGCACGACTGGCGGGGGGGGGTGCTTAGTAAGAGATGTGATTGGGCCAGCCCAGTGTCAGTCAGTACCAATGGGCCGATGTCTCAGCCTAGTAGTGGGCCGGTCGTTGACAAAAAAAAAAAAAAAAATATAAAAAAAAATTATATATATATATATATTTTTTTAAATAGTTACAAATAGTTACCGAGGTCCGGACCTCGGTGACCTCATAGCTGGCTACGGCCATGGTTCCACACACAAACAAAACATACAAAAACAATTATTGTTGCAAGACAAAATTATTAAAAGTCAGTACTCAACAGACAATGCATAATGAGGCTAGCAATTGAGATAGCTAAAATTAGAAGTAGTGATTGCACAAGTGCACCATGTGTTCAACAGATACTCGACACACATGTTGTAAAAAAACATTGCATAATAATGTTCTGTATATACACACTTGACACTTGAAGTGTACAAGATTTATTCACCATTGGGTACGCCATGTAAAGTGCATTCATTTTGACCCGAAAATATATAAATTAGCAAAAACAACATAAAATATATAACCATTAGATTGTGTGCACCATGTGTTCACACATGCTATAAAAAATCATTGCATACTAATGTCTTCTGTATGAAGTGGACATATATATATCTTCACTTCAGATGAAGCACCATTGGGTGTGTACATCAGCACACATGTAAAGTGCATTCACATGCTATAAAAAAAGCATAATGAACTGTGTATACCACTTGAAGTGGACAATATGTGTTCACTTCAGGTAAGGCACGACATGTACAGTGCATTGTTTTGACCTGGACATATCTATAAAGTAGCAAAAACAACATGCAATGTGTATATATTCAAGTACATTCATTTTCGACCTGGCAAAATGGCAGATGCACATATGTGCATGTAAAATATGTTTAGTGTTGACCTGACAAAATGGCAGATAACCATTATGTTTGTGCATCAGAACACATATGTACATAGTGTGTTAGTTAGTAAAGTGAGCCATATGTACTCTGTGAAACTCTGTGAAAATGATCAGCAGCTAACACCAGGACACTGATGAACGGCATTGACAAGATAGACCAACATTGCTACTCTGAAAGTGGACCAAGAATAGTGTTTCAAATATATCCATGTGCACAGTACATTTTGCAGAGTAAATTTTACTCAAACTGAGTCCATTTGAGCCCAAATGGACTCAGTCTATGCTAATATTCCGGTCTGGCTGAAATAGCTCCTGGAATCGGTTGACAAGGTAATCTAGGACCGGGCGTACTTTGTACAGTTTATCAGCCTTGTCTGCAGTCTCGTTGTTGCTAAAATGTAGGAACCTCCAAATGATCTCGTATCTATTGCGTGACTGTTATGTACCAGGAGCTGATCACTCCTGTGTCACCGGGCATGCAGGTGAGGGCTGCCAATTAGCCAATTAGTGCTGATTGGTTACCTGCTGGGTGCTTTAAAGGCAGACCTAGTAACACACATGCAGTGTCTGTGCTTAGAGAAAGAGCTGTCAGGTTCTTCCAGTCCTTGTCCGTTGGGTTTATATTAGTACTTTAGTTTACATTTACATTAATAGTTCCTTGAGATAGTAGCACTTTGAGTTAGAGCACAGGGTTTTGGTGTTGGTTTGCACATAGGTTGCGTGCCCATGAGCCAGGGTCGTAACAGTTGGGCGCTCGTCCGGGATATTTACCCCTAGCAATTGTTTGGTGTTTTTTTTTTGTGTTACACAGGGTGTCATGGTATTATGGTTTGGGTGGTGTTCGTTACATATGGTGTAACGTGGGGGCTGAGCCATTTCATCAAACAGGTGAGTATGCCGTATTTGTTTGTAATTTGATGTGACTACTTATGCTGTTAAAATATATAGTTTAGTGGGCACCACATGTAGATAGGGACATTATTTTCTGGTTGTTGTTAGCGTCCTGTGCACCACGTACTCCTGGGGCGGTCAATGAAATGATTGGTATATGATCTTTGACTGGTAGCAGGTGTGGTTGAAGAAAGTTAGGTCTACAGGGCATTAGTTTAAGGGTAGGTAGATTAGGGCGGCCAGAAAACACAGGTAGTGTGGTAGGGCTTGATTTAGTGTTTCTTAGGGTAGACATGTGGTGGGCCGGTTTTGACTGCAGTTTAGACGTAGAAGCATATGTAGTCATATCAGGTTAGAAGGTGCACCTGTTTGGATTTGTTTGTTGGATTTATTTTGTTTTGTTTGTTTGAGTGTTTGGTGTTTGGTGAGCATACCTGGTAGCACCTAACACCCTGCGTGTATGACACGTCTATTTGGGGTGGGTGTGTTTTATTTTTATGTTTTTTTTGCGTCCTAGAAATGTGCGCTCCGTAGCACACATTGCCACCGCGTCCCTTTATGGTTATTATTAGTGGCTTTGGCATTCTTTATGGTTCTTCAGTGGTTCGTCGTGGTTCTTTAGTCGTTCTTCAGTGGTTCTTTAGTGTTTCTTTGGTGGCGCTTTAGGTAGGTTGTGTGTGTGCTAGGGTGCTTTTGGCAGCTTTTGTGACTCTAAAGTGAACGGGTTGTGGCGCTGGTGCAGGAAAGATGGCTTCCATTAGGGATTTTGTTGATCTCCCTTCGCATGACATGTTGGAGAGGTTTTCCAAAGAACAGCTTCTGGAGCTTGCTGTACACTACAAGGTGGAGCTTTCTCCCAGTGAGAAACGGTTGAAGCCAACTGCCTTGAGTGCTTTAAGGGTGTTACTCATTAGAGAGCAGGTGCTTGTGGCGAGGGTGGAGGAGCCTCCTTTGTCTGACGTGTCTCCGCTATTATCTGGTGCAGAGGGTGAGTGGAGGATTAGGGAGTTGGAGTTTAAGGAAAGGCAGCTAGAGCGGGAGCGTGAGGAGAGGAGAGAGGAGCGTGAGCTTAAGGAGAGAGAGAGAAGAGAGGAGCGTGAGCTTAACAGTGAGGAGAGGAGAGAGGAGCGTGCGCAGAAGGAGCGTGAGCATGAGCGTGAGCTTAAGGAGAGGCAGCTACAACAAGAGCGTTACTTGAAGGACTTAGAGCACGAGCGTGTGCAGAAGGAGCTTGATTATAAGCACGCTGTCTTGCAGGCGGGTGCTCTGCATCCAGAGTCACGTTCCGGTTTTGATGTAGGCAGGAATATTAGGATGGTGCCTCCATTTTTTGAGAAAGACGTGGAAAGATATTTTCCCCTTTTTGAACGGGTGGCAACCACATTGAAGTGGCCTGATACCGCCTGGACACTGCTGCTGCAATGTGTTTTAGTTGGTAGGGCACAAGAAGCCTACACTGCTCTGTCCCTTGAACAAAGCGCTGATTATGAGCTTGTTAAAGCTTCCATATTGAGGGCTTATGAGTTGGTCCCCGAGGCCTATCGTCAGCGTTTTAGAGGTTATCGCAGGTCGGAGGGGCAGTCTTATGTTGAATTTGGAAGGGAGAAGGAGAACCTGTTTGACAGGTGGTGCACTTCTCAGAAGGCAGAGTCAAGAGAGCAGCTTAGGCAGTTGATTCTCCTAGAGGAATTTAAAAGATGTGTTCCTGATACCGTTTCCACACATCTAAATGAGCGTAAGGTATCGAAGATAGGCGACGCCGCTGTCTTCGCTGATGAGTTTGTGTTGACACACAAGTCCGTGTTTTTGGAGGACTACCGTGTTGAGTCCGGGGATAGGCGTCCTGTTCAGGGGGGCCGTTTCCCAAAACCTGTGTCTGCTGGTCAGTTAACTTCACCTCCTAGGCGGGGTGGTTCTGCTGGTGCATTCCCAGAAGGGATTATCTGTTTCTACTGTAAAGAACCTGGTCATATCGTTGCTGGGTGCCCGGTGCTTGAGCAGAAACATTTCAGAACCGTGGCTCTGGTAGAAACCATATGCAGAACGCCTATGCCAACATTAGATGGGGATGGGGGAAGGATCAAACGTGTGGACAAAGAGCTTGAGGGTTCCTCAAGGTTTATGATGAATGGATTTGTTTCCCTGACTAATGCACTAGAGTCCAAACAGGCTATAACAATTTGGAGAGATACCGGTGCTTTTCAGTCCCTCATTCTGGAGGGGGTTTTGCCGTTTTCAGAAAACTCTTCTTTGCATTCCGGTGTCGTTGTTCGGGGCTTTGGGGGTGGATTTGTGGATGCACCTTTGCATGAGGTGACGCTCAATTCTCCCTTAGTATCAGGCAATGTTGTTGTGGGGGTATGTTCTCACATTCCCATAAAGGGGGTGTCCTTCATTCTAGGGAATGATTTGGCTGGTGACAAAGTGTTGGCTACTCCGGTTGTAACTCCCATTCCTGTGGTTTCTGAGGTCTCTAGTGAGCTGGCACAGAAACATCCAGGAGAGTTTCCTGTGTGTGCTGTGGCACGAGAAATGTCAAAGGACAAAAGTGAGGTTGTTGATACTTCGACTTGGGACATTACACTTAGTGACACATTCTTTGTTGAATTAAAATGTGTACCTGTTGAGAATTTTGGAAAGCACACTGTGGATGTACCTCTGCATAATGATTCTCTTGATTGTGGCTTTGTGTTAGGCCCGGTGGTGAAACCAGAGTTGACATGCGTGCCGGAGAAGCATGTGGCAGGAGATGATATGGCAGCGCAGTGTCTCAAGGTCTTCCCAGCCTGTACGGTGGCTGAGGCCACGAACGAATTGGAGGATGAGTGTGGGAAGGATGCTATGAGAGGTGCTGTTGTTTCATGTGACACCGTTCTAGTTGGAGAGGCTACTAAGCCTGACTTAGGCTGCCAGCCTTCCCACAGTAGCTCTATTGTCCCTAATGTTTCACTTGTGGGCAGGGATGGTCCCAGTATGTCAGTTGATGATTCTGACATTGATCCACATGTCCACACTGATTCTCTGCCATGCACTAGGTGTGATGGTCAACCTAGTTACCTGTGTCCTGTGGAGCAGGAGCCGCCTTCGCGACCTGGTCTGTTGAGTGGCAGCCATTTTGATTTTGATCAGGACAATGTTATTTTGGGTGACGCCATTTTAGATGGTGTTCCAGACGTTTTTGTGACTGTCGTACTGCCATGTTCCCGGTACGCTGGGGCTGTACCTGAGGCGGTACATCCTACTCTGGATGTTCACGGTTTGCAGTATCCTGAACTGCCAGTGCCAGGTGGGATGGATATGGGCGCGGTGGTGGTATCAGTGATCTATGGTTTTTGTTGTGCTGTGTTCTGTTCTGTTGAGCGCAGTTCTCAGGTTGATTTTGGTTTGCAGTCTATTTTTGACAGATCGGTATCGGTGGTCGTGTTCGACAGGGGCCGACCCGCTATCGCTGTTGTGGTAGTGGCCCTGACAACTATTGGGTCACAGTGTTTTTGTTTATGGGTTGTTGTGTGGTGGTTGCCTCTGGGGCAACCAGTTTGGTGGGGGAGGTGTTATGTACCAGGAGCTGATCACTCCTGTGTCACCGGGCATGCAGGTGAGGGCTGCCAATTAGCCATTTAGTGCTGATTGGTTACCTGCTGGGAGCTTTAAAGGCAGACCTAGTAACACACATGCAGTGTCTGTGCTTAGAGAAAGAGCTGTCAGGTTCTTCCAGTCCTTGTCCGTTGGGTTTATATTAGTACTTTAGTTTACATTTACATTAATAGTTCCTTGAGATAGTAGCACTTTGAGTTAGAGCACGGGGTTTTGGTGTTGGTTTGCACATAGGTTGCATGCCCATGAGCCAGGGTCGTAACAGTGACATTGTGTTGGAGAAATGGGCGCAATGGAAACATTTTAGAGTTGACCAGTACAGTTTGAGTAAAATGTACTCAGTTTGAGTAAAATATACTCAGCAAAATTTACTGTGTGCCAACACCTTTGTTCTGTACAACCAGTAATACCTATATTGTGAAATACTTACACTATTTACAAGACACTATACAATATACTACACACCCTCAATACCCCTACGCTCTGCATCGTCTGGCCGCCTCAGACACACATTGTTACTCAGCTGATAGAGTTGTGCCCGTCCTGATGACTTGTCGTACAGAACCTGTAAGTCACTTTGGATAAAAGCGTCAGCTAAATGACTAAATGTATACACTCATATATCATAACACATACTACGGGGAAGTACGCACCCATCCATATATATATATATTTCATGGAGAGTGTTTCCACTCTTAGCACACAAAGAGAGCTTATGCTAGCGATAATGCTCAGCTAGCATAATCTCTCTTTGTGTGGTAGGGTGTGAAACACTCTTGATGTAGGGGGACTCCACACTTCGAGCAGTATGATCTGGTTTCCCGCCTAATGCCTTTTTTCTTACAGACCCGACACTCTCTCGTGGGATGCGTCTTCTTTGGGGTGGGTGGGTATTTCTCCATAACATGCATTTTTAGCTTGCCATCCAACCTGCAGTGTGGATCTGTCTTTTGGGCCCTGGAAGCTCCCTCCCACCTCACACCCCCCACCCCCCCACCTGCGGCACCTGCCTCTGCCTCATCTGCCTCACCTACGGCACGTGCGGCACTGGCCACTGTCCGAGCTAAATCGGCTGCATCTGCCTCATCACACAAGTCAGCGATGACTTGTATTTGGAACTGCATAAGTGTCTTGTGCGGTCCTGTTGGCTGTCTGGCTCTGTACAGAACATAGGCATTGTTCATGGCTATTTGAATCAAATAGACTACGAACGTCTTGGTCCACTTTACAGTCTTCCTAATGAACGGATAGTAACTGATATGTTGATCTAACTTGTCGACCCCGCTCATGCAGACATTATATGTGAGCATGCAGTCTGGCTTCATGACCGGTACCTTCTTCCTATGACCCTTCTGCCAGACGAGTGTTTCCATTAGAGTGCCATGGTGAAAGCTGCTGATCATTTTGACAATCCGCTTGTCTCTCCAGGCGATAACCATGACCCGATTGTTGTGCAGGGCCATGGTCTCGCCCACCGGCAGGTCAACATTGGTTACACGCTTTATCTGCGCCGGTTCTCCCCGGTGCATCCTCAAGGTACCGCAGATGTGGGTCCTCAACTGTAGGAGTATGTCAGACAGGGCCACGCTGTTGTAGAAATTATCCATGAACAGACAGTACCCCTGATTTGACAAACGTCCTAGGAGCCCAACAACCGTGTCCTTGAGGGGTGCATAGTCCCCACAAAATGGTCGCAGTGAAAAGCAGTAACCAGTGTGAGAATCACAGAGCACATATGACCTGATCCCATATTTGGTGGGCTTCAGGGGGCTGAACACTCTGAATTGTAGTTTGCCACGCCAGGCCAGCATCCCCTCGTCTATGCTAATATTCTTGTCTGGCTGAAATAGCTCCTTGAATCGGTTGACAAGGTAGTCAAGGACCAGGCGTACTTTGTACATTTTATCAGCCTTGTCTGCTGTCTCGTTGTTGCTAAAATGTAGGAACCTCCAAATGACCTGGTATCTATTGCGTGACATTGTTTTGGAGAAATAGGCGCAATGGAAAAACTTTAAAGTTGACCAGTACATGTAGAGTTGCGGCTTCCGATCGATCCCCATTAGGAATAGTATGCCTAGGAACTTCCACAACTCCGCAAGGGTGACAGGCGTCCACCTGCGTAGCCTGTTACTCTCCCTGTTGGGATCAATGACGGCCATTGTTTGTTCAGCGTACAAGTTTGTTTCCTGTACAATGCCACCCATGAGTTCATCAGTGAGGAACAGCCGCAGAAAGGCAAGGGGTTTGGTGGATGTGATGGTGGCCGCATCGTGTAGTGGTCCTGGCTCTGCGTCAAAGGTAAATTCGAGTGGCACAAAACTATCGGTACCTTTGATCCACTCATCGCTCCCACCAGCTGTGCTTTTACGGCCTCTGCCTCTGCCCCGGCCCCGGCCTCTGCCCCGACCTCTGCCCCGGCCTCGACCTTTGCCTGTAAATTATGAGATTACAATAACTAACTGGTATACTACAATGCACTGTAGACACATTCATATAATACATATTTAGAAACTTGTGTGAGTGAATGAGTCAGTGTGAGATAGTGATCAAAACTCACCCCGCTGCTTAGCGTGAAGATCCTCTTCTTCAGCATCCGTCTCTGCCTCAGCAGCTGGGCCTTTCGCTGAAATAACAAGGGACGTCAGCTTTGTCACAATGCATGAGAGAGAAAGAGAGAGAGATAGAGAGAGCGAGATATATACACTATACATACCTATCGGAGGTGTGCATGGTCTCCTTGCAGTCCGCATGGCAACGTCGACATCGGAGTCAACGGACTCCATGTCATCTCTTGCCCCTTCTTCAACCTCCTCCACAGAGTCGGTGTCAGAATCTGCAATAAAAAACAGTAAAGTCAGATTTTTGAGAGAGAGAGAGAGAGAGAGAGAGAGGAGAGGACACACACCATTTAGAGAGATAGAGATAGAGAGAGAGAGAGAGAGAGAGATAGAGATAGAGATAGGATATGAGGAGAGAATAGACACACACACGTGTGTGTCTCTTCTCTCCTCATATCCCATCTCTCTCTGTCTCTCTCTGTCTCTCTCCCCCCCCATCCCATCCCACCCCTCCCCCCAGTAATGCTTTATGATGTGAGCCTTGTGTAGCCAGGTGTGAGTATCCCATCCCCTGTATGCTTGTTGATGTCTCTCTCTCTCTCTCTCTCTCTCTCTCTCTCTCTCTCTCTCTCTCTCTCTCTCTTCTCTCTCTCTCTCTCTCTCTCTCTCCTCTCTCTCTCTCTCTCTCTCTCTCTCTCTCTCTCTCTCTCTCTCTCTCTCTCTCTCTCTCTCTCTCTCTCTCTCTGTCTCTCTCTCTCTATCTGTCTCTCCCTGTCTCTCTCTCTCTGATGATATGAGAGAGAGAGAGAGACAGAGACAGAGAGAGAGATGGGATATGAGGAGAGAAGAGACACACACAGGTATGGTGGATACTAGATGACACAGGTGACAGCTGTAATGTTATGTCTAATAACATCAGGGACTAGATGACGCTGTGCAGGATACCTGTGTGACACGAGTCCGCCTACAACAGGACGGGCACAGGGGCATCCCGGGAGTAGCCGGCCAAGCATGCAGTCGTGTTCCAAGTCGACCCATACTGGATGTTGAATAAAGAGTGTTTACTAAACCAACGAGTGATTATTCAACATTACAACAGCATGTGTTCATACTGTTATGTTGCCAGTTATTACTTTGTAATAGTAGGTGTAAGATACGACCACAAAGACATGCAAGCAACTGCCATTTGTGTTGTGCGTTTTACGCAAAATGTTAGACAGTTTTACCAACAGGACTATCATTGACCCTTACAGCAATTCTGTTGGGGAGATTATGGGATACTCACTAAGAAAGACAAACCATTCCTCCTGATAAAGATTAAACTGTATCAAATCTGTTTCTTTCCACACATTGCTTATTGTTTCTGATTAACATGACAACTCTTAAAGGATCATTCGGCGACCACTGAATTTTGGCAACATGTTAGATTTCTTATTTTATCTCGACAGTAATGGATAGTACTAAATAAATAAGACGTTTGAGACCAAAATGAGAAAGATCTGTAATAAAAAAAGTCAACCAACGAACGCGATTCTTGTACCGGATCTCCTCTCTGGTAAACAAGAATACCCTGAAGACTCTAGCAGGAGCACTCATTCAAGGGTACTACGACTATGCTTGCACCTCATGGTACCAAAGCACCTCAAAGGCACTAAAAAACAAATTACAAACATCTCAAAACAAGCTAGTCAGACTACTACTTGACCTGACTCCTAGAACCCACCTCACCCCTGCCCACTTTGACAACCTAGGATGGCTTAGAGTAGACGACAGAGTACAGCAACTTGCAATGGGCCTGGTCTACAAGATACACTACGCGACCAAGGTACCCATGTACATGTCAAAATACTTCCCAAAGGTCAGTGAATACCACGATCACAACACCAGAGGGAGCTCCACAAATCATGTAAAACCCAGATTCGGCTCAAACAAGGGACTAAACACGTTTCGCAATTATGCCACATCAATGTGGAACGCCCTGCCTAAAGCTGTAAAGGAATGTGAATCACTACCCACCTTCAAAAACACTCTCAAAAAACACCTACGTGAGACTGCAATTCGAAACTGGCCCCTACAAATGTCCTAACCTAGTTGTACAGTAAATGACCAAGTAAGGCTTTGTCAATATTCCAATGTACAGTGTAAAATGTGTGTGTGTCCCCTACCCAACCCGCCCCCCCCCCCCCCCCCCCCCTCCTATGTACAGCCCTCACCCAACCCACCCAACCCCACCCCACCAACCTCCTCCAATGTACAGTTTCTACGCCAAATGTATATACACTCCTTTTCTGGACACTTTTGTATCACAAACAGTACTGTATTTGCAAATCTGATATGTCATAAATGTATAGATGTAGCAGTACTGTCTATCTGTATGTCATGTATGTCATATATGTTATGATGAATTGAAAATGGGGGACCCTGATGTAAACAAGACGAAAGTCTTTCTCTGGTCTGCATCCCCTTAACAATTGTATGTATTGAGATGTACTGTACTGTACCCATTCTGCAATCTGTTAATAAACTTTTCAATCAATCAATCAATCTGTCATTCTGGTAAGGGGTAGGAGCTAAAACAACAAGATCCAATCAAATGAACGACCAAGTCAAAGGATTGGAATGAGCGAGCTGTCTATCAAGACCTTGAGTGACAGGCGTGCTTGTTGTGCGTGTGACACAGAGGCCTGCTGCTGCTGCTGCTGACACACGGCTGCCTGCTGTAGCTACCTAGCGGGGGGCGTGGCTTTGGAGGCGTCCTGATGCGTTCTGATCGGGAAGAAGGGCGTTGTCGAATTCAGTTTAAGGATTTACAAATATTCTGCCAAAAATCAACAGGCACCTATTGCTCCTTTAATTTACTATAAATTACTTTTAGTTTATCATGCACCGTGATAATGGAAGTATGGGTCCGGTAATGTTAAGGGCTATCGTAAATAACTATTTATATTTTTCTGTTAGTTGGATTAGAGGAGCGGACACTGATGATCTTGTTTCTCTAACAGGCGTCTTCACGGCTCCAGTGGAGGGCGTCTACCTGTTCAATCTCTTCATCTATGGTCTGGTATCAGAAGCAATCCATGGTCACGGATCAGCAGGACGTGCATCAGGGGCTGACCTGGTTAAGAATGGTCAACTTGTTGTCACTGCATATGCACAACAACCTACCGGTGGTGTTAGCGCTTCGAATGGAGCCTCACTTCTACTAGAGGCAGGGGATGAGGTGTCTGTGCGGCTCTGGGCAAATACATGGATCCATGATGATTATGATCACCTCACTACCTTCAGTGGCCATCTGTTGTTCACAGTGTGACGAGGAAAATGGAACAGTACTATTATTTCTGTTTACATTTGCATTTGTTCAGTGTCCTGCACCATGTAATATGTACATTACAGATAATTTCATGAACATCCTTTTATACATTTGAAAAGCTCTATTAGGACATGTCTGTCACTTCTTTTTATTATGTATATGGTTGGCCCAGTCTTCCATCTGGGCTGTGTATGTACATGTATATCATAGATTTGCAGATTCTTTATCAAATACAAAATAAAGGGGATTTTTATGAAGAAATGGCTCTTAAATTCTTGGCTTCTGATAAAATGTGAGCAATTCTTTCCATTTCAAGTACTGATACATCTTTCTCTGTTGCTTAATATAAGTACATTATCACGTGGTTTGACACATCCAGATGATTTTTATTATCTCCTCCAAGGAAGTTATGTTTTCACCCACATCTGTCTGTTTGTGAACAAAATATCTTGAAAAGTAATGTTGCCATCAAATGATCTGTGTGCACATTCATGACCCCAAGGAAGAAACCTACTGGTTTAGTTCACTCCATGACTTTTCCTCGAGTGCCACCATCAGGCCAAACCTTCACTTTCCAAATGGGTGTATCTCCTGACCCGTTACTAATACAGTCACAAAGATGCTGCTCTTAAATTAATGAACATATTTGCCATAAGAACCTACAGTATGAAGTCCACCATACTGGTAATTTTTTTGATCACTTGTTAAAGCTTTGTCTGATTTGCACCAAACTTGACAAATATGTTTGTCCCACTGTGACGAGGAGCCCTGTGAGGGTTTGAGTACTTTACTATACTATACTATGTTGTACTATACTATACAATTATACTATACTATACTATGTTGTACTATACTATACAATTATACTATGCTATATACAATTATACTATACTATGTTATACTATACTATACTATACACTGTAAGGAAAAAAGCTGCAATAAAACGGTAAATGTCTGGCAAATGTTTACCAAATATTTACTGTCAAATTACAGTAAAATCAAATACATTTACAGATTACAACCTTTATTTAATGGTTAATATTTTGATAAAAGGTTATTTACTGTATTTTATGGCATTTACACTTAAAGTAGAAAAACAAAAGTAATCTGTAAAATAATACAGTGAATTTCCTGTGAAAAAACATTTATTTTTTACAGTGTATGTTATACTATACTATACTATACTATACTATGTTATACTATGTTATACTATACTATACTATACAAATACAATACTAATACTAAAATTTGCTACATAGAGCCATGTGATTTTTTGCATTTTTGTTACATAGAAGCATGTTCGGCTTTTCTAACAGAGAAAAATGAATCATGTATCAATCATAAATCTCATACACACGCACGCGCACACACACACGCGCACGCACGCACACACACACACATTTGCAATATTTACTGTGTATATAGCTCAGTAGTTGTAACAGAATAATTGTATTAATTAACTATTATTCAATAGCGTTTAAATTATAATGAATTAAATAATTGTATAAAGAATTTTCCATGTCCTGTCATTTAATAATATATTCCATTACCTTTCCTATCTGTATCAAAGTAAAAATGTTGGTATTGTGTTGGTATAATAATTATGCTATCTAGCTTGTGTGTCACTCTAGGGCTAGGCCTCCTGCTGGGTCCATTCATTGGAATAACAAAGGAACGACAGACTAGAAACTGGGCCTTTGTTCCAGGTGTGAATTGGTCTAGTGACATTGATCACATTGAATTCTGGGAGTGTAGTTTTTTCATCAGATAGCTGAATTCACTTGAATCCTTTCAAACTCGTCTGCTGGAATGTAGTTAGCATTTTACCAGAATGTTTGATAGGACATTGATTGAAAACTATCGGCTCAAATTTTACAATTGATGGCTTATTTTGAAGGTATGAATCTGTAATTTTATATTATGTAACAAAAGAAAAAGGGGAAATTCTGAGGAGGAGGAGCTCTTGAGCTCAGACTCCTAATGGTTAAGATCGGACAACGGAACCAATTTTGTTGGTGCTAAAAGAGAGTTGAGGGAAGCTCTTGCTAGAGCTGCCGCGGTATTGCTGTTTTCCTTACCGCACAAATTTGCAAAATATTTCCTACCGCTGCGGTAATAACCGCACACACACACACACACAAAAAAAGTTTGAATGCATTTTTTTTGTAGTCTACTCTTTATAGCATATAGCCTGCCTCTAGTCTAAATGTCTATCTTTAGAGGATGACTTTGCAGCATGAATATTGTTTGGGATTCGGCAAGCACGCATTCGTTAAAAGTGAAACACGGATTCGAAGTATCCCCTCTGTGTCGCGGGCAGGTTACCCCCCGACCCTTTCTTCTTCTTCTTATTATTATAACGTTACTACTTATGATTACAAAGGCATTCGTTTTGTGGCATTATGTTATATAGTTACACGTTCGTATTTACCGGACCATAGCAAGGCACAAGCGTTACTCAATTCATATCTCAGTTCCTTTCTTTGCTCAGAGCGTGCAGAGTTGTACCCATTCTGCGGTCTGTTAATAAAGTTTTCAATCAGACAAGTGTATAGAACGAAGGGCTTTTATTATAACATTTCGTTGCAGTAAAATCATTATGCCTCGTTCCCTGAGGAGCGACGGTACGTCGGTAATCCACTCCGGTCTCCGGTGGGAGCTAATGTATATTAGCCGTGTTGTGACTGAGCTCTGATCAATGGCTGAGATTCAGGAAGTAAAAGCACTGCAAGACGATCCAACGTGTGAAGCGTCTCTCTTCTGACCAATCAGTGGTCTGCAATGTTTCACATGACTTTTCTGGTACCCAATAGGGTCGCTTGGAACCTCGATAGAGGAGTAGGGTATATCTGCAGAGCCGCAAGCCCAACGAGAGAAGGGTATTTTATTATTCTAAAAAAAAAACAGCGGTGACGCGGTATTCAGCCTACTCTTGCGGTGGGCGTGATGTAACAGCGATACCGCGGTAATGCGGTAATCGCGGCAGCTCTAGCTCTTGCTGCTTTAAAACACAGCAAAATACAATCAGGTTTTCTGGAGGAAGGAATTCAGTGGAGCTTCAACCCACCAACAGCCTCTCATCATGGAGGTGCATGGGAGCGCATCATACGGATGATTCGACGGATACTAACATCAGTTCTACACCAGCAAACCTTAAATGACGAAGGATTTCATACAGTGCTGTGTGAAGTCGAAGCTATTCTTAATGACCGCCCCATAACAAAGTTGTCTGGAGATCCCAACGATCTGGAAGCTCTCACTCCCAATCACATTCTCACAATGAAAAGAATGCCAATCTTACCACCTGGATTGTTTGAGAAGTCCGACCTCTACCTCAAAAGGAAATGGAGACAAGTCCAATACATCTCAGACCTCTTTTGGAAACGCTGGCTGAGAGAATACTTTGCTACAGGAGCGGCAGAGGTGGAGTAAGGAGAGACGATGTCTTGTCCCTGGAGACATTGTATTGATCGCAGACGCTACAGCTCCACGTGGTTCCTGGTTACTTGGAAGAGTCCTGGAGACCTATCCCGACAGGAAAGGACTGGTGCGTTCTGCACGAGTGAAGACCAAAACGAGCACACTGGATAGACCAGTAACTAAACTTTGCTTGCTTCAAGAAGCTGCAATTTAAAGCCTCTAATTCAGAGAATTGTTTTTTGAGTTGTATGAATTTATTGGCTCCTGGCCTCCTGCCTTTCTGTTTATTTTGTTTTATTTTAACTCACGGTGCAGAGGTGTGGCATTATCAGTCACCATGGCAACCACCACAGGGGGTGGTTACCCATTTATACTGATCAGTGGGTGACGAACCCCAGGTGCGCAAGGGGAATAGCCAAACAGTTTTTGACCGTGTCGTGTCGTGTTGATGTGCTGTATAGGTCAGCGTTCAGTGTTATTAGTTTAAAGAGTTTTTGTATATATTTTTTGGTTTATAGTGGTCAATGAATGGATTGGCATATCCGAAATAATACGAGCACTCTGGACATTGAATTCTTCAAGCACGCGTCTAACTCAACTCAACCCACTTGCCCCTCGCAGTAGGCTTATAGGTAAAGGATCTACACTGTTCATTGACTATAGTTCAGCTTTCAACACCATAGTCCCCACCAGACTGGTTGACAAGCTGATCGAGCTGGGTCTGAGCTCCGCCGTGAGCGCCTGGATCCTGGACTTTCTAAGTGAAAGGCCCCAGGCAGTCAGGGTGGGGGGTCATACCTCCAGCAAAATCACCCTGAGTATCGGGTCCCCCCAGGGCTGCGTTCTGAGCCCCCTGCTGTACTCACTGTACACACATGACTGTGTGGCCAGGTTTAGCTCCAACTCCATAGTGAAGTTTGCGGACGACACGTGGTGGTGGGGCTGATCTCGGACAACGACGAGAAGGCCTACCGGGAGGAGGTTGAGGTACTGGAACGCTGGTGCCAGGACAACAGCCTGCTCCTGAACATTGGTAAAACCAAAGAGCTGATCGTGAATTTGAGGAGAATACAGCAGGGGACAAACACGCCGTTGTGGATAAACAGGGCTATCGTGGACAGGGTGAGCAGTTTCAAGTACCTGGGAGTCCACATCACAGAGGAACTGACATGGTCTACACACATAGATTCTGTGGTGAAAAAGGCGAAACAGCGCCTCTATCACCTGAGACAGCTAAGGGGAAGACGGGGAAGATACTCCACTCCTTCTACTCCGGGGCTGTAGAGAGCATTCTGACTGGAAACATCACTGCTTGGCTTGGAAACAGCACAGCACAGGACAGGAAGGCACTCCAGAGAGTGGTGCGCTCAGCAGAGCGTACTACGGGTATTGCACTACCACCCCTGCAGGACTTATATAACAGGAGGTGCAAATCCAGAGCCTGCAGAATTATGAAAGACCCTCACCACCCCAACAACAGCCAGTTTAAGCTGCTGCGGTCAGGCAAGCGCCTACGGTCACACGCTGCAAGAACAGAGAGACTCCGACTCAGCTTCTTCCCCCAGGCCATCATAACACTGAACACTGAACTCTCCACTCACAAATACACATGAGCACACACAGACACACACACTCACACCACTCATGCGGCAACCGCTAAAAAAAATCACTTTAAACAAAATGTCACTTTAAAAAATAGAATCTTTAGAAACACTTTAAAAGAAGGATGTACTGTATAGTTTAGATACAGTAAGAGATAACATTGTAAATTGTATATTGCATAGTAGTGTATATAAGAACCAGTTTCTCAGGAACCTAGCATGTATTTTTTTACCATGCATATCTTGTGTCTTATCTATTACATTTTTTAGATGCCTATTTTATTCTATTTTATATTGTATTTTGCACAATCAATGCGGGCAAGACCACCCGCATTTCACTGTATGCCCTGGTATGTATGTGACAAATAAACCTCTTGATTCTTCTATTTCAGTTATGCCGAGGCTGCGGTATGTGGTACGTAACGTAACGTTAGCTAAACAACAGCGCCAAGCTTACAGCGTTGCTGCTTTTATATACACATATACTCAATGTGGCAGTGTCACAATCTTACTTAGCTATAAGTCTGCAAAAACACGACACTCTGTGCTAACGTTAGCTGTCTGTAGCCTAGCCAGCCAAGTTCCAACTATAGCTTTCCCATGGTTTAACAAATGGCATTATGCAGTACACCATCTAAAATAAAGTTTCACACATACACACACACTCCTCTCACACACAGCAAACAAAAGACCTAGAAGTCTGTCTGATCTGACTCATCCTCCTCTCCTCTCCCCCTACAGCTGTTCCACGTCACCCTCCTGGACCAAGTTACAGCCCCATCAGCCGCGGTGCTGGGGGCAGATGCTGCTACTTATTTTTTTTTCTTTGTTTACATATAAACACTTATTTATTTTGTTATGATTGATTGTTGTATTGTATTTATGTTATTCAAATACATTTTGATTTAAGCAAGTTGCAATGATTCATGAGTAATTATTTTAATTTGCTATGCGATCATGTTAAGTTAAGTTAACTGTTAAGGCAGAGGGACTGGACAACAGGGTGACACTCACAGGTGTGCAGACTTGAGCATGTGGTCAAACTGGAGCCCGGAGAAGGAGCCGCGCCCACAGGAAGCAGAGATGGAGGGTGTGGCAAAAATAATCGTTAGATTAGTCGACTAATCGAAAAAATAATCGACAGATAACAACAACAACAATAACAACAAGCTATTTGTAGTGTCAAATTTCCCTCTGGATGATTAAAGTATATCCATTTCCATTTCTATTTCTATTTCTATTATGTTGTTGTTGTTTTGGCTCACTAAACTGAATGACCACTAGTTTCTTAATACATTATGTGCATTAGTCTATAGTCACCCTTTAGCTGAGAAAAGTTTTAATTATTTTAGTCTAGTATTTGTTTCTATTTTATGGAGTTTGTTTGTGATCATCATTGCGCGAGTTGAGGTCACTCAAAATAATACTATCTTCTACCACACGAGGTCAGTGTTATACTGGTTCTGAGGAGAGCCACTGTAGGTCTGTGAATGGATTAGTGAGCGAAGCCACACACTCAAATAATGAGGGACGGCGAAATGTCGTTTCCTTCTCCTCCAGTATTCACTTTCCTGCAACCAGGCATGCGTTGTTCATGGGACGGGGTAGCACGGTGTGGGACCTCACTCGCTATTTGCATATCAATAGCTCCGGTCGTCAGGTGTGTTAAATACGTTCTCAGACACATTCACACCTAACCTTGTTGTGAAGACGTGTTACATTCCATTCGTAGAGGCAATTAGGCACTGTCTTTAATCTGTGCCCAAGCGAGGGGACATTAAATGCGCATTCGCGGGAGCGCGCGCACGCGCAGAGAGCGCGCGTGCACGTGGTGCGTGTCACCCCAGATGATTTCAATAACGCACCACTGCCTGCAACCCAAAGAGCCTTTAGGCTACTGGAAGCCACATTCACTATTTGAATTAGTCGCTCTTAGTTTATCTAATAAGTTATTGTTATACCTCGGTATAATAGGCTGCTTATTTAATACTGAACTTTATTAAGAAGCTGTGCGCAATGGGGACTTGCAGCCGACTGTCCACGCTGTTTATCTTGGTTTGCATCAATTTATCCAAAGGTAAGACAAACGAAAAATACACGTTTATCATTAGGAACACTTATTAGGACACATTAGACTGCTATAGAATACACATTACATTAGATAGCAAATACAATTACATCCCGTTCAATTCAGTGTACAGTACTTAAAGGGGTACTTCACCCAAAAAGAATGCTGATCTATTTTGCACATGATCTCACACACATCTAAAAACTCGAATCAGTTTTGTACACGTTCATTTAGTCTGACAGCTATTGAGAGTAAATTAGTTTTAATATGGTGTTGAAATCAGAGGTTCTGTGTAGGATTGTTAGTAACTGTCTAACTGGATATATAACTGTTGAATGAATGAATGAAAACTTTATTTAACAGATTGCAGAATGGGTACAATACAGTACGGCTCAATACATACAATTGTTAAGGGGATGCAGACCTGAGAAAGACGTTTGTCTTGTTTCCATCAGGGTCCCCCGATGTTCTGTAGCATTATTAGTGCGGTGGCTTAGCACCAGATTTGAGAAGGATGTGGACACGCCGGACAAAAGCACCAAATTTTCCCCACGTGTTCCTCATTATAATAGCTTTCATTTTGGGGTAGGGGCCACGTCATCATGATGGATTTCAAGATGGCCGCCATGTAAAATCAAGGTTCTGCCCATTAATAAATATCTTGGTCCATAGCGGGCTCAATATTTGAGCGAACACAAAGGTATTGGTATCCCTGTAAACTAGAGAAGCTAAGCTTTTTCATTAAGCCCAACTGTTGGGAAGGGGGTTTTAATAGGCAATGATTCAAAATTATGTAAGATTTTCGCCTAGAAAAAACTGCCATGCTCATCTTCCAAAAGGTCCCTTGGATATTCACATGAATATATCAGAGTGCACATTGGTTTTATAGGTACCCACAAGCCTCTTCTTTCCAGACATACCCACTTTGTCCAACTTGCATGCTATTTGGGGCAATAATCAAGCAGGTTTGTGCATGTGGTACAAATGTGTCGAACATTCTAACAACTGCCAAAAATGTGAATGTTGGGTTAGGGTTTGTTGTTAGAATGTTGAACATAGAAGATAAATTTTGGTGTCAAACTATACATTTTCTGGGTCAATAAATGTGTTAATGCTATGAAGAATGTCACCAGATGAATATTTGTACCATTCTAACAACATATTTACATAATTTTTTACTTGTTTAACAGTCAGACATGCATGAATCGAATAGACATTTTATTAGGATCACTCCTAAATTACATTTATTATTATTATCATAACTCTTTAGCCTGTATAGGCGTATTTAACTGTTATGGAGATATTTTCGCGGGTCTTGTCCAGTAGTCTCGTGCCCGTGAAAATATCAGAATGTTTCATAAAAGGTCCCGCGGTATACTGGCCAGCTCTCAGTGCGCGTCTCGTGACAGCTGTCGTGGACAGCGTGATAAGGGACATGTTTAAAAAGGCAAAACATAATATAACAGGTAAGTCAAGTGTCATTACTTTAGTTATCAAAGCTGGAATCTCTGGACATAAGCAATAGGGATGGGTACCGTTCACATTTGAACCGACACGGTACCGGTACCTGTGAATCGATACCGGTACTCTTTTTCTGTACTTTAGTCTCTAAAAATGTAATCTACCTACCTCAGTCGGAAAAAAAATATCCAAACTTCAAATAACTACACTTTCGACCGTTTTCGGCTTGCCATTGCCCCGACTGCTTTGTTGTTGAATCAAGTCAAATCCTAGGTAAGTGTATTGTAGAGGAGCCAAAGCTATATATTTAGGTTATTGTATTATATGAATGTTTATATGTTTATTTTTATAACCTTACATTGAAACGGCATTAGGAATATTGATTGGATTTAGATAAAGTCATTGAACCGTATTATTTGTCATAATAGATCCTTCTAGATATCCTTCTGGGATATCCGGTGGTGCAAGGGAGAGAGTCATACGCAAAGGTTGTGTTCATGGAACACAATCCTGTACGACTCTCGGTGGGAGGGAAGGGTAGGGGATTTTTATTTGTATATATGTATGTTTTTAAGCTCGGCTCTCAACGGGACCTCACTAGTGGGATGTATATCTATTATTGCCTCGCACTCTAGAAGCATTACCAAAAATTACAATGCAACATGTATAGACTATGGCTAGTTTGAATATAATGATATGGAACACCGGGGGAATAAATAACCAACTCAAACGCAAAAGCGTGCTCACACTGATGAAAAAAGAACATGTGGACCTTGCTCTGCTAAGCGAAACACACATTCTAGGGAAAGACATAGGTAAATTAGCGGACAACATATACCATAATATCAGTCACTCCTCTATTGGTACGAGAACTCGGGGTGTAGCAATAGTCGTTAAACGTAAGTTGAATATTGTACTAAAGGGAGTATGGTCTGATGTAGAAGGTCGGATAACTATAGCTAAGATTGAACATAAGAACAGGAAAATAGCGTTGATAGCGGTATACGCCCCAAATTTGTACGAAGAAGATTTCTTCACTACACTAACCAATGCAATGTTAGACATTCCCGATTACTCATTTATAATAGGAGCGGATTTTAATGCCATCTGGAACCCAAGGATAGACAAATCTTACCTCGCCTTTTCCAGCGAACAAAATAATTCATCGAAGGCATTAAAGGATTGGTCAAAGATTACAGGTGTAAAGGACTTATGGCGGTTACTTAATCCCACGACCCGAAAGTACTCTTGTCGATCTGCGAGACATAAGACACTATCCAGAATAGATTATGTCTTTGCATCACAGAGACTATTTGATAATTATGAAGTGGAAATGATACCCAACGCACTATCAGATCACTGTTATTTACTCCTTAAAGGTACATTTGGTATACTATCCTCCCGAGCCCCAAGATGGCGATTTAACTCGTTGCTGCTTAACAACAAGGAATTCATTACACAACTCAAAGAAGCTCTTATAGTATTCCAACGGGAGAATGCAAACTCGGTGCAAGACCCCAGAATAATATGGATGTCGGTAAAGGGAATGATCAAAGACTTCACGGATAGCTTTTCCTCCAAAATGCGCAAGAATCAAAGCACAAAACTGGATGAGCTGGAAACGCTTTACTCAACGTTATTTAATTCTCTGAAATACAACAACTCAACTCGACTAGAAAATCAAGTTAACGTACTAAAAATAGAGATCAATGCCATATACAGACAACAATCGGAAATACAAATACGCAGCACAAGACAACAGCAGTACTCCCATGGTTCCAAACCCAGCCACCTATTAGCCATGCGATTAAGAATGAATGCAACATTTGCAGATATAACTACCATTAGAGCACAACAAGTACTTGTAACAGATCCTGTAAAAATAAACGATACATTCAAAGTATTCTACTCCGACTTATATAAATCAGAAATGACCTTCGATCAAAACAAAATTGACACATTTCTTAATCAAATTATTCTCCCTAAACTTTCAGAGGATGACGCTAAACAGTTAGAAATACCGATCACACTAGAGGAACTCAAGAAGGCCATAACCGCAATGAAAAGTGGTAAGGCTCCAGGAAGAGACGGTTTCCCATCAGAAATGTACCTTTATTGTTGGGACATAATTGGCCCCTTATTACTAAATATGATCTTATACTCAGTCAAGGAGGGGAACTTCCATAAAATTGACAATATTGCACTCATAACAGTCCTCCTTAAAAAAGACAAAGACCCCAACGAGTGCGGTAGTTATAGACCTGTAAGCCTCCTCGGAACAGATATCAAACTGTACTCTAAGGTATTAGCCATCAGATTACAAAAGCATATGACGTCTTTAGTTCACCCGGACCAAACTGGCTTCATAGGAGGCCGCCTGATCACTGAGAACATAAGACGTATACTGCACGTACTTGATGTCGACAAGGAGGACACCATACCTAAGGCGATGCTGTCCCTGGATGCTATGAAGGCCTTTGACAGGCTGGAATGGTCGTATCTGTGGGCAGTGCTAGAAAGGATGGGGTTAGGAAAAGGATTCATCGATATGATTAAAGTATTATACAAAGACCCATCGGCCATGATTACAACAGGCACAATCATCTCTGAAATATTTCCGGTATCACGCTCTGCCAGACAGGGTTGTCCTCTTAGTCCCGGACTGTTCAATCTATCATTAGAGCCTTTAGCACAATATATAAGACAATCCCAATCCATAGAATCATAATCAAGGGCACACAACAAAAAATTTGTTTATATGCGGACGATGTAATATTGTTCATGAAAAACCCCAACACCACATTGCCTCATCTGCTCAAGTTGATTGAGGACTTTGGTGATTTATCGGGATTTAAGATAAATTGGCCGAAGTCGGCTTTCCTTCCACTTAACACCCCTGCAAAAAAAGATACAACCCTCCCAGGACAGATACCGATGGTAAAACATTTCAGATGCTTGGGAGTGGAAATATTCCCTACCATAAGACAAACGGTGAAGCACAACTACACAAAAATCCAAAACAAAATCAAAGACGACCTTGATAGATGGGCAAAACTTAAGAACACAGTACAAGCACGGATATCAATAGTTAAGATGGATGTACTACCTAAAATCAACTTCTTCTGTTCAATGCTACCGTTACCCCCTCCAGAGGGTTACTGGAAAAGATTACACTCCTCCACATACAAATTTATTTGGAATAACAAACCACCACGTATAAAAAGATCCACCGCACAGAGAAATAAAGCAGATGGTGGCATGGCATTTCCAGATTTTTTCCTATATTTTAAGGCGTACTCATTAAGTCCATTGACAACATGGTTTGACTCCCAAGCATTAGCATCTTGGAGAAAAATAGAAGAAAACATAGTAGCCCCACATAGACTGAAGGACATAGCATACACTAAACTACCAATCAAGCACTGTGAACGAAAATTTGGCCCCATAATTACTCATGCGATCCGGATATGGCGTGAATCACAAAAAAAAAATCCTAACCCACAAGAATGGCACAATCATACTCCCTTATTCAATAACAATGCTCTCTTAATTGGAAAACGACCTATAAGATTCCCTATATGGGAAGAGCAAGGCATACACTCATTAGGGGATGTTTTTAACAAACAGGGTTTTTGTAGTGATAAAGAAATACGCAAAAAATTTAATCTCACCAAGTCCACATGGCTTTTTCACAAACAGTTAGAGCTATGTTTGAAGTCTCACGGTGTTCCATTAGACAGACCAATTGAACACCACAGATACCACAAATTCTTCTACTCAAGAGAGACATCGAGAGGTTTTGTTTCAGAATTTTATCATCAATTACTAACGTCCTCGTATGAAACCCTCCAACTTGACTCTGTCTGGAGGAGGGATATACCAGACCTGGAAAATGACTTTGATTGGCAAGGAGCCTGGGCAAATGTCCGACTTACATCAAGGAACCCGGATCATCAACAAATCAATCTTAACTATATTCACAGGACATACTTGACTCCTATAAGACTGTGCCGAATGGGGCTCAAACAAGATTCCAAATGCACCCAATGTACAAATGGGGACAAAGGGACATTTATGCACATGTATTGGGACTGCTCACCAGTTAAGGCATTCTGGAAAGATGTGACCCAACAAATATCAAAACTCGTATCTTGGAATATACCTGTACACCCCTCGGTATTGCTGTTGAATGATGTTTTTGAGTTTGCAGTGAATCCACAGCTAAAGAGATTGGTTTTATCGGGTATCACAGTAGCCAAAAAGCTGATCGCATCACGCTGGTTTCAACCGGAAAAAATGTGCCGTAAAGTTTGGTTTCTTACATATCTCGATGTAATTTACCATGAAATATCTACAGCAAGAATTCTGGGTCTCAATGAATCCAAAATGTCAATGTGGTTAGAAGTGGTGGAGAGAATAAAAGCTAGCTTATAATGGTAGTGTCTGGTTAGGTGCGAGGGATAGTGGAGGTACTTCTCAAGGTGGGGTCCGGGAGGGGGGGGGTTCGAGCTGAGCATATGTGTGTAGGTTTTTTTTTTTAGATAACAGGTATTATGGGTATATCTTATATAAAACAACTAACCAAAAGGTGATCTCATTGGATGTGCCCTGACAATTAATGCTTGTATATCTTATCGTGTGTTGTCATGTTTGTTTATATGTTTGTTTAAAAAATAATAAAAAAATAAAATACAAAAAAAAAGAACATTCGTGATGTCACAGTATGATGTCATAGTCAACCATTCTAGAACATTTGTGATGTCACAGTATGCTGTCATAATGGAACATTCTAGAGTATTCGTGATGTCACAGTATGCTGTCATAATCAAACATTCTAGAACATTTGTGTATCTATATATATTCAACAATTCTCTCTGAAGAGCTCATTGTGCATCTTGAAACAGTGCTGAGCAGTACTGAACAGATAGACTAAACAACATAGATTGAAGCCTGCATCTCTCAACCAAGGTGCCTTGCCGTCCGTTTTGCTGTGGAAAGAGCCGGCAAGTTGATTTACGGCTTTCAGGTGAGGAGGAATTTTCATGTGTCGAGTCGGCGGTGATTTTGGAGACTGGGAAAATACAGTTTTCTTACCTTGTAGTAGTGACGTGAATATTTAGGAAAATAGCTTTAGGATCACTTCTGTAAAGAAAGACTTCGCTGTGGAAGAGAAATAAACCATTTGGATATCTTTGTTTTACACTGGAGCGGCTGTGGACCTTATTTTTCTTTATCAACGAACGTACTACTCACGAGTAAGCAACTTTAACCAATAGAGTGGAACGTCGGCCCTGATACGTATATTGTGCGTGTGAACGTTGACATGAAAAGAAAAAAGGTAAAAAAAAATATAAAGTGCAAAAAAAAAAATATCTTTCTTTTACGGTATCACGTGAATCGATACTCGGTAGTACCGATGTGTTTCGGTAAGTACCTTTTAAAAGTACCGAATTCGGTACCCATCCCTAATAAGCAATGACGTTATAGTTTAAAGCTAAACTATACATGTTTCTCTCTTGTTAGAAGAGGGATAACTTCTTCAGTTAAATTTGATTTGATCTTTATTCATCGTTCACATTTGAACCGATACGGTACCGGTACCTGTGAATCGATACCGGTACCAACGGTACCCTTTTTCGGTACTTTAGTTTTAGTCTCTAAAAATGTAATCTACCTACCTCAGTCGAAAAAAAAATATCCAAACTTCAAATAACTACACTTTCGACCGTTTTCGGCTTGCCATTGCCCCGACTGCTTTGTTGTTGAATCAAGTCAAATCCTAGGTAAGTGTATTGTAGAGGAGCCAAAGCTATATATTTAGGTTATTGTATTATATGAATGTTTATGTTTATTTTTATAACCTTACATTGAAACGGCATTAGGAATATTTATTGGATTTAGATAGTCATTGAACCGTATTATTTGTCATAATAGAACCTTCTAGAACATTCGTGATGTCACAGTATGATGTCATAGTCAACCATTCTAGAACATTTGTGATGTCACAGTATTCTGTCATAATGGAACATTCTAGAGCATTCGTGATGTCACAGTATGCTGTCATAATCAAACATTCTAGAACATTTGTGTATCTATATATATTCAACAAGTCTCAGGGCAAAGGGAAGGAGTCGGGTTGTGACAGAATGGAGTATAGTGGGGAGGAGAGTGAGAAAGAAGGGTGGGAAAGGGTGGGGAAGAAGAGGAGGGTAAGTGAGGGAAAGGGGAGGAACGACAGCGATGGGGGCGAGAATAGCCAGGGCAAGGGTAAGGGGTCGGGTGGTGACGATATGGAGAAGGAGGAGAAGAAGAGGGAGGTAAGTGAGGGGAAGGAGAGCAAGAGGAAGAAAGTGAGGGACGATAGCTCAAGTGGGTCAGAAGGCGAGGGTGGAGGAAATGATGTTGCAGAAGTGATTCATATAGTGGTTAGGCTTGAGGGGGAGAGGTGAGTGAGGAAAGTAGGTAGGCTCGAGTTGCCCAAACTCATTGTCGAGCAATTAGGTGAGGTAAAGTACGCGAGAGTTTTGTGGGATGGTAATCTGGCTGTAGGGTGTGGTAGTGAGGAGCAGGTGGAGAGGGCTAGGAAGATGAGGAGCATTGGTGGGGTGGGTATAAGTAAGGTAGCGAGAGTAGGGGAACAGAGGGAGGGGGGATGTAAGGGGGTGATAGCTGTGTAGTTTGACATAGGGGTGGACGGTATAAACGGTATACGGTATGAACGGTATGAATTTGCGCTATGGTATGGATTTTGACTATACCTTGTAACCGGTAGAGCAGCTCTAAAATAGCAATTATGTCATGTAACCACAGCCAGGGCGTGACTATTTCACTCGTATTTGCCCCTAAAAATAGATAGAATTAGTCATAATAGATGTGCGAACTGGAAAAAGTTATTTAGGAGCACAGAGGCTTCACGCAGTGGGCGTGTCAACGCGCAATTGTCATTTCATAATACACAGACGCAAACTAGCTCTTCCACCCTGCGTTTGAAGGCTATGTGACAACTTCTCTCGCAAGTCGCGCAATTTCTATGTGTAATGTAAACTCTGCGACGAGTCCAATGGTCTAACATGCTTTGCATCCTCGCCATTCTGGAATGCCCACGTCGCGCTAAAACCTTATGTAATGTTAACTGTCGATGTACTAGCCTCAGCAAGCTAACGTTAGCTGGCTCCACTATAGCAGCCTGTCGATGTACTAGCCTCAGCAAGCTAACGTTAGCTGGCTCCACTAGCAGCCTGTCGATGTACTAGCCTCAGCAAGCTAACGTTAGCTGGCTCCACTATAGCAGCCTGTCGATGTACTAGCCTCAGCAAGCTAACGTTAGCTGGCTCCACTAGCAGCCTGTCGATGTACTGTACTAGCCTCAGCAAGCTAACGTTAGCTGGCTCCACTAGCAGCCTGTCGATGTACTAGCCTCAGCAAGCTAACATTAGCTGGCTCCACTAGCAGCCTGTCGATGTACTAGCCTCAGCAAGCTAATGTTAGCTCCACTCTAGCAGCCTCCTCCCTCCCTCGCTCTCTCTCTGCTAACAATCCTGATTCGATTCTTGAACCTATTTAATTAAAAAGGAAGATATTGATGGACATTAGCTATAGTATAGAGCTCAGCAGCTGTAACAGAATAAGTGTTTTACCCCTTCAGAAGCATTTATATAGACATTTTAAGATAAGTTAATATACCGTGATTATATACCGTTACCGTCTATGCTTCAAATTATACCGTGATATAAATTTTAGACCATACCGTCCAGCCCTAGTTTGACACAAATTGATCTTCTATGTTCAACATTATAACAACAAACCCTAACCCAATGTTCGACACATTTGTACCACATGCACAAAAAAGTGGGTATGTCTGGAAAGAAGAGGCTTGTGGGTACCTATAAAACCAATGTTCACTCTGATATATTCATGTGAACAGCCAAGGGACCTTTTGGAAGATGAGCATGGCAGTTTTTTCTAGGCGCACATTTTACATCATTTTTAATCATTGCCTATTAAAACCCCCTTCCCAACAGTTGGGCTTAATGAAAATGGTACCAATGGAAAGCTTAGCTTCTCTAGTTTACAGGGATACCAATACCTTTGTGTTCGCTCAAATATTGAGCGCGCTATGGACCAAGATATTTATTAATGGGCAGAACCTTGATTTTACATGGCAGCCATCTTGAAATCCATCATGATGATGTGGCCCCTACCCCAAAATGAAAGCTATGGTGATGGGGAACACGTGGAAAAAATTTGGTGCTTTTGTCCGGCGCGTCCACATTTTTTTGCTAAGCCACCGCACTATATGGCTTCGCTCAGCACCTGTCTGCATATATCTCGCTTCAGCGTATATACACTGAATAAAAAATTCCACCATGTACCTTTACATGCCAGCATTCATCTGGCCACACCCCCATCCGCTTACCTACATAAGCAGGGGTGGGGCCACACACTCATCTCCTTCTCAAATTTCATCCACAAGATTCGTGCTGCTCACATGCCCACTTGACGTGGAGAAAAATATTTAGTCTGAGGAAAGGAAGAACAAGGAGATACGTTGACATCATATCTTTATTTTCTCTCTCACTATTTTCGAGAAAATACGGCGATATTGTCTTCGTCACTGGAGTGTCTGGAAGATGATGATCATTCTAAACCTCCACCGGTTTTTCGTATTAGGGGCTTGCGTCACTAATATACTCCCCAAACTGCAGTCCTCCTTTGCTGCGGCTGGATGGGTTTGACCCTCCTGCTATGCAGCTGGACTGTGGAAGTCTGTTGTGAGGGACTGGTTGGTTTTCAAGCCTGGGTGAGTAATGTTTGCTTGCGAGCACCACTTGTCTGTTAGTGCTATGGGGGCTAGCTGACCATTTTTACGAAAGCCGGCCCCAGATTAGGGTCCTCTGTTCAGCCTCTTAGGCGACGGCGGAGGATCTTGGTCTGAAGCCCATTATAGTCAACTAGTGGGCCGCGACCAGGACCTGGTGATCCCAGGATTCTCTGGACGAGCGGATGCTTCTCTGTCCCGTGCAGGCCCCATCTTTCATATACAAATGGAAGTATACCCTAACGAGGAAATGTGGGCATGGATGTTCGTTATCGGAAGATCCATGTTCAAGTCGGCTGCAGCCCAGATAGGACTTGTGCTGTCTCCGCCGGATGTCTGGTAAAATCACCGTTGTAAACTGTGTTGACATCTCTTTTTCTCTTCTCTCTTAAAGGATGAGGAGGGTTTCAGACGGCGGCCTGTCTGAAGTGTGGCTTGTTATGTCGTTGTATACAGTTCAGGTGATAGCTGCTTAGCTTGCGTGCTAGTTGTGGCCTACCTGTTAGCCAGTCAACTGTTAGCTGCGTCGCTAGCCCGTTGTGTCACTAGGCTAGGAAACGTTAGCTTGTTGCTTTCAGTCGAGAGCGGCTGTTAGCTTGATGCTACACTGTTAAACATTGCTATGACTATAACATGCCTTACAACACTCTGACTACGACGTCATCTTTGACAGAGGATGTTAGTCGAACCTACCGGGAGCCCGGCCGGCGAGGACTGCGTCAACATGGAGAACCGTAGTGGCTGGGTGGCGCAGCGACGCTGCCCTCGTCGTCAACACAGGAATGCTGTGTTTAACGTCGGTGCCCCGTTAGTCGGATTGCAGTTCGCTTGGCCTGCGCTCACGGTAGGTAGGTCCCGACCGGACCTTAAACACTTCTTCTTCCTTCCCTTCTAAATGTTTTGTAATAACGATGTTTTCCAAAACGGGTGTTGCTGCAATACATTTAGGATACGACGCGTGTTGTGTGTGAATTGTCTTGTCACTGGTATAGCTTCTCTCTCCATACAAATCGGGTTGTTGTTTTACATGTGTAAAAATGATCTGGTTAGTTGTGTTGAGAACATCATGTGTGTTCAGGTACCGTGAACTCACAACTAAGGGGGTTAATTAACCTATAAAGCTATGCTTAGTGACATATGAGTGAAGAATGAATTTTTTTCTCATCCTGTAATGACAATGAACAGTGTGTTCACATATTAACAGGGTTACCTGTTCAACTTGGTCGTATCAAGGGTAAGGAAGGAGGGGTGATCCCCCCGGTTTCCCTGGGGCTTCCCCCCCCTCCTCTCAGACATGTTGTTTACAATATATTGTGTCACTGTGTTTGTGGGGATACGATGTATCCCTCAGCTTAATTGCTGGGGTTGTGCTTTCCGCTTGAGAAACAATTTTTTCCTAAAGAAAAGATTGTTTGGTCACTTATCATGTGTGCTTAGCAAGGCCTGTGGCCAATACATAATCGAGGACTTCTGTCTTCTCTCGTTATGAAAAACGGCGTTCCTCTGTAGTAGGAGTGTACTGTGCTATTTTTTGTTGTGATGAAGGGTTGTGTGTGTCTTTGTGATCTACAACTGGGTTAGGTTGGCCCACAGAAGCACATGTGTAAGTCTGGACCGGGGCTCTTAAAAGGGGCCCTCTCTGTTCTGTGTTTTTTCCTTAGTAAAACTCAGGTAGCAGGTTATCACATGAGCTATGTGAGGCTGTTCGATGCTTCATGTAGCAGGCTATGACTGTGTCATGCTCTACTTGTCATTACATCGTATCATGGGTGAGGGGTCGTAAAGGGGTGAACTGGTAATCCTTCCCTCCCCTTTTCTGATTGGTCAGGGGTTAAAACCTCCTGTCCTTCAAGGTTCCTGTCACGTTGCTGTTTGGCACGTTACAGGGTAAGAGGGGGGGGGGGGAGTTTCCTGGTCCCACGCCCTGGAAGATTGGGCGTGTGCACCGCGGAAATTCCCCCGCCATAGAGTACGTCACTGAGCGCGTCTCTGTTGGTAAGACTTCCGTGGGTTGTTCAGGTCCATGTTATGGATCTGTTTCAGGGAGTTGTCAGAGCTCTTCCTCATGAAGCTCCTCCTCGGGGAGAAGTGCCTTCTGTGAGTTCGGACTCTCCTTCCCTGTGAGGGAGCCTCCTCAGAGTTTCAGAGCCTCCTCAGATTGTCAAGGTGAGTAGAACTTCAAAAAGGAGTTCTGCTCTATTGTGTGTGTATTCAATTCAATTCGATTATTGAGTGTGTATTGGTTCAGTGCCTCCTCCTCGGAGAGCCCTAACCCAAGTGTTACATAGCTCAATGTTGCAATATATTCTTTTCAATCTATACAGCTCGCGTGGGAAGTCTCTCTGGGGATTCCCGTCTCCTCCCTGTGGAGAGGGTGGTGGGATGTAAAAATGAAAATAATTTTTACCCTCAGCCGCGTCACGTGGGATTCATGTCAGTCTGTGTTTCTTTCTTTTTTAAATAAAAAGAGGAAAGAACATGAAGCACGACGGCTCCTTGTCGTTCTCCCAGGCGACTTGGAGGAACAATGTCTGGTGTCTTGTTAGACTATCCATTGATGTGTTTGGGTCTCGACGCGTATGTAAGTGCTGGCTCTGGGTGTTTCTGATGGGAATCACGCATGAGGCTGGTGCGCCTTGGTTGCTTGTTATTAAAACAGCGTTTTTATAGGGCAACTGGGATGGAGTTTTGTCTCTTCCGAGCGCCAGTTTACTAGGTTGTCTCAACGAATTCTCATTCATATCTGGGGGATGTTAACGGAAAATAGATCAGAACATAGGTAGAGGGGTCTCACGCCCTTGGGGTGGGCCACTGAGCGCGGTACAAATGGGACCGTCTGGGTGGCACCCTCTTTTCATGTTTTAGATCGACACGCATACCTACCCCCTCTCCTGGAGTGGGCATGTCGGCGTGGTTAGGGCACGGGACTGGTTCTGGTCGCGCTGGTCCAGGTCAGTTAACCCGTTGTCCGCCGGGGACGCAGAGCTGCTGTTCTGGTACCCTGAGGGACTTTTTTCGGGGGGAAAAATGTCGGGTCGGCCCGGGTGTCACAGGGTTAGGCGTTATGGAGACCCTTTGTTGGGTACATGTTGTACTTGCACTATTGTAATGGCTTACGGCCATACCAACCTGAACACGCCCGATCTCGTCCGATCTCGGAAGCTAAGCAGGTTCGGTCCTGGTTAGTACCTGGTTGGGAGACTGCCTGGGAATACCAAGTGCAGTACGCTTAGGGCTGGTTCTCCATTATTTTCGCTCCTCTCTCACGCGTGGCGAAGAGGGGGCTGTTGGGGTGGTCTTTTGGACCTCCTCTGGTAATCCTGTGTGCTTCCCGAGCCGCCGGGCCCGGTCCGAAGTAATGTTTCGTCGACCCGTAGGCCTGGAATAACTTTTTTTTTAAAAACTGAAACACTTGTACTGCGGTATAGCCAGTGTATACCCGCAGGTGTGTTTTGGAGTTTTTTCTTGAGGGGTTATAGGAACGACCACCGTCTGTGTACCAAGAGGGTGGTTGATTCCCTGGTGTGTTGGAGCAGAGTCAACTCCCGGGTTATCCGGTTGAGTGTGCCCCTGCACGTTCATGACATCTGCCAATCGTGTCAGCCTTCTCTGCCTCGACCGCTCTGGGTGGTTTTTTTTTGATGGAGGCTTTGTCATGGTGCTCAACAACGCCAGCATACGCCCCTTCCGCCGGGGGGGCTGTTTTCAGTTGACCCCTTTGGCGCCTGTCTCGTCCGCAGTGCTCCAGGCTCAGGTCTACAGCTTGCTGCCTGGTTTCCCCGGTGCGCTGTCTGCTTCCAATGGTTAACCTTTTTTGAGTGCTTTACGGCCATGCTGACTGCCTGTGTTACAGGGTCAGTGTGCCAGGCGGTGTACTATTGGGGGGAAAGGGCCCGCTCTTGGAGGGGCCCTGTCCGAATACGCTGGCGATGTGGGGGGCGGTGTCACTAAGTGACCGCCTGGTGGGGTCTTGATGCCTGGCGTCATTGACCTCTCCGGGCCCCCTTTTTCCAGGGGATCCAGTCCCTTCAGTGGGTCTGGGTCTTCCTTCGCACTCCACTGCTACGGCCTTGCCACGGGGTTGAGTTGCTCTTGACCCCGTGATTTTTGGGGGCAGTAACGAGGGTTGTTCCTTCCGTTCGTTCCCTGGTGGCATGCGGGTTGTGCGTGTGCGTAGTCGTGGGGTCAAGCCATGGTCTGCTCACCCTGTGCGTTGAGTTGCTTGAGTTCCTCTTCGCACGGTCGGATCCGTCTCCCTCCCGTAAGCCTCCAATAGGGAGGGTATCCTCCATTAGGGAGGGTCGGGGGGCTCGGTCCTCCCCGGTCTGATGGTTGTGGGGGGGCCTCAGCGGGGTACATTTGTCGAGCTTTGGCTCCCGCTCAGCTCCTGTTATGCAACTGATGCTGAGCGGAGCCATAATGAAATAGAACGTAAGGTTATGTATATAACCAAGTTCTATGAATTATGGTGACGCTCAGCATCAGGACGCCGCTGCGGCCCTTGATCTTTCATTGTGGTGAAATTTGTTGGGAAGGAGATGAGTGTGTGGCCCCACCCCTGCTTATGTAGGCAGCAGATGGGGGTGTGGTCAGACGGATGTTGGTATGTAAATGTACATTTTGAAATTTATTCAGTGCATATCCACTGAAGCGAGATATATGCAACTGATGCTGAGCGTCACCATAATTCATAGAACTTGGTTATATACATAACCTTACGTTTTGTCTCTCTCTATCTCTCTCACTCAAGTCTTTCTATCAGACAGGATTCTGTGGTTCACCATGGTGAAGGAGGGCAGGATTTAATGAGGTCTGAGGGTGTACATGAACTCTCCTCCCTCATCTTCCCTCCATGTTCACTAGAAAATATTTATAAGATCCTGCAGAACCTCTGCTGCCTGGTGATTTACTGAAAGTTCTTGATTAACGTTAAGCCCAGCACCTCCGGTCCAGCTCAACTGAATTAACCACTAAGTCCTGGTTTGAACCCTCAAAAAACTCTCTGGATTCATCCAGAACGATAGACTTAAATATTTTATTCAGATTGTATGGTAATTTCAAAGAATGTGTTTTTTTTTTCTTTTTTTCTTTTTTTACAAAAGTGTTTAATGTAAACTGCTCACTGTGATACTTTGTGATTTTTTATGAATCACTACTTTGACATTGTCTAACTAATGTTCTAATCATAGCAGCTGGGTGAGTGCTGTGTATTGTTTTCTGCGCATAATTAATTACAGTCATTACTGGTTTCTGTTCTCTCTCCATTGTGAAAAAGTTGTGACTGAATACCTCCTCTGTTTTTCATGAATGTTCTGCCAATAATTCAGGTATAAAGAGCTATACATTTAAGGTTAGTCTTTACTTATGTCTTTACTAGGTGCTGAATATTAAGGACAGGGAGTCAGCAGTTTATTTTGTTCTCAATTGTACAAAAACTGTTGGGAAGACTAGACTGAATCAATATCTATTTTCATATTCAATATTGGTTATGTCAGCCAGCATGGATATATCATAATCATAGCATATTGGTGTTAAATCACTTTTCCATTAAAACAACATTTATGGATATGAACCTCTGACCAGCAGAGAGAGAGAGAGACAGAGAGAGAGACAGAGGATGGGTGGTTGGTGTGAAGTCGATACAGCATGATGGTGTGGCAGCGCACAGACCCTCCTCTCCCCCTGTCTCTGACTACGCACATCACTCAATGCAAAACATGTCTGCCCTGTCCTTCACGCTGTGCTGATAGGATATGTCATGGTTGAATAATGTCATTCGACGGTGTGCCAGGCAGCTTGCACAATTTACTGTAGCCTTGGCCCCTCTGGCTGATTCAGTTCAGTACAGTTCGGAGTTCCGTTTATTTGCATATACTGTAAAATAAGAAAACAACAATAACAATACAAAGAAATGCGTAGATAATTATGCAGGAGAGACCGAGACGCCCTGTTCTGCCTGTCAAGTTGTTGGTGCCAGGACAACAGCCTGCTCCTGAACATTGGTAAAACCAAGGAGCTGATCGTGGATTATAGGAGAGGACAGCGGGAGACACACACACCACTGAGGATTAACGGGGCTACCGTGGACAGGGTGAGCAGCTTCAAGTACCTGGGGGTCCACATCTCAGAGGACCTGACATGGTCAACACACATAGGCACAGTAGTAAAGAAAGCGAAGCAGCGCCTCTACCACCTGAGACAGTTAAGGAAGTTCAGAGTATCGGGGAAGATACTCCAGTCCTTCTACTCAGGAGCTGTAGAGAGCATCTTGACCGGAAACATCACTGTCTGGTATGGGAACAGCACGGCACAGGACAAGAAGGCCCTACAGAGTGTGGTGCGCTCAGCCGAGCGTACCACGGGTATTGCGCTACCTCCCCTGCAGGCTCTATACAACAAGAGGTGCAAATCCAGAGCCTGCAGGATAATGAAAGACCCCCACCACCCCAATAACAGCCTGTTCCAGCTGCTGAGGTCAGGCAGACGCCTGCGAATTCTAGAGACTAAGACGGAGAGGCTTAGGCTAAGCTTCTTCCCCCAGGCCATCAGAGCCTTGAACAATGAACATTGAGAGACACAGAAACTGAACTATCCACACACAAGTACATACACGACACGCACGCTGAGCACGCTCACACACTAGCAGCCACTTTAACACTCATGCCGCACACACGCACACTTATGGCCAGAGGAAAGGCCACTTAAAGTAGTATAACATCAGGAACAGTGTATTGCACTACTAAAGCTAACTAGCATGTCCTATATGCTCTGTAAATACTAATGTACAGATACCGAGATGGCACACCATGTACCTGTTTATTGCACTGTTTTATTGGATTCTATTAATATGTTGTACCACTGTATTTTATTGGATTCTATTATAGGTTGTACCACTGTATTGCACATCGTCGCGGGCAAGACCAGCCGCATTTCATTGTATACCTGTATGCCGTGACAATTAAAACTCTTGAATCTTGAATCTTGAATCTCTTGAAGTGGCTCCCTGATATGGGCACACCTTACATTTCATTGATAATAGTACAAATATGCAGATAGACAGACGGACGTTAAAACATATTGTTTCACATTGGCATTTGACATACGAAGCCAATTAGAATTAGACACAACAATAGTAGAACATTTGTCTTTTTATGTTCAGTGGTAATTTATTGATCTCAACATACTAAATATACTCATTAGTCATTTATTTTGAAGACATGAGTTTGAGGACTAGCAATGCAGTGCATAATCTTTCAGAGACATTAATATAGTTTGTACTTCATTACAAGAGGCTGGGGTAAGTTGAAAGTTTTGTGGAAAGGTAGTATTCATATATTGGATTGGACATTCATTAATTACTGGTATGGCTGAATCCAGTTTCTGTGAAAAATAAATTAATGTGTGGGCTAATGTGATTGGATCAGAAGATCCATCAACTTTAAATTGGCAAGGGAGGTATTTATTTAGCCTTCTCTTATTGAGTATGTCATCGATGGTGTCCCATAATGCTTTCATGGTGAGAGTTCAGTATTGTAAAAGAGCTTTAATACCATTAGGAGTCAGTTTAAATGGTCTGGAGGAGTTGCTCATAGAGGCACTGTGTGATTCTGGGAAAGGAGTGGAATCTATTATTTCCCCCTGATCCCTCCGAAGAGAATGCTTGGCGGGGCAAAATCTGGACACTTCAGCTGGTCGTTAAAACAGAAGGGTTATTTCAATCATTGTTATAGGTGTAATAAAGATCTGTAAATGTGTGTGTTTGTCTGTGTGTGTGTGGGAACGTGTGTGTGGGAACGTGAATGAGTACTGAGGAGGTCATCTATGATATACATGGCCAAAGGTATATGGACACCTGCTCATCGAACATCTCGTATCAAAATCATGGGCATTAATATAGTTGGTATATTTGGTATAATAAAATAATACAATACAAGATACTTGTGCCCTAATGATAAGGATAAGCGCTCAATGAAGAAATCCAATCCCATTGCCAAAAGAAAGTCTAACATGCCTATAAGTATAAATAATAGGATTTACACACTACAACTGTATTACGTGGCTCATAATGGCCCTCAAACAGCAGTGCCAACTTCAACGGACCCCCTATATAACAGCCTGCACTCTTCTGCGATGGCCTCCCTATGTTGCAACATTGCTGCAGGAATTTGATTCCAATCAGCCACAAGAGCACTACTGAGATTGGGCACTGGTTTGCATTCGGCGTTCCAATTCATCCCAAAGGTGTTTGAGGGGGTTGAGGTCAGAGCTCTGTGCAGGCCAGTCAAGTTCTGCCACACAGATGTTGACAAACCATTTCTGTATTATCTCACTCTGTGCATGGGGGGGGGGGGGGGGCATTGTCATGTCGAGTTGATACTCCTAGATGTTTCCAATTGACAATAACAGCACTTAGGGGTGACCATCCGGGAGCGGCATCCTATGACGGTGCCATATTGAAAGTCAATGAGCTCTCCAGTATGGCCCATTCTACTGCCAGTGTTTGCTTATGGATATTGCATTGCTGTGTGCTTGATTTTATACACCTGTCAGCAATGGATGTGGCTGAAATAGCTGAATCCGCTAATTCCAATAGGTGTCTGCATACTTTTGGTCATGTAGTAGTCAAGTAGTGTACTTCTTAAGCCAAATACTCCACTACATATTGGTAGGCCTAGCTGGCTGATGATTCCCGACGGTCTTGGTATTACTATATAGGTTAGACCTATTTGGCTGTGACATTCTCCGAGGTTATACCGTGAGCTATAGAGAACTCCCTCTCTGGATTGCATCAGTCTCGCCTTGGGCCACCAGCAAAGTGACAAATTGCCATCCATCAATGTGGAAGATTTTTTTTTTTTTTATCAAATTTTTTATTATTATTCACATGAAACAAGACAACACATTAACCACAATCACAGTACATAGAACTTCACAAGAAAATAACAAAACAATAATAATAATACAGACTAACAATTATACAGACAAGAGAAAAGAAAACAGAGTTCAACCTTCTAAATTTTAATTCCAAGGGGTACTATCTAATAAATGGTCTTTCCCAGTGTTCAGCCCCGATTCCCGGCCGTGTGACCCTATATTAATAAAACGTACATCTCCAATCCACCACAAGGACCATTTTTTGAGAACACGACCCGAAAACAGAGCAATGAACCTTCATGAAAAAACAAAAACCTGTAGAGGTGTTCCATAGACTCACAGAGACCGTGTAAAAGTGGCCAAACAGTGAAGAAATAGTTAAATAGCTGCCCCCCCATAATATCCCCAGCTAAACTCAAGATGACAAGACAAAAGACAAGACAGACAAAACATTTCCTCCTCCCCCTCCCAAGAGACCGCCGGACTCACCCAAACACGCACCTCAACCCCACTCAGCCGCACACTGCGGTCTTTACCTTCTCAGCTGCTGCGAACCATAGGTCAATTCCAGCCTGCCCCACCCCAATCACCCGGGCTGTGGATATCTCAAGATAAATCACATCCAATAGAGTTAGGGACCAGTTAATCATTGTAAGCTTCTCAGGCTCCTTCCATCTCATTGCTATTAGCTTCTTCGCTGCTGTGACGCCCGCTAGGACAACCCTTTTCAGTTGTACGGACGCGGGTAGTGTCGTTATATCGTTCAGGAGTAGCGTAACAGCTGTGAATGGGATAGTTAAGCCACACAGATCTGAAAGTTTGTCCGTTATTGACCTCCAGAAGCGGGCCACTGGTGGGCAATCCCAATACATATGCATATAAGTGCCAGTGGCCTTTTGAGAGCACAAAGTACACCGAGAGTCGGTTATCAGTCCCATAGCATATAGCTTCCTAGGTGTAAGATAGGTCCTATGAATATAATTAAAATTAATTTGCTGGTGATTGGGGTTGCGGGAAGACAATGCCACATTTGCCCAAACATCATCCCAGTCAAACTCGGGGTCCAACTCCGGGATATCCACACGCCAGATTGTATCCAATGATACATTTTTATACGTGGATTGAATTAAGAGCGTATAAAAGTCGGAGACAAACCCTCTGGATGTCGTCCTGTCCACTATGAGCCTGAGGAAGGGGTGTGGGTGCAAGGCTTGAGCCCACGGTACGCCATGCGCCCTCAGTGCTGACCTTAGTTGAAGGTAAAGAAAGAAGGACTCGCCGGGAAGATCATAAAATTCTCTTAAGTCCTGAAACGCACGGAGGCCGTTCTTATCATAAATATCCTCCAGAGTATGCACTCCCCTCCTTTGCCATTGAGGAATATTAACCGGCTTGTGTCCAACAAGTAATTGCTGGTTATTAAAAATTGGAGAGTCCAGGTGCCAAGGGCATTTAACCCCACACGACCTCTGTACATTACGCCACGTTTGGATCACGTGAGTTATGATCGGTCCATACCTCAGCCGGCATTTCGAAATAGAGACAGTGGAGTACACTACATCCTGCAATCTTAGCGGAGATACCGCCGCCGCTTCTAAGGAGCGCCACGATACAGCCTCTACAGGGTCTAGCCAGCACATCAGAGGTCTCAGTGAAAAGGACCAGAAATAAAGTTTAAAATCAGGGATTGCGAGGCCCCCATCTTGTTTTCTACGTTGAGTAGTAGCCCTTTTGATTCTCGGGCGTTTGTTATCCCAGATAAACTTAGATACCATCGATTGTACCTTGCGCCAGTGGTCTATTGGAGGGGGCAGGGGGAGCATTGAGCTAATAAAATGTATCCTAGGCAGGATGTTCATTTTGATTATGGAAGCCCAGGCTTGTAAGGAGTTAGGAAGGGACGACCACCTGTCTAGATCCTGGCGTATTTGATCATAAGTACCCGTGAAGTTGTACTTAGTAGTTTGGTTCAGCGTGGGGAATATCTCTATGCCCAAGTATTTAAAATGTTCTACTATGGGGATATCAGCTGGTAGTCGTACCGCCTTGGCCAGTTCATTAAGAGGTAGGCAGGCTGATTTGTTCCAGTTAATCTTAAAACCTGACAATTTACCAAAGTCGTCGATTATCCTCAATAATTTTGTGGCCGACGGGGAGGGGTCGTCCATGAAAATCAGCAGGTCATCCGCATAGAGAGCAATTTTGTGTGGAGTATTGTTGACCATTATGGGGACGATGTCCTCCGATTGCCTAATAAATTGGGCCAAAGGTTCGAGGGAAAGCGCGAACAGTCCCGGGCTCAGAGGGCAACCCTGTCTAGAAGACCTGGAGACCGGAAAGAGTGTGGAACAGTTTTTGCCTGTCAGTATCATCGCAGACGGCGAGGCATACAGGACTTTAATCATATGAATAAAACTCTTTCCAAGACCCATGACCTCAAGTACCTTCCACAGGTATGACCACTCAAGTCTGTCAAACGCCTTCATGGCATCCAAAGACAGAACTGTGGATGGAGTTGTATTGTCTTTACTGTTATCGATTACATGCAACAGCCTCCTAAGATTATCTGCAGCCAGACGCCCCGGGATAAAACCAGTTTGATCGCAGTGTACCAATACAGACATAAATCTCTGCAGGCGACGGGCCAGCACCTTGGCAAACACCTTTAAATCGGCCCCGAGAAGACTCAAGGGTCTATAGCTACCACAATCATTGGGATCTTTGTCCTTCTTGAGAAGTAAAGAAATCAACGCCATATTGACATCTCTTGAGAACTCCCCTTGTTCGATAGCGTAATTGATCATATCGAGCATCAATGGACCCAGTTGGTCCCAGAAAGCTAAATACACTTCGGGTGGAATACCATCCCAGCCTGGTGCCTTACCCCTCTGCATTTCAACAATCGTCTCCCTCAATTCTACGAGAGTAATCGGTCTCCCCAGTTCCTTGGCCTCTTCCTCAGAAATGTGGGGTATCTCAAGCCCGCCAATGAACGATTCAAATTTAGAGTCATCAAGATTACCCTCTGAGCTATATAACTGTGAGTAAAACTCTTTAAAAGTGTCATTGATCTTTTTCGAATCAGTAGTGACTGCACCCTGGCTCGTCCTAATCGAGGGGATATCCGAGAAATGATCATTTGAGCGTATTTTCATTGCCAATAGATGGCTAGGTCTGGAGCCGTGAAAATAGTAATTTTGTCTTGTCCTATGTATCAAGAACTCAGACTGTTAAGTATGGAGTTTATTTCTTTTTTGACTATCTTACGTTGTGTGTTTAGTCGTTCATTATAGTTAGTTTGCAAGGATGCGTATAGGTCCGCATATAATGATTCCAGTCCTTCTAGCTTTTTTGACCGGGATTTTCGCAAATTGGAGGCAAATAGTGTGACATGACCCCTGATGAATCCTTTCAATGCGTTCCACAGGACCCTAGGGTCTTCTACTGTGCCAACGTTGATCTGCAAAAATTCAGCTAGTTTACTCCTGAACTCAGAACAGAAGTCATCGTTCTTTAGCAAGGTCGAATTAAAACGCCATCTGGGAGCTCTTGCGGAGAGCCTGCCAAAGGTTGCCGTAAGGAAAATCCCATTGTGGTCTGAGAGAGCCAAGGGAACCAATGAGACATCGAAACTATCAAACATATTAGGGGACGCGAATGCATAGTCAATTCGAGAGAAGCTTTTGTGTCTGGCTGACAGGTGAGAGTAATCTTTGAGGGTGGGGTTGCATAAGCGCCAAAGGTCTGTGAGCCCCGTGTCTTTGGCCCACATCCTAAGGGCCTTAGAGGCCCGTTTTTGGTCGCTCGTTTCAGAGGGCCCGGACCTATCCATCTCCGCATCCCAGCACGCATTAAAATCGCCACCCACAATGAGAGCGTATCCATTAAGTTCCAACATATTCTTCGTGATTGTATTATAGAACGCTGAATCAAATGTGTTAGGAGCATACAATGCTATTATAGCCATCTTCCTATGCAAGAATTCAACTTTTGCTATAGTAATCCTTCCCTCCGTGTCCGACCATACATCCAAGATTTTGATATCAAGGTTACGTCTTGTAACTATGACTACTCCTTTCGTCTTATCATCGGCTGAGGATGAGGAGATAACGTGATATTGCCGATTTGCCAGTCTTGACACGTCACCTACCAATAAATGCGTCTCACTAAGGAGAGCAAGGTAAATATTTCTCCTCTTCAATAGCCAAAGGACACTGGCACGCTTGTGTGGGGCGTTAAGCCCTCCTGCGTTCCAAATTAAAATATTCAATTTAGCCATGGTCGAGCTTGTATAAATGCGTAGAGAACATACCAGTGCAGCCAGGCTGAGTACAGAGGTGCTGATCCCGGCGGGCCCGGACGGTCAATCCCAGGAGTTCAGAGGAGGAACAATTACACACATATAAGACAACAGTACATAAAACACATAAAAATACCACCCCAGCTACAACCCCCCCTCCTTCTACTCTAAACCCTAACCCCCCCGTCCTATTATAAGGCCCCCTATACCCACTCTCCAATCCCCACCCTATGCCCCATCCACTGAGGATGGTCATCTTCCTATCACTTCCCACTAGAGACATGGATCAATAAGACGCTCCCCACTCCAACCCCCCTCTAGATAAACCCCTGAGTAAACCCCCACTAGTCCAATAAACACAAATAATAATAAAAATAAAATTCAATAAAGATATCGGGCGAAACCCACCTGAGCCCTGGCCCCAACATGAGACAACCATAATGGTAAAAATAGCCATTATTAAATAATAACTCCACATCAACCTGCAGCCAACTATTTCCGAATCTGCGCTTCAACGTCGCATTGTTATAGCCTAAAAGGGTATAGGAAAATTCAAAACAAAATTAAATTAAAGCATCCCAGCCGATAGTCTAAGGCAGGATCGGGTCACAGGTTAATTGTGCAAAATTGTATGAACAATGTCAATTAAACAATGACAAAAAAAGGAAAAAAAAAAAAAAAAAAGGGTTATGGTCAAAGTGCACCCCTTTAGCTGTCCCTCTGATCAGGCACAACGGCTGAAATGACATAACCTATGTAAGAATAGAATTAAACACATTCATTAATTAATCAATCCGGGGATGGTAATAAGCAACACCTGACACCACCTGTTATCATACATTGTTTCAATAAAGATATCGGTCGGAGCAGTTAGTCCAAGGTAGGATCGAATCACAGTTAAATTGCTCACTCAAATGCCATTAAAACAGCGACAATAATTATTATATAATTACTCAGCATCAACCCTGTAACCATCTACCTTGGAGTCTGCATATTAATGTCGCAACGTTATAGCATAAATGGATCACGGAAAATTCAAAACAAAATTAAGGCAATTCAGCAGTTAGTCCAAGGTAGAATCGGATCACATTTAAATCGCGCATACAGATGACATAAAAACAGCGACAATAAGAAAGAAAAAAGAAAGGAAAAGAGGGTCATGGCTAAAGTGCAGGCCATATAACCATATAGCCATGAAGTGCAAGCCATACCCGACCCAACCTGTTATCATATATTGTATATGCATATTCAACCGACCTTGGTTTCTATTATGGATCCCAAAGCTCAAAACAACCTGGATATAAAAATAAAAGCATACCAGAAGTTAGTTAGGGATTCGATCACTCTTGAATTGTGCAAACCAATGTCCCTTTGAACAGCAACAGCAACCAAAATACGTAACCATTAACGGGTCTCGAATGTCTCAGCGCAGACTATAGACGAAGCCCGCTGGCTAGCGCGTAAGCTAGTGATGAATCCGGATAGCACGTTAGCCTATTATGTACATTGTTCAGCTAGCTCGTTAGCTTCCAAAGAGGCGATACACAAGTATGACCATGAGGTCAGCTTTAGCAAGTAACAGAAGTCATTGGGAAGCCCCGCTAGTTGGATGGGCATTGGGCAGTTAGCATGTCTGGGCATGACAGCAAGTATTTGTGAATAGTCGGCCTAATCAATGTATATAGGCCCAAACCGCCAAGTCACTCACCCGCCATAGAATCAAGCAACAGACTCGGGTATCTCCGCGAGATATTCCTTCGCTTTAGCCAACGACCAAAACAAACGCTGACCACCGACCTTCTCCAACACAGATAATTTCGCGGGAACGAATAACGTGGGCCTCAGGCCTAGTTTCCATAGCTTAGTCAGGACCACCTTGTATTCGCCTCTCTGTGCTTGAACCTCCGGTGTAAAGTCTTCGAAAATGGCCACTTTGTGATCGCCAAGCCTCAGATTACCCCTTCTGGTACGAGCCGACCGCATGATGAGTTCTCTTTGCTGGAGTCTGTTCAGCTTGACTATGATGGGCCTCGGTTCTTTGTTCACGCCGGGAGAAAACCTGCCCGCTCTGTAGGCCGACTCACAGATAGGGGGCGAAGGGAGGACGTCCGTCCCTAGTATTTTCTGCAGCAGTTCGGGCACGGTCTCAGAGAGACGGCCTTCACCGCTGGTCTCCGGTACTCCAACAATCCTGACGTTGTGGCGTCTATCCCGGGACTGCATCTCCTCCATTGCCGACTGTAGTTTGTTGACTTCAGCCTGCCTAGCCAGCAGGGCGGATTCGAGACCCGCCATCTTCTCGCACTGTAATGATACCTCCGTCGTTAGCGTGGCTAGTTTGTTAGCATTAGCCGAGGAGACAGCGTGCATCGTCTCCATCTTGTCTGTCAGCGGTACTACCGCCAGCCGTATTTCTTCTGATATCTCACAACGGAGGCTGACACAAAAATCCGCCAACACTTTCTTCTGTGCTTCAGCGATGCGTGTCTCAGAGTCTGCGTGTAGCTTGGTCATGATCAAGAGCACCGCTTCGCTTAACTCCCCGACAACGGGCGACGGTGCGGCCAGGCCCGGTGGTGATGGTTTGCTGGTTGGGGCAGTCATGGCTCTGGTTTCCACCCCCGTCATCGTAGAAAGTCGAAAAAAGTCGATGAATGTATACTAAACACGACGACCTAGAAAACAGATAAAAAACAAATAAAAATAAAATAAAGACTAATGGGGAGAAACGTATATTCAGCACGGTAGAAGGGAGCTCATGTGAAACACGTCTACTCCATGATCGCTCAGCTCCGCCCAATGTGGAAGATTTTAATGTTGTGGAAGATTTCAATGTTGAAAGATTTTAATATTACCACAAGTGTGTGTCCCAAGTACAAGCAGTCACAACTGTAATAACACACCTTCACCTTATGATTCAAATAGATTATGGAATGATTACTGATGCTATTCATCAAATTGTGTCACTATCTTGGTGGCCTAAAATCTCAATGAATGGATACTCTATGACATTGCTAAACAGATTTGAATAAGCAATAGTTACAGCCCCTGCTCAATCTAAACTGTTATTAATCACTATGATAAGGTTCCAATAATTTGATGGTGCTACGAATTGAAATTACACATGTTGGAGAAATTGTTATTGAGGTCAGAGACCCACGTAGCCTCTAAACATTAGGACAAATTACTGAAATAAACCGAACAATTAATATTTGGACACATTAGGTTAGCAACCCATTGATACCACAAGATTCTTCACATCTTCTTTTGAGGGTTTACCATCACTTCCCAGCACCCTAGGCCCACTGTAGTTTACCTACCACCCCAATAGAACCACGGATGATGCCATCGCCTGTGTTCTGCACACCACCCTCACCAGGGGTGTAAAAAGTACCCAGAAATTATACTTAAGTGAAAGTATGGGTACCGTCTCAAAATCTTACTCAAGTAAAAGTCAGAGTATCTGGCTAAAAACACACAAGTCAAAAAGTTTCTACTTTTAAATGTACTTAAGTACTAAAAAGTAAAAGTAAAAACCTTTTTTATGACTGTCTATTCTTCTGATAGCAGGTGTTTAATCAAAGATCCCCGCTTTCTAGTCTTGCACAAGGACCAATCAGCATGGGTATGGGCGGGTTAATATTCCATTGATGGGGATTTGATTGGTTGTTTTTAAATAAAGTGCGGCCGCAGGATTAATATCGTTAGTTCGGCCAGATAAACAAATATACTAATTAAAATGGTTGGACCTGCGAGATTTGTACTAGTAGGTCTGCATTTTAAATTTTTTATTTATTTTTTTTATCCACTTTTTCTCCCATTTTCTATTTTTCTCCCATCTCAATTTCATTATTTTTTTATCCGCTTTTTCTCCCATTTTCTATATTTTCTCCCATCCCAATTTCGTATCATCCAATTCAACCCTCCCCTGTCACGAACGCTGTTTCTTGCCTCCCACAAGCCGGCTGCAATGTGGACTAAGTCATAGCACAAGTCCCCTCCGGTACTTGAGGTAACAGCAGTCGCATCTTTTCACTTGCGCAGCTCGATCTCTCAGTGGCGAGGAGTAACGCGTGGGAGGCTCACGCTGCCCCCGACACTTCCTGATTCTACTGCGCAGGCGCACCAACCGACCTGTAGGAGTCGCTGTCCACAACGCCCGATCCCCACCCATCAGTTTCCCACCCCCTAATACGGCCAATGTGTATTAGTATGAACGACCAGCTAAACTGAAAGCAATGTGGAGCGCTGGGCTCGAACAGGCGAGCCCAGCGTCTCGGCATTCGTGGCGAGCGCCTTGCCCACTACGCCACGTAGCCGCCCTCCCATTCCAATTTCATATCGTCCAATTCAACCCTCCCCTGTCTTTCGAACGTTGTTTCTTTCCTCCCACAAGCCGGCTGCAATGTGGACTAAGTCATACATAGCACGAGTCCCCTCCGATACTCGAGGTAACAGCCGTCGCATCTGCGCGGCTCGATCTTTCAGCGTCGGGGGTCTGGGCTTTGGAGGGGCCCCGCTCCCGTCGCTTCTTGATTCTACTGCGCAGGCGCACCAACCGACCTGTAGGAGTCGCTGTCCACAACTCCCGATCCCCACCCTTCAGTTTCCCTCCCCGTAATACGGCCAATGTGTATTACTGTGGACGACCAGCTAAACTGAAAGCAATGTGGAGAGCGGGGCTCGAACAGGAGGCATCCTGTTTGAGCCTAGTCTCCAGCATTCATTGCGAGCGCCTTGCCCACTGCGCCACGTAGCCGCCCAGTGCATTTTAAATTTTAAAAGTATGTTTTTTTTCTCTGAAATGTAATTGAGTAAAAGTACATGTATACAAAATTACAATTACTCAAGTACTTTACACCCCTGACCCTCACCCATCTGGACAACAGGCTGGGAAACTATTTGAGAATGTGTCACAAGTTGACAGGACAGTGCTCCCCATATTCCCCCTTCCCTGCTATAAAAATATAAACGTGCATTTTTTCTGTTGATACCATAGAATCACCTCTCTCTTTGGTGACTATGGAATACCCAAGGCTGCACTGCGTTCAGGCCACCAGTCAGCAGTCCTAAATTAGGAGATTTCCTAACCCATATCCCATTGTATTTTCTTGCACATGTGACGGATCATACTGGGTCTGCATTGTGTTTGAAGTTAAATGAGAATGTCCCCGAGGGGGAGTCGAACAGGGGGCTCCCGCGTCCGCGGGCGACGACACAGGCCGCTGCACTAAGAAGTGAAGTCACTCCTAACTACCGTACCTATGCGTCTGTTAACCCTGTTATGGGGAAGTGAGTTTAACTTACCAGCCCGCACTGCCACAGTCACTTGTCAACACACCTGTTTCCGTGACTGTGGACATACCCACGGGCTTCCCCGTTACACACACTAATACGTGTAATAGATGTACCTCTGTTACACCTGGTAAAGACGACTTTTAACTGTTAAACAGTAATCCAGAACTATTTTATTGCACTGTAAAAAACTGTGATTCTATAGTATGTCTGCACTTTATGTGCTCATTTCATCATTCATGTCTTTTCTATTCTACTAAAACTGAATCAAACCATAAACAAGGTGGCCTGTTGGGATGTTAGATCATAATGAGAAAAACTGTGATTTTATATGTCTGCTCATTTTACCCTTGCTATTATTTTACTTCTTTTTACTTTTATTTCTACGCCCCACTATCCACTGGGTGCATACGCTGACCTTTATCATGTTTTGTAACAGATTACAGAAGCCTAATGGAACGTCAGGTTCTGATATGATTTGATTAATATATCTACATTATTTTATCCCACTTTATATACTATACAAATAAAGTTATTATTATTTTTTTATCCACTTTTTCTCCTTATTTTTCTCCCATCCCAATTTCGCCTTGCCAATTCTCCCCTCCCCTGTCTCGAACGTTGCTAGACCATGCCTCCCACTGGTCGGCTGCAGTGAGGACCAAGCCTTGCATCACGTGTCCCCTCCGGTACTCGAGGAGGCAGCCGTTGCATCTTTTCACCTGAACAGCGCAATCTCTCAGTGGCGAGGAGTAACGCGTGGGAGGCTCACGCTGCCCCTGATATACTTCCTGATTCTGCTGTACAGGCGCACCAACCGACCTGTAGGAGTCGCTGTCCACAACGTCCAATCCCCACCAACTGGCTTTCCCACCCCTAACACTGCCAATTGTGTTAGTATGAACGACCAGCCAAGCCGGTAGCAACGCAGAGAGCTGGGCTCGAACCCAGCATCTCCTGCGTTAGTGGCGAGCGCCTTCCCCACTGTGCCACTTAGCCGCCCATAAAGTTATTATTATTATAATTATTATTACCTGTGTACCTATATGTACCTCTACTCCATTGACTACATAAGGCAGAGAGTGGTACGGTCAGCTGAGTGTACCACCGGAGGCCAATGCCCCAACCTGCAGGACCTATAGATCTAAGTAGAGATCTAGGCAGTGCTGGAGGGGCCAAGAGCATCATAAAGGATACCAGACATAGGCGTAGTTTTATATAGGGACGCTAGGGACGTGTCCCTACCAAAGCCACGGAAACACGAATTGTCCCTACAAAAGAATAAAAAAAGTGAAAACTGTAGTATTAGGATTATAATTCACAACATTGCGGTCTTTCAAAACAGAGCCATTTTATCTGTTGCGAAAGTGTAGGTTGACAGCTACATCAAGAACCTATCAGCAAGCTATCCTATTATCTACAATATCCAATCAGCAAGCTGGAATTTCCTCCCAAATTAGTGCAAAGAAATTATGCCCCTGATCACAGGCATCCAAACAACAGACTCTTCTCTCTGCTCAGGTCAGGCAATCGCTACTGAGAGTCCAAACAGAGAGAGAGGCTCAGGAGAAGCTACTAGCCCCAAGCCATCCAGATCCTAAATGAGGACTCTGTCTAGTACCTGTACTCTACTCACTGACTGCATGATACATCCATATTAATTTGCACAACATTCAATTGCACATCAACTCACTTGCACGTCAGGGTATTTGCACTACACTATTTCCATATTCAACATTTCCTGTATTTGTATATTTACTTTAAAATTCACCTACATTCCTGATCTTTAATTTCTTCAACTGTTTACACTAGGGATATAGCAGTATATCCTATAGCAGTAGCTATAGAAGTAAACTATTGTAGTGTACCAAACCAAACAGCCCTCACTACCAGCCTTCATGTTCTACACTCAGGACCACTTCAGCAATAGGTGTTATCATGGCAAATACAACCTAGAGGAGCCAGTTGAAAAAGTAGGCTAACCACATATAAGAAGAGGAAAGTGGTTTGAAAGCTATACCTTTTGGCTGATATCCTAGCTCCAACCAAATGTAATTTACCATAGTCACTAATCAGAGTTATCATATTCTGCACTGTAAATTACTGAAGAGTCTACATTTAGGACTTGCCTGAGAATCTCAAACGAGGTTATCAGATATGAAGAGTGTGTTGATGCTGTTGGATCCTGCATTTCAAAGATGAATTGAAAATGGGGGACCCTGATGTAAACAAGACGAAAGTCTTTCTCTGGTCTGCATCCCCTTAACAATTGTGTGTATTGAGCCGTACTGTATTGTACCCATTCTACAATCTGTTAATAAAGTTTTCAATCAATCAATTGATAAATTGATTTAAAATCAGCTAAAAAGTATAGAATAAAAACTTCTACCAGGGATCTTCCTTGACCCTGTCTTCTTCATCAAAAAGTATACAACTTGAACCAGCATTCTCATCAACAGTTTATTAATTGACCATATCACCAGCAGGTCTGTCACACTGTCCTGCCCTGGTCCTGCCTGCAGAGGCGCTCTGCAGGACCCACGGTCCGCTCTGTGTGTAGTCCAACACTATTGGCGTGTGGAGTGACAGACAGAGACAGCCTATCAGATCAACCCTTCTTTACATGCAGAAAGAAAAACGCGGCCGTTCTGTTTCCTTGTTTGATAAGAAACCTCCGAGTTCGGTGAGTTGTGTGTTGACTTTATTTTAAGTATTATTATGTTAATGTGACTTTTTTTCTATAGAAACATCACGCGATGCATTTTTTTTGTATATGGGGGCATTCAACGGGGGGAGACAAATAACATTCACGTTAAATCGGTCGCCGCCATTATACCACCGAAGAAGCGTATCCCGCCGCCCTTCTTCTTCGCTCGCTTCTTCTTCTCCTTCTCCTTCTCCTCCTGGTTACAAGAAAGTAAACAGCATCGCTTCAATGACGGACTGCTTTACACGCTAGCTGATGTTCGTTGCGACTTACCCACGTTAATAGTCGAAGATCACATACGTTACTCGACTAGCTAGGTAGCTACCGAGCTAGTAAAACGTTAGCCATAGTGTCACTAAGATGGCCATGTTGCTAGCTTGCACTCTGCATGTCGAGCTGCTTAGCATGCTAGCTGCTGCTAAAGCGCTAACGGTAGCAGTTTAACTTCAGCCTGCAGTACCTCGAAGTGGTCACACTGCAAGAGCTGCCAAGTGAGCTAGCTTCTTCAAGCTTCAACAACACCACGACTGATCATAATGATTATTGGTATAATAATAACAAGCCTCCTGCCTTCTTTGAACAGAAGAGAAATAAAAATGCCTCACTATGCCTCACTATGGATTGAAAATGGGGGACCCTGGTGTAAACAAGACAAACGTCTTTCTCTGGTCTGCATCTTAACACTTGTGTGTATTGAGCCGTACTGTGTATTGTACCCATTCTGCAATCTGTTCAATAAAGTTTTCATTCATTCATCCATTCACTCAATAATAAATAGTAAGCCATCCACACAGGCATCACCAGCTGTATCATGCTGATGTTTAGAGAAAATTACAGTAGTCTAACTTTAGGTTAGTCTTTATCTCTGATCAGAATTTCAGAATGGATCATGTCACCATGTGTTGTATATTCCTATATGAATATCCATTAATTACAGCACAGTAGTGAGGTTGCTAACTAGAGGAAGGGAAAGATCACAGTGTGATAGAAAACATGGTCCTCATCTGAGCTCCCAAATTTAGCCAGTAGAGAATAAGTGTGTACAGCCAGACAACCAGCAGCTATGGTCCAATATTCATTTAATTGCAGCGTGGGCCGAGATTGGAATAATGCATTGGTTACACACAGGACACTTCAAGCATAATACATGATTGTACAAAAGGATTTGATGCAGGTAAATCACAATAGCCCTTGTTGGCTTTTTACATCAAAGACAGTATTGTACATAAATATTAGTCATGTTATGTTAATGAAATAAGACCATAGTACTCTTTGTCACCACATGATAAAACCTGGGTCTAAGATAGGCATCTTACTCTAGTTATCACATTATTCCATATACAGTTCTACTCACATAGGGACAAAGTAGACCATGGTCGGTGGTGGTGGTGGAGACCAGACTCAGACCCCCTGGGTAACGGTGTGTGGCGGTGTCCTGAGCTGGCCTGCCTCTCTATTCTTACTGTTCCAATACTTATAGATTTCATGACCTCACTTTTCTTGGCCTAGTTCCACCAATCACAAATATCTAAACACAGGCAGTCCTCATTTGGTGTCTTCTTGGTCGTGTGTGTCTGTAACAACCGGGTAGCCCCCTCCTTTTTGGCTATGGCCTCCTTTGAATGAATCAATCATGTTAACATTCCTTCTATTTGGTTCTTCTGTAAGTTACTTTTCTAATAGGTTACTATACTCTTGTTTTATTATTCCAACATTGTTTTCATTCTAAACTAATATACTGCAATTATTTCCTGTGACCTTATCTTGATTAGGCAACTGTCTTTAGGTTTTACTGAGTCACCGTTTTTCTGTGGTGTGTGACTGAGTAAACAATGTCGTCATGAGAGGTGTCGCCTGGTGATTTTCAACATGATGAGGTCTGATGACTTCAGCCTTAATAGTGCTTGTGTTGAAAACATTAACCCAGTATAGTCAGTGCTTCTTAGGTTAATACTATTCAATTCACAAGAGCCATCCCAAAATCCCCATCTACCAAACTGACACTTTGTATTGTCTGAATCTATTATTGTAACGATTCAACCACATTACTCTGAACCACAGAGGCATTTCCGCTTTTGGTCTCTTCTTGCTGTGCTCAACTGTCACATGTCTAGGTGTTTGGTTTCCTGGGGGGGGTTGGAATGGCTGCTTGTTCCATCACTCTGAGAGTCTATGTGATGGACTATTTACCATCACTACAGATACTTTCAGTTTTCTGGGTTAATCTAACATTTTTGATTATGAAATCATGAAATTATGAAGTCAAGGTTACCACATTCCTCCCTTTGACATTTTACTAATGTCATATTACAATTATCTTGACTTAATTTATATACATACTAGCCATAATTTAACATAATTACAAAAATCATAAATTTTGAATTTTTCACAATTTTTCTTCTCAATTTCTTCCATTCTTCTTTGGTACATCTCATCAATTTTGGCCTTCTTGTCTTCTTCTTTTCTTTCCCACATTTCCCCTGACTATGGCCCCCTCCCGGGGAATCCAAATGACCCATTCATCCAGAACCCCAATTAACCTACTCTGCCTTAAATGAAACAGTGTTTACCACTCCTTCATCCGGCCTCGTTCCTCTGGGCACGTTGAATATGCTAAAAACAATTAAAACAATTTAATCTAAACATTACACATTTAAAGTCTAATCAATCACAATTTTTTTAAATTACAGTATCCGTTTACATGATCTGGGGAGACAAGATCCATTAGTATCACAATTTTTTTCCATTTTCCATTCATTCTCTGAAATAATCTCTTCTTATTTTTCCTTAAGCTAGTACAATCACATCTGCATACTCAATCAATTGCTTCCCACCTATCCTCCCCCCTTTTATGACCCACATAATGGTCATAATCTTACCACCTCTTGTGTCCACAGCTCAGTTTTGGCAGAGGAAAGCAGAATTTCAACGAAAATTTTCTTTCACCCATTCTCCTCACTCTGGCCATCTCCTCACTTATGTGAATGCATCTTTATCTGACCCTGCGTTGTGTTATTCATCCGCTCTTTGCTTGCGCCCTACCAAATCAATGTGCACAAGACAAAGCCCATCAGTACCTATCCAGTCTCGTCCCTGTCCCCCACAGTCCAATCACAACTCCATAACTCCCCAGAGAACCTTGTTCACACACTGTCAGCTCAGTCTTCAGACTGGCCCCGCCCTCCCAGGCCAGGTCATCCCAGGTCCAGTCATCGATTATCTCATGACAACCCGTCGTCAGACGATTATAGCGTGGAAGTTCCTCCAAACCACATCTGTTCAGTTTTTACAACCTGGCCCCACCCGCATGGGGTTTGTACAGGCAGGGGTCTCTGTGTACAAGAATTCTCTCACCATCTTTGGACTGCAGAGTAACAGGGAAAAATGAAATTACCGCTCTAATGAAATGTATTCATGTCTCTCCCAGCGTCGATCTGCCTTTCCCCTCCCTTTTCTGAGCTGTTGAAGACACAAGCACAGAGCAAATCTTTTCACACAATATGTCAACATACTTAATAAGGGAAGCCATTAATTCCATATGCAAATCGTGGTGGCACTACTTAACTGTCATTGATCTGATCCAATGCATCCCAGCCTCCATCTGTTCCAATGTATCCCAGCCTTCAACAGTCCTCTCCCGCCAAATCATGTAACACAGTTTGGGAAAAAACAAAAACCAAACAATTAACCAAATATTTAAATATTACACATCCCCCTACTACATGTCATGAACACAACCTGTGAGATTATCATTCATTCTTAAAATAGCAAAACAATGAAATCAACACGCTCCAAACGTTACATCAAAAGCTATCAGAATGAAAATAAAAACCCATGTTTTCCAAAACCATCTATCTACCTCCATCATAAATTCTCACACACACCCTCAATTGGAACCGCATCCTGTCCCTGAGACTCGACACCTCTTAAGTCAGCACAATCACCCCTACCGGTTCCTATTCAAACACCTTTCAGTCCACACAACTACAGATCAAAACACTTAGAAAATAAACCTACAAATGTACATTCACGCTCACTCATACATACAAAAATTAAATTTAAATAAAAGTAGTATCTGTACCAAAATAAAACTTTAAACCTTGAATATGACCTAATCAAACGCTTTCATCCAATTTCTCATAGTCACATTCATTCGATCCTGAACATTTTAGAGTTCGAAAAGAAATAAAAGCAAAAACCAATCAAACACCACAATTAAACATCATCCACACATCCTGAGCACACCACAGTGGCTGTTACCATAACCAAAACAAACTTTCCCATTCAAATGATATGAACTGAAATCAAAAAATGACATCGCTCACTCCTTCACTCCTGCATCAAAATCCCTTTTATACAAAATAATCTCTCAACCACACAAAATAACCAACACTCTCTCTCATTCTCAGCCACACAGATCATCTCCATCCTTCATATTATAAACATATACTTTCCCGCTGCTCCCACACTTGCATACCACCTGGCACACAATCATCTACCGTTCACACTGATCATTTGAAACTAAACAATTACTTCCAAAACTCTCTCTCATACAACTCATTAATCAACCACAGACCGACAATGGTTTAGTTTGTTCCTCCCTCTTCTGCTCTCCCATCAGGCTACACTCATCTCTTCTTAATTAACCTCTACTCTCAAAGGGTCTAGCAGAACCCCTCTTTCAACCTGAAGCCACCCCAGCCTGCTAGAACTGGTGATAACTCCAGGCTATTCATCCAATCAAATAGTCCGCCCCAATCAAATGTAAATAATCTCATCTGATCTGGCTTCTACTCAATCTCTCCTCCGTTTACTGCTTAGTAAAGATAGCCCGGGTCACTCTTTATGAGTTTCCGTGACCTTCCCTAAATTGCTTTACCACCCATCGACCCTCCTGAAATTCAACAAAAGGTTAGTCATTACACACACAAATCATTTATAATAACTGCTAAAACACAATCTTACATCAAAACAGCTACTAAACAAACCCCCTGTCACTATTATCCCACTGTGACCCAAGGATTCTGCAATCAATAAAGATATAACATTCTAACAGTATTTCAACATAGCAATGCAACAAAATACATATATCAACAAGCCTACATCTAAAGATTTGCAGCAACATTAATCCAACAGTGTAACTTAAATCTGACATCTTAACATCAATGTATATCCTATACAAGCATTTTCATTTTATCAAGCTATATTTTAAACTCCAGTCAAACACAACATCATTATTCTAAGCTCACAATTGTACATGTCATCAGATTAAAACAATTACTTTTTTAACACATCATTTAAGTAATACAATTACAACCTAACTACCCCCCTTGGTAAGGGCATACCCTTGTGTAAAACAACCTTGCTTCCCCCACAGACTTAATGTATATATTTTGTTCCCACCGTTAAATGATACATTTACCCAGAGTAGTTAAATTGTGTGTCTAACTCGGTCACAGGCAAACGAAATCATTCCCTACTGATAGACACACTGCAATGTTTTGCAGTATAAACCCCCTTGGTTAAAAATATACCCCTATGTATCAAAGACAATAATACAACCTACCCAGTTCAGCCGGTTTTATGAATCCCAGCCTAATTATGGGCATGTATATTAAATCATCTACACTCTGACAACGTCCGCAACCTATTCTCAACTTCCTCCCTTAAACCAACCACTGATAACGTCACCTATCTCTACCCCTGCGTACACATAGCAATAACAACCATAAACAGAACCACTCCCAGGTTAATTATATAACATAAAGCAAAAATATCCACACTTACCACCGTCCCCTGAGCGAAAATGAACGAAAAACGATCCGCACATGCGCAGTAGCGTCACCATAACGTTGCAACGACAACCAAAATCCGCCACGACATTCATAAAAATGCCACGACATCCTACCGCGTCCAATACTACTCCCCAAACACTATTTCCCATTCTCTAATCACCTCATATGTCGCCCGCAATCTCACAAAACAGCCGCATGCAAGCTAATAGCCTAGCCAGCTTCCATGCGAGGTTCCATGCGATCCCGGAAGCCCCAAGTTATGCCACGTTCAAGATCCGTACATTCATTCACTCCGCCCAGTACCAATCTAACAATAAACAATTTACACATGTCTAAATACCCACTTTAAAAGAACAAACTATTGTAAAAGAATTTAAAAACATTCTCATATATCAACGCCGTTACACAGATCAACATTAATCATTCCTCCTACCCTTCTCTCTGCCTGGCCCCGCGCGCCGCGAACGTTACACACTCTCCATTCAATACCATGACGTCATCATCATGCGACTTCTTTCATTCACGATACTCTCGCACACAATTGTTACCGCATCATATACAACCACTAAAACGACCCCAATCAAATCAACGAACGCCTCGACTCGCTTCCTAACAACAACCGCTCACACAGCGTTTCGTAAATTTTTTCACATCGTCGCTCTAACATCTCTAGAATACCGCATCTCCTCCACCGAGCTAAACTAGTTAGCCCCAACCTCCAATACGATTCGCTCCAGACTAGTATTGATCCGATCCACGTCACAACATAACAACCTTCGTCAAGCTTGCTACTGATCACATACATTTTACACAAATACACAAATACACAAATACATAATTACAAACAAAACCGACCCCCCGTACGAGACACAGATTACATGGCGCAACGCTATCAACCTTGGATTCTTGTGTAAGCCGACTTCCCATCTAAAAATTGCCATCTCCCGCATCATACACAGTACCTCTGAGCGGCAAGCCCAGTCATATCTCATCACTCTGTTCTCTGTTTCTATGCTACCCGTACCCTGTACTCTGTTTCCAGTACTCTACACTCCGTTCTCTGTTCTCTTCGTGGAACCAGGCTATCCCTGTACTACACCACGGTTCCCAGTACCCTACACTCCGTTCTCTGTTCTCTTCGTGGAACCAGGCTATCCCTGTACTACACCACGGTTCTCTCATTAAACTCTTTACTCAAATATTTTACCTAAACTAAACCCTTGCTTTCACCAGACAGACATACAGATTCGTACACTTTCCCTCACTTAGGCCTGCTCCTGCACGTCGCCTCCTAACTAGAGATTCCTCATCACTCTTTTCCAAAATGCGCCCCTAACCATCAGCCCTAGCCTGTCCCTAAAATATGACTAATAACTCTTCGTCGGCTGCCGCTCTTATATAATCAAAAAAAAAATTCGCAAGTTTCATAACAACAAACGCGCCGCCGTTAATTTTGGACATCCTAATCTAACATCACCACCAGTCCTGTAAGCAAAAAATACACCTATCCACCCTGGGTCCTACTGTGGCTATACACGACCATTAATATTTCCTATTCACCCCACGTGTCTCTCATCCTCCAGACAGCCTCTCACTCTGTACTGCAAATTCCCAACTCCCCGGCTCTTTCTCTGCATGCTCATTATGTGAACAAATCAGAACGGGTCTTAAAAACAGCACCAATTGTTGTATATTCCTATATGAATATTCATTAATTACAGCACAGTGAGGTTGCTGACTAGAGGAAGGGAAAGATCACAGTGTGATAGAAAACATGGTCCTCATCTGAGCTCCCAAATTTAGCCAGTAGAGAATAAGTGTGTACAGCCAGACAACCAGCAGCTATGGTCCAATATTCATTTAATTGCAGCGTGGGCCGAGATTGGAATAATGCATTGGTTACACACAGGACACTTCAAGCATAATACATGATTGTACAAAAGGATTTGATGCAGGTAAATCACAATAGCCCTCGTTGGCTTTTTACATCAAAGACAGTATTGTACATAAATATTAGTCATGTTATGTTAATGAAATAAGACCATAGTACTCTTTGTCACCACATGATAAAACCTGGGTCTAAGATAGGCATCTTACTCTAGTTATCACATTATTCCATATACAGTTCTACTCACATAGGGACAAAGTAGACCATGGTCGGTGGTGGTGGTGGAGACCAGACTCAGACCCCCTGGGTAACGGTGTGTGGCGGTGTCCTGAGCTAGCCTGCCTCTCTATTCTTACTGTTCCAATACTTATAGATTTCATGACCTCACTTTTCTTAGCCTAGTTCCACCAATCACAAATATCTAAACACAGGCAGTCCTCATTTGGTGTCTTCTTGGTCGTGTGTGTCTGTAACAACCGGGTAGCCCCCTCCTTTTTGGCTATGGCCTCCTTTGAATGAATCAATCATGTTAACATTCCTTCTATTTGGTTCTTCTGTAAGTTACTTTTCTAATAGGTTACTATACTCTTGTTTTATTATTCCAACATTGTTTTCATTCTAAACTAATATACTGCAATTATTTCCTGTGACCTTATCTTGATTAGGCAACTGTCTTTAGGTTTTACTGAGTCACCGTTTTTCTGTGGTGTGTGACTGAGTAAACAATGTCGTCATGAGAGGTGTCGCCTTGTGATTTTCAACATGATGAGGTCTGATGACTTCAGCCTTAATAGTGCTTGTGTTGAAAACATTAACCCAGTATAGTCAGTGCTTCTTAGGTTAATACTATTCAATTCACAAGAGCCATCCCAAAATCCCCATCTACCAAACTGACACTTTGTATTGTCTGAATCTATTATTGTAACGATTCAACCACATTACTCTGAACCACAGAGGCATTTCCGCTTTTGGTCTCTTCTTGCTGTGCTCAACTGTCACATGTCTAGGTGTTTGGTTTCCTGGGGGGGGTTGGAATGGCTGCTTGTTCCATCACTCTGAGAGTCTATGTGATGGACTATTTACCATCACTACAGATACTTTCAGTTTTCTGGGTTAATCTAACATTTTTGATTATGAAATCATGAAATTATGAAGTCAAGGTTACCACACATGAATTAATGAAAACTTGACTGAACAGATTGCAGAATGGGTACAGTACAGTACAGCTCAATACACACAATTGTTAAGGGGATGCAGACCAGAGAAAGATGTTTGTCTTGTTTACATCAGGCCAGGGTCCCCCATTTTCAATGCATAGTGACATTTATGACATACACAACATACATGACATACAGGTATATAGTACTGTTACAATTGTGACATAAACGATTTGTTGAGCTTCCTCTGGTGTTGTGGTTGTGGTATTTACTGACCTTTGGGAAGTATTTTGACATGTACATGGGTACCTTAGTCGTATAGTGTATCTTGTAGACCAGGCCCATTGCAAGTTGCTGTACTCTGTCTGTCGTCTACTCTAAGCCATCCTAGGTTGTCAAAATGGGCAGGGGTGAGGAGGGTTCTAGGGGTAAGGTCAAGTAGTAGTCTAACCAGTTTGTTTTGTGATGTTTGTAATCTTGTTTTTAGCACCTTTGAGGTGCTTTGGTACCATGAGGTGCAAGCATAGTCGTAGTACTCTTGAATGAGTGCTCCTGTCAGAGTCTTCAGGGTATTCTTGTTTACCAGAGAGATAAATTAGTAATGTTAGCATTAGTAGAAAAAAGGAGCTGGACACTAGCAGCAGACTTCATTACATTTGTGATCTGAATGTCCCTACATTTTTAGATCGGGACCAATGATGGTCTGTAACTGGCCATCTGTGCCCTGACACTGCATGCCCTTCTCTCCAACCCCTGAGTCTGCACCAACAGAGCACGAGTGATATGTCATACTTAGCCTGTCACATCCCATAACTTCCAATCTGCACTTTCATGAAGTGAGCCTCATCTATACTTTATTTCGGAGATTGACATCCAATTCTCTCTCGCTCTCCTAATAAAGGGGCACTTAACCATTAAACCCATTTTTTATCAAATTTCAATAACACACAAACTGTTATTGGTGAGTTAATGAGTTTGAATATGCCATCAGATGACACTGAATCCCTGTGTTAAATAAAGCTCAGTGAAATGATGGGGATGAAGAAATATCAGTCCCTATTGCTATTTATTCATCTACATAATTTAATTTAGCTGTAATTAACACAAGGATTCAGTCCTTCGATTACATGACTGGAGGACATTCTTATTAACTCTGTAACTTTCAAACTAAATAAACCTTTGGGAAATGTGTGAGTTTATGTTCATAATAAATCTAAATAGTTTTCTGGTTAATTGGCTCTGCACTTCCTATGGGTCCAGTTTGTGGTATCTAATTGATGCTACAACTAAACCTCACATTGGCCCGTGAAATGGCACACAGACAGACTGCAAGAGGAGACACATTATGAATTGAAAATGGGGGACCCTGATGTAAACAAGACTAAAGTCTTTCTCTGGTCTGTATCCCCTTAACAATTGTGTGTATTGAGTTGTACTGTACTGTACCCATTCTGCAATCTGTTAATTAAAGTTTTCAATCAAACACATTCATGGGCAAAATAACAATTAGCCTAGGCTCACCCACGGTGAGTCATCTTGCTAATCTGGAATTTATGATCCTGAATTCATTCCATGATGACGTTGCATGCAGATGCTCATTTTCATCAGGAGAGGGCAATGTTCACACCTTAACCTTATTCAAATGCAATGCACTGTTGTGTATGCATCTACACAACATTTAAATGAGTATTGTTTTTAATACAGCTAAAGGGTGCAGGTTTGTTTGTTAGATGGAGAGCGATGTGTAGTGGTTGGTGAACCAAGGAGTAAGGGTGACTAGTAATTTTCTTTAGGTCTCTTTCCATGCTGAATGAGTTAGGCCAGTGGTTCTCAACCTTTTTACACCAAGTACCACCTGAGAACGTAGCTGGCTCTCCAAGTACCACCATATGACCGACGTTAAAATACAGTCTATTCAGCTATGCACAGTTCACGCAGGAGGCAAATGTATTCCTAATAACATTATTTATTGTTAACTTTTGTCAGACACAGCTAGGCCTGCCACGATAACACATTTTGCTGGGCGATTAATTGCCCCCGAAAATATCGCGATAAGCGATATTATTGCGACCGGTTAGAGAATTTTTTTTTGAGAAATTTATTTCCCCAAACTTTTATTTTGAAGCCCACCGCTCCGTCTTTTCCTGTGTTTTAGACTTTTATTTTGAAGCCCACCGACCGGACCGGAAGTATTGTTGTGATTATCAGGTACTTTGGGTACCAGAAAAGTCACGTGAAACACTGCAGACCACTGATTGGTCAGAATAGAGACGCGTCTCTAGGATTTCATAATCATTATGTTTGCAGCAGGCACAAGTGCAATAAACAAAGGATACAGTCACTGTGTATTCTGCCTCATTTATTGATTAAACAAAACCGACATCAACACAATTTGCCACCGAGCGGAGAGTTTAGTCTCGCAAAAAGATCGCTGACTTGTTAAGGCTTGTTGTTAGGTTAGGTGCTAATGTTGTGCTAGTGTTTTAGCATGGCTATCGTACATAGCGTGATCAATATAACTCGCTATTGATTGTTTGTATGAGTAACGTTAATGCTAGTAGAATAGACACAACGTGAGGTAATCACCATCCATTTTAAACCGGTTATTACCTAATGCTAACGTTAGCAAATAGACGCGACTGGTAACGTTACAGCTTGTTAGCCTAATGCTAACGTTAACGTTAGCATAGACAGCCTAGCTAACGTCAACGCTTGTAGAATAGACACAATGAGAGGTAACGTTAGCGTTAGCAGAATAGACACAACGAGGGTCTCGTTAATGTTGTTATTGATTGATTGAAAACTGTGTTTACTCTGTTTGTATGAGTAACGTTAATGCTAGTAGAATAGACACAATGAGGGGTAACGTTAGCCCCACGGAGCTCCTGTGCTGTGCTCTGTAGTAAAGCCAGCGGCCCGCCTCCCAACACGGACAGTGACTGACAAGGGGCACTGGGTCCGCCTCATTAAAACAAACGCGCAAATAGCAATTAATCGCGCCCGTCAAAATCATTGCATTCATTTTAATTATCGCGGCAATTAATCGATTTATTGCTTATCGCGGCAGGCCTAGACACAGCCACAATGTACAAAGGGGTAGCACTAGAACTAGCAAACTTTTCCACACAATTCTCATACAATGCAAGGGGCATTGAGAGGCATCTCTCTCTCTCTCTCTCTATCTCTCTCTCTCTCTCTCTCTCTCTCTCTCTCTCTCTCTCTCTTGACCCTTTAAATGCCAGTGTTTGTGATGGGCATCACACATTATTGTAAAAAAAAAAAAAAACACACAAAAAGTGAAACGTTATTATTACAGGCTAGCATGTGACAATGATTAGCAACAACACTGATTTTGATGGATTTTGTTGTTTTTTGTAATGTCAGATTTAACAAGAACTCTCTTCAGAAAGAGAGTATTTAAATTTGTATCTGACATTACAATTTTTTTTTAAATCGGGCTGAAGTTGAATAAAAGACGTATTACTGTTTAGACTGCATTACTCTGTCACAGTGATCTCCTGGTTGTTCCCCACTTAGGTTATCTAACTATCGCGCCGCCGCAACTAGAAACACTGGCCTGGCCTGCTTCTAAGTTCAGTGGCATGACTGCGGACAAAATAAACTAAATTATAATACTTTTTTATTTAAAATTTCAAGTGCAGCCCTATGCCTCATAACAGTTGGGCATTGTCACCTTTTACATCAAGTGTTGTTTGGATTTGACCCTGGCAGCGATGGAGGCGGGCATGTCGTCGGTGTACATGTGCTTCCCCTGCTGGCAGGAGTTCAACACTCTGGATGAGGTGCTCCAACACCAGCTGACCTGCACCGCAGAGCCCACGGATTCTCCACTGACGACCGCTGGAGCTGCCTCCATCACTATTCCACTGCTAAACACTCAGGTAACTAGTAATGCGGTGCAACGCCTCTAGTGACACCCGTTAGACTGGTGGTGATGATACTTAACATTGAACTGATCATAATTGGTACTATTTTTTTTGCTCTACCTGTGTGGTAACATTGTATACAGCATGTACCCACAATTCAGAAATTTGCACTTAGTATATCACTTGAAGTTATTGATTTCTCTATAGCAAAATGTTATAGGCCTGCATGCTTCATATTTTAAGTTTCATACTTTGAATGAGCTTTGACCTAGATGTAGCATTTCCAAATATTGCTCCAAAACATTGAATTCCTCAAAGCGACTTCTAGTTACCGAGGGGTTGGAAAAGACGCTGTAGGATGTTTTTTGACCCTGATATTATGGATGAGCTATAGAAGCCTATTTATGGATTCTTAACACTTTGGGTGCCGCGTTGTTTCCGGGGCCCATCTATTCAGTGCCAGCATTAAACTAATGGAGTCCGTCACCTTGTTTGTAGAGCTATAACTATATTCTATATTATAGCTATGGATACAATACTATGGTCATTTGACACTGAGTTTCTTCCGGTCAAGATGCAAAAAAGAAATACATTTTCCATCTATACGTTCCCGTTTTATACCGTGGTGAATATAAGTATGGTTTTAGAGCGGTCTAGGGTAATTCCTGGGAGGCTGGTAATAGCACGCAACGTGTATTATACTAAATGCATTGGCATTTCGTCCTTACACACGCTACAATTCAAAAATCAAATGCATATGATAGGTATTATGTTCCATCATGAATGCATGAAAGGGGGTGGGGGGGGTCGTTTTTTGATGCTCTGATCACCACCAACGGCATACGTTGTGGAGTAATGTTACAGTAACACTTTCGGATCGCAATGAAGGCATGCTCGGATCAACGCAAGATTGATATCATATAGCCCTTACCTTGACTAGGATGTGCCCCAAAAAGAATATTCCAATTATCTGATCGCCATTCCAAGTAATTATGTCCATCGTGTCGCCAACATAATCCATCACAAAACACGGATCGGGAGTACTTGATTCTTCTCAATTCGATCGGGACAACCGCTCCACTTGCCCGACAAAGAAAAGTCCGCCCGGACCCATATAATCGACGCACAGCCCAAGACACAATGTTCAAAGGGTGCTCGATACCGCCGTCTGGTAGGATGCAGCCGGTACTGCACCTTCGGAGTCCCAGTATGTCTTTTACAGGCAACATACAGCTCCCTGACATTGAATAGGGTATTAACACTTTGAGTGCCACGGACGCGATTTGTCGTTAGTTCATGCCGCCAGTTGAGTGCCACCAATGACATATAGCGTTTGTTTGTCGTATTTTTTTTATTAGCGATTTTAATTCATATTTCATCAATCGAGCCTCACGCTAGTGTTGCAGACTCTCTCTGAGCTCAATTGGGAAAATACCGCCCCCTATCGTCTCTCCCTGTGTAACTGCACCCCATTGGTTTAGACCAGGGGTCTCAAACTCGCGGCCCGCGGGCCAATTGCGGCCCGCGGGATGATATTTTGCGGCCCCCTACTGGACATCAAAGTGTAGTGTTAATGCGGCCCGCGCACTACTGTTTGCCGAGTCGTTGCGCGAGAGTTGGACGTTTTATTTATTTTATCACTTGCAGGCTCATGACAGCAACGTTATGTTAGTGACTTGGTTGAAACGTGATTCCGGAGTGATATCAAGTAAAGTGGAAGAAAATGCATCCTCGCTATCTCTCTCCTCTGCGAGCAGTGCTCTGCATGTCCGGCTGCACTGCCACTGTCTGTCTGTGTACGAGTCTGGTCCAATCACATACGTGTCCCGTCAGCGTTTTTCCCCCTCACCCACAGTCTGCGAATCAGAGGCAGAGTAGGGGAGTAGGGCGGGTCTTCACGGACTGCATGACGTATCTCTCTTTCAGTTCAAGTCGGAGCAGAGTTGGCAGCGCATCTACAGTAAACTCGCTCCCAGTTTTATCTCTGTGAGATAAATGTAGCTATTAGCCTATTTTCGCCAGCAGGCAGCCAGCAGAAAAATATGGCATTTTCAAAGATGGTCAGTAAAAGAAAAGTCGACTGCAATTCAAAAGGAAAATATGCGTTCATCCGGACTCAGGATTCCTGAGTCCCAGCCAGGGGCGTAGCTGGAGATTCTGGGCCCCATGAAAGAATCAATTTGTGGGCCCCCCCCAATCTATTAAAAAATGTGGGGCATTTATTTATTGATGAAAACGCATAATATGTTTTTTACCTATTTTTTTTATAAACAGCTTTGTGATAGAATAAAAAAAATGCACAGTGCATTTCCATAGCTGTGGATGAGTCCACTGACACCACTGAGAAGCCTGAAGAAAGAACTGTTTATGTTCTGAAGAACTGTTCATGTTCTGAAATGTTATTGGTAAAGATTGAGAAGATTGGATCAGTTGTACTTTTTTTTTGAATACTTGAAACCCTTTTTTTGTGGAATATTTGATGCGGCCCAGCCTCACCCAGACTCTACCTCCAGCGGCCCCCAGGTAAATTGAGTTTGAGACCCCTGGTTTAGACTGATGGGGGGGGGGTCCAGCCTCCTCATGTTACTTCTCCGGCGAGGCATCTGAAGAGACCCAAGTGATTCGCCGAGCCGGAAAACGCGTGGAATACATATTTACAGTACCCAACGCTGAATCACTAAACGCGATCCATATTTGGAATGGCGATCAGGAATTGGAATAATCTTTTTGGATAACATCTGATCTGAGGTAAGCCATTTATTTTACCAGTCTTGGGGTAATCGGATCCGTTTTGACATATATCAGCGTGTGCCCTATGTGTGTGTGTGTGTGTGTCTGTGTGTGCGCGCTGATCAGGAAATGAGAGAATATATATTTTTTCAGATCGCTTCTATAGCGTGCATAAGTACACATATACTATCGATAATCTAGCGTTTATTTGAAAACGATTCATAAATAGGTCGAAAAATGACCGATTTTTGTGTATGCCAGAATATTCCAGTAAATGCTGTTTATCACGGAATCTATATATTTTCCTGAAAAACAAGGGCTTTTCAAAATGCTATAAAACGGAAATGAACCGATTATTATTATTTTTTTTTTAAATCTGTCTCGACAATGTTGACTGCAAACAAGTCATTGATAAACGACGGGCAGATTAGACACATAGCCATAATTTAAGACAGAGATTATGCGTTCACAACGCTATCATTGAAGTGGGTGGTGGCATTCAACAGGGTTTTACCACGTTAACAAGTGGCAACCAAAGTCTTAAAAAATTAAAAACGACCCAGAAACGTGTTAACACGTGATTGGCACTCAACGGTCGGGCCTCAGAAACGTGTTAACACGTGAATGGCACTGAATGTGTTAAATCAAATCAAATTTATTTGTAAGGCCCGACAACACACGTTAATGTCCCCATGGGCCGGACGCGTCTTCTTTAAACAAGTCAAGAAGAAACATCACAATAAGTCGAGAACAAAACAAGAACACCATAAAGTCAAATTTTTTTTAAATAAATGCAACACTCTCAGACATACCCCACGCGAAGGTAAGGAAAAACTCACTAAAACCTAGCAATAGGAAAAAATGCACCACAGGCAATGTGGAGGAGAGAAACCTTAGAAGGGCCATTCAAGGGGGGATCTCCCTTCTTAGATGTCGGTGATAGTAGTGTTGCAATAAAACAGGTGAACAGTTGGTAGGCATGCACTCATGTGTGTAGTGAAACACAGATAAGTGCATGCGATACCAACTGAACATTTTGAAATATTAAAGATAGAGCTGATGGCAACTGAACATTTTGAAAGATTAAGATTAAAGATAGAGCTGATAGCGATAGCAACTGAACATTTTTGAAAGATTAAAGATAGAGCTGATGGCGGATTTATTTGAGGCGAAGGGGCGGCGCAGATAGGGTCGCATCCTACCGGTCTTCATCATGGGACGTCCAACACTCCGGTCATCACTCCGAGACAGCCACTCACAGGGAGACAGGGAGACGGGACAGGCGTTAGACAGTTCGCGTCATTGTGATTGGCGGACATAGCAATAGAGACAGCGTACCAACTGTTGGTGCATTTAATGTATATGACCGTCAGTCACTCATAGACATTGGATTACGGGAAACTTACCAACTGGATTACTCGCTGGATCAGCTTTCCGAACCACATCAATGGCCTGAAGAAATCCTCCGGAGATTAGGACCAGACCCTTTGTTCCCAGAGCCCAGGAAAAGACGACGAGGAAAGAGGGCTGGGATCCGAAACAGGCTGAGATCCAGACGCCATCGTACACCACTTCCCAGTATATTGCTAGCCAATGTACAATCAATAGACAATAAACTGGATGACATCCGAGCAAGGATTCAATATCAAAGAGACGTTAGGGACTGCAATGTCCTTTGCTTCACCGAAACATGGCTGACGCCGGAGGTTCCAGATCACGCGATTCAACCAGCGGATCACTTCTTTATCCATAGAAAGGATCGGTCATCATCAGAGTCCGGTAAACAACGTGGAGGGGGTATTGCCTTCATGTTTAACAAAAATTGGAGTGACCCAACGAACGTGAAGGAACTATCCAACCACTGCTCCCCAGAACTGGAATATATAACCATCAAGTGTCGTCCTTTCTTCCTCCCGAGGGAGTTAACGGCGATCGTCCTGGTCGGAGTGTATATTCCACCGCAAGCTGAAGCCAGCAACAAGGTTGCGCTCTCCAGACTACACGACGAGGTAAACAGAATCCAAGAGGCGAATGTTAACGCCGCCATTTTAGTTCTGGGAGATTTCAATAGCGCCAATCTGAGAAAGGTATTGCCCGACTTCTATCAGCATGTGACTTGCAACACCAGAGGCGGTAACATCCTAGATCACTGTTACACGCAATTTAAAGGTGGCTACAAGGCTCATTCTGATAGTGGCTTCGGTAAGTCAGATCACGCATCAATTTTTCTTACACCGAAGTACAGACAGAAAATTAAAAGTACTCCCGTAGTCTCGCGAGAGGTGCAGAAATGGGATGTGACGTCAGAGGATACGATCCGGTCAGTGTTTCACAACACAGACTGGAATGTGTTCCGCGACACAGATAACATTAATGCCTACACGGAGACAGTGCTGGACTATGTTTGTACTAGGGTGAAAGAAACAATCCCCACTACCAAAATGAAAGTTTACCCAAATCAAAAACCCTGGGTAGACAAATCCGTCCGTGAAGCTCTGAGAGAGCGCACCAAAGCATACAACGACGGCCTAGAGGCAGGCAACATGAATGACCACAAGGTGGCGCGATACAACGTAAGGAGGACTGTGTCAGAGGCCAAACGACGCTACAGGGATCAAATTGAACTCCAGTTTGAACAAGCTGACTCTAGAGCTATGTGGCAGGGGCTCAAAACGATGACAGACTACAAAGGCGCCTCCCTCAAACTGAACAGTGACATCTCCTTAGCAAATGACCTCAATACCTTCTATGCGAGGTTTGATGCTGGTAATAACAACACCAGCTCACAAGCCTCGGCAATGGGGGGGGGGGGGGGGTCGGCTGCTGATGGAGGCGCAGTGTTCAGGGTAACAGAGCATGAGGTGAGGCGGACCTTTAAAAAAGTGAATATCAGGAAGGCAGCAGGTCCAGACGGCATCCCCGGCCGCGTCCTAAAAGTCTGTGCCGACCAACTGGCCCCAGTATTCACTGACATATTTAACCTGTCCTTAGAACAGGCTGTCATCCCCACCTGCCTGAAGAAGTCCACTATTATCCCTGTACCCAAAAAATCCAAGCCTGCTTGCCTCAACGACTACCGCCCTGTAGCTCTCACCTCCATAGCCATGAAGTGCTTCGAGAAGCTAGTAAAGGGCTACATCTGCTCCTCCCTCCCCATCAACATGGACCCCCTGCAATTTGCATACCGCCCCAACAGGTCCACGGAGGACGCCATATCCCATGTGCTGCACACAGCAGCATCACACCTGGACAAGAGGCAGGGGAACTATGTGAGAATGCTATTCATCGACTACAGCTCGGCATTCAATACCATAGTCCCCTCCATACTCATAGCCAAGCTCAGGGACCTGGGCTTGGGCTATGACCTCTGCCAGTGGGTCTTGGACTTCCTGACTGGCAGACCCCAGGTGGTGAGAGCAGGCAACTGCACCTCCTCATCCATCACCCTCAACATAGGGGCCCCCCAGGGCTGTGTTCTGAGTCCCCTCCTCTACTCCCTGTACACACACGACTGTGTGGCTCAGCGGAGTAGCAATACAATCGTCAAATTTGCTGACGACACAGTGGTGGTGGGCCTGATCTCTGCCAACGACGAGAGGGCCTACCTGGAAGAGGTCAAGGTCCTGGCGGGATGGTGCCAGGAAAACAGCCTCTCCCTGAACGTCAGCAAAACAAAGGAGATGATTGTGGACTTCAGGAGGTCGGGGGTCAAGGACTACAGCCCCCTCAGCATCGACGGGGCACCGGTTGAGAGAGTCAACAGCTTCAAGTACCTCGGAGCCTACATATCCGAGGACTTGACATGGACCACACACATTAACAGTGTGGTGAAGAAGGCACGACAACGCCTCTACTTCCTCAGGCGCCTAAGGAAGTTCCAAGTCAGCCAGAAGATCCTTAAGAACTTCTACTCATGTACAATAGAGAGCATCTTGACCGGCAACATCACCTCCTGGTTTGGGAATAGCACTGCAAAAGACCAAAGCAGACTACAAAGAGTGACACGTTCAGCCGAACGCACAATTGGAGGGGGGCTCCCCACCCTCCAGAACATTTACTACAAGCGTTGCAAGGGGAAGGCTAAGAGAATTATTAAGGACTCGAGCCACCCGAACAACTGCCTCTTTGAACTGCTGCCGTCAGGCAAGCGATACAGGAGTCTCAAGGCGAGCACAGAAAGACTCAGAAGTAGCTTCTATCCCCAGGCCATCAGGCTGCTAAACAAACAATGAATGAACACTACACAACAACAACCACCAAACACACATAGCACACACATCCACACGCACACACTCACTTTAAACAAACACACTGTAGCACCCACTCCACACACTTTATAGCACACACCCACTTTAAACAAACACACTGTAGCACCCACTCCCCACACTTTATATTTATGGATGAAGGATTGCACTACAACTCGTACACCTTACTGTAAATTGTACCTAAAATTGTACCTCATCCCATTTCTGCTTTGCACTAGATAGTACTGTACATTAGTACACTGCATAGTATTGTGTATTGTATATTATATGGTAACTCAGAACATTGTACATATGTCTATACCGAACACTGTGACCTCATTTTCTTCTTCTAAATTCATGCTATATTATGTTATTATGTTATTTGATACTATCTTGTCTAGCACAGTCTCTGGAGCGTAACAGTAAGAAGCATTTTGTATGAAAGTATTCTGTACTTCTGTATGACAACTATTAAAGAACTTGAACTTGAAGTGGTAAGCATATATATGAATAGAATAGATATATGTAGTAAGCATATTATGTGAACAGAATAGAAGTACTTAACCCAGCAATAAACGTCTGAACCACGTTGACAGACCACGGACAGAAGACGGTAAGAAGCTGGTCCATGGCCTCATGGTGCACGTAGAACAGTCACTGCAATCTTGGGCAAGACCCCGAGACATCCACCACCTTGGTCAGCACTACGAGACAACGACTCAGAGAGAGGAGGGGGGGGGGGGTTGGGACAGGGGTTAGAGAGTTCCCATGTTTGTAGTGGGCAGAGATGGAGCAATAAATACATGTAGTGAGCATATGCATACATGGTGACAGTGGGATGGATCATAGTATATAAGAAAATTGTGAAATTGAGTAATAGATAGAACTACTGCAAGCGTATGGATACAGGATGAGATACAAGACAATAGCTCAGGGCCGTATGCCCCGTGGGGGCAGGAGAAGCCGCTCGGAAGGTTCAGCACTGCAGGCCAGACAGAAGGCGGTATGAAGCTGTTCCATGGGACCGGTTGAGACAGAGGTTAAAAAGGTTCTCCAGACATGGGAGCAAATAGACATCCTAACTAAACTAGACAGATTAATCTAAGGGTCAGTCCCCGATCAGGTGAGATCAGGGTAGGTTGAAGGAGGGAGAAAAGATGGGTCTTAAGCAGGGATTTAAAAGCTTCGACAGAGCAGGCGCCCCTGTTAAGAAGAGAAGGACTTAAAAGATGCATCTTTTTGTTTCAAAATGATATCCTTCTACTCCTGGAAAATGGCTAAATGTAGTCACTGACCTGTCCTGTACATCAAAATGTCATCCAATAACAGAATATAATCGATTTTATCATAATAATCATATTTACTACCTCTGAACATGAAACTTTCCTCCCATTGGTCCTAATTAATGCTGTGCATGCTGCTAACTTCAATGGCAGTCTTAATTTCCCCCTGTCCTTTGGTTAATGTTCAAATCAAATGCCATTGTTAAAGGAGCACTTCACCCCAAAATAATAATTTGTTTATCAATAACTTACCCCATGATATACACAGCTTACCTTGTAACAAACCGCCAACTCTGAAGAAATTTAGCAACATCTCTGAGGTGGAACTTCATAAAATTGTAATGCAGAGTAAATCTTCAATCTGCAATCTCGACCCCGTTCCCACAACCTTTTTTAAGAATGTCTTTGATAGTTTCTCTGAATCAGTTAGAAAAATACTTAATACATCTCTTGAGACAGGAATTGTTCCCAATGCTTACAAAACGGCTGTTGTAAAACCATTACTGAAGAAATAAATTCTGGATTATAATGTCTAAGCAATTATAGACCTATTTCCAATGTACCCTTTATCAGTAAATTACTAGAAAATAAACAGTTTTTAATCAGAATATATATTTTTATGAAAATGGTATATTAGAGAAATTCCAGTCTGGTTTTAGATCAAATCATAGCACAGAGACAGCTCTGGTTAAATAGTCTCCCATTCCTCCTCTGTCTCTCTCTACTGGACTGCCCAGTAGCAATAAAGCGATAAAACGCCAAAAAAATTAATCTTTAATTTATTTGATCTAAATGAGGATAAGACAGTAATAATATTTTAATTTGCCCTAAAGCAAAAAGGGATGCGCTTTTTAATAGGCTAGGAAATCTGGCTCTACAAAATAAAGCAGAAGTAACAAGCTTAGGTGTTATTTTAGACTGATTAAAATGTTAAAACACGCATAAAAAAAGTGACCAAGACAGTATTCTTCCATTGAAGAAATATTGCCAAAGTCCGGCCATTTTTAACCCAACAGGATGCAGAGAAGCTGGTTCATGCTTTTATTTCAAGATGATTAGATTATGGGGCGGCTAGGTGGTGTAGTGGGCAAGGTGCTCGCCACCAATGCAGAGACGCTGGGTTCGAGCCCAGCTCTCCGCATTGCTATCAGCTTGGCTGGTCGTTCATACTAACACAATTGGCAGTGTTAGGGGTGGGAAAGCTGATGGGTGGGGATCGGACGTTGTGGACAGCGACACCTACAGGTCGGTTGGTGCGCCTGCGCAGCAGAATCAGGAAGCGACGGGGGCGGCGTGTCCCTCCCACGCAGACCCCCGCCGCTGAGAGATTGCGCTGTGCAGGTGAAAAGATGTGACGGCTGCTTCCTCGAGTACCGGAGGGGACACGTGATGTAAGGCTTCGTCCACATTGCAGCCGGCTTGTGGGAGGCATGGCCTAACAGCGTTCGAGACAGGGGAGGGTAGAATTGGACGATACGAAAATTGGGATGGGAGAAAAATGGAAAATGGGAGAAAAAAGTTGATAAAAAAAAATATGATTAGATTATTGTAATGCTCTTAACTGGTCTCCCTAAAATCTATAGAGAAACTACAGTTAATCCAAAACTCGGCTGCTAGACTTTTAACAAAAACAAGAAAGAGAGCATTATTACACCTGTTTTAGCTACCTGTATCCTTTAGCATTTGAAAGTTATTTTACTTATATACAAATCCATAACTGGTTTAGCACCTTCATACATTACTGACTTCCTGTCATTTTATGTGCCAACTCGAGCTCTTAGATCGACCACAGCCGATCCTTAACTCATTCAGCGCCAATCACGGAAAAAGTCGGGTTAACTTGTCTGCGTTGAGCGCCAATCACGATAAATCTCGGGTTTTAATCGTTATTTCTTTTATTAGCTATCCATACATTTTTCATCCATCCAGCCTGATGTTATCATTGGGAATGGGTCTGAGCTCGCAAAGGGCAAATACCGCCGCCTACGCCTTCCAGCCGGTATTGCACATCATTGAAATCCCTCCCCCTTGGGCTGTACGCTGATCTAACAAGTCCGGTCCAGGTTTTCCTTCTCGGGGCAATAGTAACGTTTATAACACATGGATTGGGGAGACTGGGAGCAGCGTGGATTATGCCTTTCGGACATATAACGTTGGCTCAATAAACGCGATCAATATTTGGAATGGCGATCAGGAATTGGATTAATCTTTTTGCAGGACATCAAAGATCAGGTAAGGACTCTTTTTTTTTTCTTTTTTTTTTTATACTTTGACCAGTCAGCTGGTTCTTTTCAGCGTTTATCGCTTTTTCTGGTCAAGCATGGCCGACAGAAACAGGTTGAATGGGATATAGATCGGGGAAAGACACTGAGAAAATAACGCGAGTCCGGGAGTCGAACTCGTGTACTCCAGGGCCCCGTTCCCCGTACCTGGATAACTGAGTTAGCCGGATAACTTTCGGTCAAGTCTGACTTAAGCCGGACCTTCCCATTCCCCGAAGCTGGATTGTCTAAATCACCATGACAACAGATCAAAAAGTTTGAGCCTGGTCGAGAGCAGGGTTAAGTTCAAGTTAGCCGGATGAACCATGGCCACGCCCCCGCAAAGAAGTGACAGCTCGTTTCCTGAAATTATTCTCACAGTCTAGTTACGTTTCTGTGCTTCGTTTTCCTAGAGGGGGCTTTTGAAATGTATAATAATAGAACTAAACTCTGATAATAAATCATATTGAGCCTATAGCTTTACTTTGTCCTAAATAAAATAATGCACGTCATATACGGCGCTCGGAGTCGCGATACACGCTGCATGTGGTTATTTTAATAACGGCTCATTGCAAATGTGAATCCCGCGGGGATATTTTTAATGAATGAAACCTATCGGCCGTTTGGCTCTGATTAGTTTCATATATTAATCTCCGCTGTAGATTTGCTTAACGGAGCGCCGGATTGTGTTTCATTCAAGCATAAAATTGAAGTGTCTATGCGGGGATTGTGGTTTTTGTGTGATATTGTAACTGGGATTAAAATGTCTGATGAGATGCGCTGTTTGACGGATTTGAGAAATTGAATGAGCCGTTGACGTCACATTAATGCATTTGAGAATAAAGAGATAAAACTTCATTTTTTGGTAAGAAAAATATTCTAAACACGGGTCTCTCGTCCATTAATGCATAAACAATGAGTATATCCCATGTGGCACAGTGGCGCAGCGGCTAGTGCTGAATCTTGGCAACCGGGCGACCGGTGTTCGAAACCCCGCTTTTCCAATATAATTCTTTTGGAATATAATATTAATGATTATACGCAAAAGTAGCCTAGTTTTAAGTTAAAATATTATAAATCTACATGCATTGAGGATGTCATTCTTTATATAGCTCTCAACGTGCACCAAATTGAATTATTCCTACATTGCAAAAAGAAGGAAAAGACTAGGAGAAGTGGGATTCGAACCCGGGCCGCCTGTGTGAAAGTCAAAAGCAGACACCGTTACACCACAGTGTAGATAAGTAAAAGATCCACCATACATCAATCAATGGGTAAGAGAGCCGTGTCCTTATTCCGTATAACAGTTTAACTAATTATTTTCGCTAGCAAGATCTCATTTGATTATCCATTCCATAAACTTACTGCCAGCAGGCAAGTTTAAAGAAATATAATCTGATTGATTGGGGTAATGAGGGACTTAAAATTAGCCTATAGATAACGCATTTAACTTGTCGGCGAGGCGATTGAGCCGTAATGCAATCTGTTAATAAAGTTTTAAATCAATTAATCAATCAATGCCGTTAGAAAATCAGGATCTCTGCTATCGATACGTGATGGCTTTTCAACTGAAGCGGCCGCGCGCACTTATCCTGGGTCTCAAGTCTGGTTTGAGTTAACGAGACTGAATCCACCTTCGAGGAACATGAAAATCCCAGCTTCAAACATCGGGTTAACTGAAGCTGGATAATGGGACTCTTGATCGACTTAGTTGAACCAGGTACGGGGAATAGGGCCCAGATCCGTGACGCGCACGGTTGTCCCCGACGCCGAAATAGCGCCGAGATGCGCGGTGAGCTACTGGAGCTCCCCCAGGTAAGGACTCTTATGTTACGAATCTTGGGTTAATCCGATATTTCTTTCGCCACCATCGGAGTGTGTGTGTGTGTGTTTCTGCCGTTGGCTGAACTACCGAGTACCGATTCACGTGAGATCCGTCTGTGCCACATTTCGGTAAAAAAAAAGAAAAAGAAAAAAAGACTTGATTCAACAACAAAGCAATCGGGCAATGGCAAGCCGACAACGGTTGAAAGTGTGGTTATTTGAAGTTTGGATTTTCTTTTTCACAACTGAGGTAGGTAGATTACATTTGACAAATGTAATCTGGAAATATACTCTTATTCACCACGGTATAAAACGGAAATGTACGGATGAAAAAACAATCTGTTTTGTGCATGTTGACTGGAAGCAACTCACTGACAATCGACGGGTGTATTAGATCCATAGCTATAATATTTCATATATTTTAAGCACTCGCAAGTTCCCAAGTCTCCCCATTGACTTACAGCGATGGCATTCTAGACCTATATCACGCATATCGCTGCGGCGCTGAATGAGTTAATGTACCCATTGTAAAAAACTAAAAAGAAAAGAAAGCAGTGAGAGTGCTTTCAGCTACTACGCCCCAAAACTTTGGAACACTCTCCCGCAGGTCATTAGGACAGCAGACTCGGTTGACACTTTTAAAAAACAGCTCAAAACCTTTTTAATTAATTAATATCTTTATTGTCTTATCAAAGTCAAGTCAAAGTCAGCTTTATTGTCACCGTTCGTAATGTGCAAGACATACAGAGACACGAAATTGCGTTTCCCCCTTCCCATGGTGTATATAAAAAACAAGATCTAATATAAACATAAAGTAACATATAGTACACTATAAACATAAATGAACATATGGACAAGTATACAACAGGACTATATACAATGTAGACGGTAGCTAAAAATGTGAGTGAATGTAAATATAGAGGTAAACGAGAACAGTGGTACATAGTAAGTATGAATAATAAATAATGGCAGTAAAATACAATAATGGCAGTAATATTTTTAAGTGGGTAGTACTGTATTTGCAAATCTGGTATGTCCTAAATGTATAGATGTAGCAGTACTGTCTATCTGTATGTCATGTATGTCATATATGTCCTGATGAATTGAAAATGGGGGACCCTGATGGAAACAAGACGAAAGTCTTTCTCTGGTCTGCATCCCCTTAACAATTGTGTGTATTGAGCTGTACTGAATTGTACCCATTCTGCAATCTGTTAATAAAGTTTTCAATCAATCAATCAATCATGTTGTGGCTCTTTAAAAAAAAAAGATTGTCAATATGAATAAATGAATGAATGAATATATTAGGCAATCTAAAATCACATACAATACTGCTACACAAAATGTACAGCCATCACATATAATTTAAAACCATCGCGGATTGATACACAATAAAACCTTACGGTTTATTTCCATTGTGGTCCTCAGAGGGGGGGGGGGGGCAAGATGACAAGTAGGCACAAATATGACAAGCACAAATTCATGTTTGAAGATTCTTTCTGACTCAATACTTTTCTATGGACACTGGCAGTTTATTCCACTCACTAGCTGCTGAGTACTGAAAGGTATTTTTCCCATTGAGCTCTTGAATTTGCACAGTTTAATGTCTGACTGCCCCTGGTCGCATATGTGTGGGTGTCCCTAAAGCACATAAAATAGTTGGACAAGTATGAGGGGACCCTATTGAACGTAATTTTATGGGTAAGGCCCAACTTAATTTGAATAACCCGCTTTTCCACTGGGAGCCACCTCCAACCACCTCCAATGTACAGTCCCCACCCACCCCTCCTACCCAACCCAGCCCCCCCCCCCCCCCCCCCACTCCTACCCAACCCCCCCACCCACTCCTACCCAACCACCTCCAATGTACAGTCCCCACCCACCCCCACCTACCCAATCCAATGTACAGTTTCTACGCCTAATGTATATACTCTTTTCTTTCTGGACTCTTTTTGTATCACAAACAGTACTGTAATTGCAAATCTGGTATGTCATAAATGTATAGATGTAGCAGTACTGTCTATCTGTATGTCATGTATGTCATATATGTTACGATGAATTGAAAATGGGGGACCCTGATGTAAACAAGACGAAAGTCTTTCTCTGGTCTGCATCCCCTTAACAATTGTATGTATTGAGCTGTACTGTACTGTACCCATTTTTCCAAGGGGGAAAGCGACAGAATCTGCAGCTTATTCCCAGTGCCAGAGAGTTCGGCACCTGCTCCACCCAAAGGAAGAGAAGCACTGGCCTTGTCGCTCTCACGTCTACGGCAGAGAGAGACGCGTACACTACTCCACGGTACGACCCTCACCAATTACTGGCAGGATGCCATTATACCGAGGGGCCTTCGCATCAACAAAGAACCCACGCTGGGAAGAGATTCACCTGAGTTCTGTGAAAAGTGGTGTTCGATCCTGGATAAGTGTTCCATGGATCTACTGCTTTTAATCATAGATAATGAAGGCTCTAAATTAGCCAAAGTCAGAGAGGATCTTGCCTTGTTAGAGGAAGAAATTAAAACTATTCTAACCCCTGACCAACTGACCGAACTGCTCGTGTCAGTGAACCAGAAACTTGATAAGTATAAACAGGACATCGAACTGCACAAGAGAGCCAAGAGGAGAAGAGATGTTCAAGACTACGCAACACATATGGTGTATCCATGGCTCCACAATCCACCTTCCAGGAACCGCAGGCCGCCTTGGCAGCCCAGAGACAGGCAACGACATACCGACTCCTCCTCCACAGCGGTGAGCTCCGACGAGGCGCCCTCTCAGCCAGGCAGATACCCGCTCCGGAGCCAGTCTGTTTTTCGAGGCGAGCAGGACGCTCCGCTCCCGCCCCGACCGGAGAGAGAACCCATAGGAAGACGAGGCGGGGCCAGAGGAAAAAATCCACGGTTCCGGTGATGAGCATTACATCTAACATTGTCAACATTTCAGATGTATTATTGAGCGACCCACATCATAATATCCTGTCTAAAGGTTTATCTTTTGTACCAGCCCGCAAGGTGGATGCATTTACTACTAAGGTAGAACTATTTAAGTTTTTTAGAAATATTAAGTTGAAAGCATTTTATGCCAGAGGGTTTGATAAGAGAACTCAATACGCTAATGAAAATGTGTTGATAAGTGATGATGATGCTGATGCTAGGCCTGAGATAGAGCCAGACACCTTTAAAAGAAAAGTATTTAAACCCCGTAGTCTGTTTACTCCCCATCTCAATCCTCCCTCAGTTGAAACTTTCTGCAGATTAGTACAAAATGATGTCCTTAAGTTATGTGAGACCAGTCACAAAGCCCATCTTTATCCAAATTTACTTGAATCGGAGTCTGCAGCACTGAAGGAGCTCATGAAGAAGGAAGATTTAATTTTTAGAAAAGCTGACAAGGGGTCTGGTATCGTGCTCCAAAACAAGAGCTCGTATATATCTGAGATAAACAGACAATTGAATGAGATTGAGGTATATACCCTTCTAAATTCAGACCCTGTGTTCAGATTTTCTACGGAAATCAAAACGGTCCTTAAAAGCCTGAGATTGTCTGAGGCAAATACAGAAAATGAATTCAAGTTTATGTTCGTAGAGTACCCGGTTACTCCTATTATTTACACTTTACCTAAAATCCATAAGGATATGATTAACCCTCCTGGTAGACCTATTGTTTCCGGTATTGGCTCTGCCACAGAAAAAATCTCTCAGTTCATTGATGCGCATATTAAGGATTTGGCCTCTTCTCAGCGTGGTTACTTGAAGGATACTACTACTTTTTTGAACAGGCTCTCGTCCTGCAACATTAGTCCTACAGACTTACTAGTTACCATAGATGTAGTCAGCCTTTACCCCAGCATTCCACATGCAGATGCGCTGGACGCGCTGAGTTTTTATTTAAACTCGAGGGAAGTATTACTCCCCCCTACAGAAGCGCTGGTTAGTTTAACGGATCTAGTTCTAACTAGAAACTATTTTAGATTCCAAGATAAATACTATTTACAAAACAGAGGCCTCAGCATGGGCTCTCCAGCCGCTGTGAACCTAGCCAATCTTTATATGTCCAAATATGAAGTGGATCATATCTTTAATAATAACCCGTTTGAGAAATGTGTCAAATCGTATATGCGCTATATTGACGATCTGTTTTTTATTTGGTCTGGTTCATCATCCGAACTTTTTGCCTTCCTTGAGTACCTGAACTCCTGTAGAAGAACGATAAAGTTTACATTAAAGTTTGATATGTATAATTTACCCTTCCTCGATGTTTTGATCAAGAAAGCCCCAGATGGCATCTCATTACACACAGAGGTTTTTAAAAAGGAGACGGATCGTAACTCGTTCTTACATTATTCTAGTTATCACACCCCAGCCTTGAAGAACAGTCTTCCTTATAGCCAAATACTTCGCTATAAGAGAATATGTGATACTGACGATACATTTATTGCACAAGCAAAGGTACTCCGTGGCAGTTTCCACGAGAGAGGATATAGTGCTGATTTGACACTAAAAGCCTTTAATAAAACCAAGCATATCGACAGGGCCACGTTGTTTACCCCCAGAAAGAAAGAAGATAAACCTGACAAAGTATCTTTCGTGTCTACTTACAGCCCTATTACGAGAGACACGCGGACTATTGTCAATAAACATTGGCATATTCTGCAGTCCGACCCTCTCATAGGGACAGCGTTTCAGCATTCGCCTAACTATTTTTACAAGAGACAAGCAAATTTATCTAATCTCCTAGTCAAAACTGATTTGCCCTTAAAGAAACCTTCTCATTTTATGTCCAACATCCCAGATGGAAATTTTCCCTGCCAATCCTGTGTTCAGTGCCAGGGTATGATTAAAGATAAATTTTTCGCACATCCAAAAACGGGGAAAAATATCCGAGTCAAAGGACGGATAACGTGTAATTCGTCCAATCTGGTGTATTTGCTAAAATGTCCTTGTAATTTTTCCTATGTGGGCAAAACAACGAGAGCCTTTAAATCAAGAATAAGTGAACACAAATGTGCTGTGAGGAATTTAGATGTCAAGTCATCGGTAGCTCGGCATTTCTCTAAGTGTAAGCATACCGTCAACGACCTCAAATATATGGGACTAGAGCTAGTACTCAGGCCAGCGCGAGGTGGAGACAGACACAAGCTGCTGCTGCAACGTGAATGTTATTATATCCACCTGTTTAATTGTATCGAACCTAAAGGTATGAATGAAGAGAACGTCTTAACCTGTTTCCTTTAACCTCCTTACTCCCACATTGTTATTTCTGGTCTGATTTAAGATGTTGTTTGTTGCCAAACTAGATGCCCTATGGATAATTTGAAATTAATTAATTCAATTCAAGTAAAGTGGCTCAATTAGCCCTATAAATGAAAGGGCATGTTATATGTTATCAAGTTTCTGGTAATTTTGTTTTGTTTCGTTTTGTATTGTATTGTTTATAAATATTTATTGATGATAGATATAGATATATCTATACATATGTATAAATTATGATTGTACTCTATTTTGATAGGTCATTCATTTAGTCATATTGCATAGGCACACCTGCGTTGTGATGTAATTTCCTGCCGTGTCATTTACCTGCCAGGTGTATTTAATCATCACCTTGAATTCATTTCCAGTGCTAGCCATACCACTGAAGAAGGACATTAGTCCGAAACATGTCTGCTTTGATTCAGGCTGCCAATTAAAAAAACATTGAACCTGTGAGTGCTGGTCCGGCTATCCTGCTTTGTTATACTGTACCCATTCTGCAATCTGTTAATAAAGTTTTCATTCATTCATTCATTCATTCATTCATTCATTCATTCATTCATTCATTCATTCATTCAGCCAGTTCAATTGGTTAAATATACTGTAGCTACATCCAGGTGCGGGTAGGAAGCTTCATCACTACTCTAACCATTTTATTTTGGGCAGTATTTTTGATTCCCTGGGGTGCACTACTATACCAGTAGGGGGCAGCATAGTCAAAATGGTGTGGCTCCTGAATTGGTAATAATAATAATAATAATAATAATAATAATAATAATAATAATAATAATAATAATAATAATAATAATAATAATTTAAGTAAGTCTTGAGTACCACTGGACTCTAGAGCAGTGTTTCTCAACTGGTGGGTCGCGACCCACTGGCCATTTTGAGTGGGTCGCGGATGTGTGTGTGTAAAAAAAAAAGTTAATATTTTATTATTATTTTTTTATATAAAATTTGTTTTGCACTACCTTCTCAGCTCTGGTCCAGCTGAAGACAAAGCAGAGGAACAGATTGGACATTGAGCATGACCTCAGAGTTGCTTTGACTACCATCACCCCAGACTTTGAGACTCTTGTCAGGAGCAAACAACATTGTGTTTTTAGCCCTAGTTGCACTTTTGTTGCAACCCCAGTTATCCCATTAGTTCCCCCAAACTTAGGTCTGTTATGTTAAGCTAAGAAATTTGCTAAGAAGCATAATATTTATTATTATTTTATTTCATTGGGTTTTTAGCCCTAGTTGCACTTTTGTTGCACTTTTTTGTGTTTATTTCATGTTTTTAACAGTGCATGAAAGATTGTGTATTTACTACTATTACCTAAAAAAAATTATTTTTAAATAAATCATAGTGGTTAAAAAAAATTGGGTCGCGACTTAATGACTAAGGAAAATGTTGGGTCCCGAGGCTAGACCAGTTGAGAACCACTGCTCTAGAGTATTTAAACGTGATGGCTGCATTAGAGAACAGCAGCAATGGTTATGTGTGGAGTGGGGCTGAAATCTGTTGCCCCAACATTTGTCACCTTTTTCACCCCTGACCAGTTTGCATCCCTGCTACAAGTAGGACAGTATTAGGATGTGTGAGAATAAAATACTCAATTTATTAAACTCTGAGTCTAACAAATATTTCACCTCCTCCTCAATAACTCCCCTCAACATCAGTATTAAGTTATTTATGATTACTTACAACAGTAAGTTACACATTGCTGAAAGAATATTTTGTTACTGCACTGAATAAAATATAATTACTACACATTTACCTAAGAAATTGTCTTTTCCAACCTTGAATAATTTCACCTAAAATAGATTTGATAAGGGATTTGAAAGGATTTGGACTTGATAAGCAGATTCAATACAGAATAGACAAATAAATTAGATTTGATTTGATTTGATTTAGAATAAAAAATGATAGAAAATGCTTTAAAATCTCACTGGACAAGTTAGAAAAACAGGTTTTGAATCACTGGGCAGCGAGTGTGAACAAGTGTCGCTCCCTCACCAACTAATTTCAAGTTTGCCCTTGAGCAAGGCATTAACCCCAAACAGCTCCAGCAGAGCTGCTTAGTGGCTAGTGGTATACGACTGGTTGTACTGGGCACAGTTCCCAGGTCTGGGAGTGTTTGTATTGTGTAATCCTCGCTCCTCACTGCAACTAGTCTCCAAGGCTGCTGCTGTGAATATGAATGTGTTGTGTTAATCATTGGTTGTTGAGATACAGTAAAGTGATTTTACTGACCAGGATAATCTGGGTGTTTTGCGTTTTGTGATTGTCTTACCCCTTTTCCAGGCAGCCATGAAAGCAGGCCTCCCTGCCAGTGAGGTTGAAGAGCTGCTGAAACTGTCCAACTCTAAGCAAATCTAAGACAAGCTCAAGAGTACGACCCAGGAAGCACTTGATCATCACAGGGTCAGTTTCACCTCCTCGTATTCTTATAGAACAATCTGATCATATTACTTTACAATGGCAGAGGTTGTAATAAACTATACAAAATCTCTCCTTCCTTGTTTGTCTCTTCCAGTGGATTCCCGATGGCTGTTTGTCATGTAGATGGACAGGCAGAGATGTTTTTTGGTTCCGACAGGTTTGAGCTGATGGCACACTGCTTAGGTGAGCAGCCTGTTCATATAATTAAAAATCATAGGGTACACCAGGATTTGCTTTCATACTAATGGCTTTATTTTATTTTAGATTGTGGTTTTATGACATTGCCTTGAAATAACTCAAATAATGTACAATAATGACTCAAGTGGTGATAACGTTCATTAGATGACAAAAGACCCAGCTCTATAATCACTAAATGCCATCTCTTGAGCAAATCAAGATTATGCTTACTGATATCCTTGTCCAATCATATCCCTCTCTGTGTGTTCCAGGAGAGAAGTGGATGGGACCTAAGCCTGATAAATCAACTGCCAAACTGTGAACTGAAACCTGCCTTGAAACACCGTCTGTGCAATCACAGATTATACATTTGGTACAGAATATTAATGAGGTGTGTGTTAGCTCTTTCAGACATACTGAAGATCTGATTTTCTATGATATCTCTAACACAACCCTGTATATTTCCATAAAAAATAAACACTGTATATACTACACATGCTATTTTATTATTGATACGCTTCTTTGAAATACAGTATATGGCTGACCAATTGATGCAGATGATGAAGCTTGCCATTTGGCAAGGGTAGGCTACTTTGGATAGATTTAACAGCTAGGGTGAGAGAGAATACTAGTTAGTACAGTTGCTTTGTGTACGAAAAATGGGGTTGCAAATTCTGTGCTAAGATGTATTTTAGAGTGGTCTGGGGGTCTTTAAGATGTCAGAAAATAGAACATTGGAGGGTTCCAATTATTTGGGTGTTATGGCTTAGTGTAATGTTTTTGGTTCCACAGCAGAGATGATTTGATTTGTTATGGTGATGCATTATTTTCTGATGACCAGTGAAAGTATTTCTGGAAGTCTCTGGAAGCTTCTATATTTTTTCCGTATTTTGTAAGGATATAGCTTGCCGGTTCCCCTAGTCAGGGACAGACTCGGGTGCTGGGTGAGTGTTCAGAACATGCACCCCAGCCTGACCAGAAAGACGGTATGCTGCTGCCGGAGGTCCACAACTGCTTCCCATGTTGGAGTCACCAGAATGTCTGCACTCCAAGGTGGATGAGGCCGTTGCTCTGCTGCAGGCAGCCAGGGGTCAGCTCAGGGGTCCACCCTGCTGGGGCTCCTACACACCAAGCCAGGGGTCAGCTCAGGAGGCCACCCTGCTGGGGCTCCTACACACCAAGCCAGGGGTCAGCTCAGGGGTCCACCCTGCTGGGGCTCCTACACACCAAGCCAGGGGTCAGCTCAGGAGGCCACCCTGCTGGGGCTCCTACACACCAAGCCAGGGGTCAGCTCAGGGGTCCACCCTGCTGGGGCTCCTACACACCAAGCCAGGGGTCAGCTCAGGAGGCCACCCTGCTGGGGCTCCTACACACCAAGCCAGGGGTCAGCTCAGGAGGCCACCCTGCTGGGGCTCCTACACACCAAGCCAGGGGTCAGCTCAGGGGTCCACCCTGCTGGGGCTCCTACACACCAAGCCAGGGGTCAGCTCAGGGGTCCACCCTGCTGGGGCTCCTACACACCAAGCCAGGGGTCAGCTCAGGGGTCCACCCTGCTGGGGCTCCTACACACCAAGCCAGGGGTCAGCTCAGGAGGCCACCCTGCTGGGGCTCCTACACACTGTTGTGGAATATTCAAATGAGCCATGACAGTAAGCTGTGGGAATTCAGATCGAGTCAATTTGTATAAAAATATAGAACATAGTTTATTTCTGCGGCCATAGCCATAGAAAAAGTGATCCGTTTATAATCAGAGACAACACACAAAGCGTCTGACCAGAAAGTGACAAAGAGCTCTGGTCAGAACTTAGATTAAATACATAAACGAAATGACGTACATGAGATACCAGATATGACAGGAAAGGTAAACAAAATATGCCCTAGTGAGAGAATGAATAACAAAGACGGCTAGGGCTTATGTTATCATGTCTTCACACTAGAACAAGAGTAAAGGCCAAATGCCATATCTAACCTTGGTCGTTGTTAAAGAGACACTGTGTTAAGACTGTCGCCTAGTGTCTTAAAGCTGTATACTAGTTGATCTATATTAAACTAGTCAAAGCTGTACAGAGATTTAACACAGATGGACATAGATAACATTTCCCTCACAACACCCAGCCAGGGGTCAGCTCAGGAGTCCACCGCCATGCTGGGGCTCCTACGTTTAAATTTTACATTTAGTCATTTAGCTGACACTTTTATCCAAAGCGGCTTACAAGTTTTGTACGACACGTCAGTAGGAAGGGTACAACTCTATCGGCTGAGTAACATTGGGTCTCATTCCCGAACATTTTTCAAAGATATATTCTGGAAGACTTATCTTGGAACCACTGAGACATAATCTATGACAAGTACACTCTGAGTCCTGAACGTGCTGGTAATATGTCTTAAGTGGCTGAAATGGTCGCAGAAATTATATGATCTGATATCTGCTTGGAGAATGGCATTCTGTTGTAAACTCCAAAGCGCGTTCCCGTTCAGCTCATTTGCATACAAAACACCGCCTCCATAGCTCCTTATAAGGCAACTGGTGACGCAGCTGTGTGAAATGGAATGGCGGAAGTGCTTTGAGAGCCGCGTTACGAAACCTAGCGTCAGTCAGTGCCAATCAGAGAGCGTCTCCGAGAAATGCGGCTAGGTTTCGTAATCACGCTTGCGCCCATCAAAACTAGATTAGATTAATGTATTGGCATCATATACAGCTCGCGGTACACACCTGCCGCAGCGCGCGCTCACACACAGACACACACGCGCGTGCGCGCAGTACTGTATATGAATGAATGAATGACATATAATATATATAGCCTACGGCAGGCGTAATGAATGAACGCAGTATGGCTTATTATTCCACAATTAAGCCTATAGGCTACTGTTCATTCGTAGGCGCACACAAGACTTGTTATGGAATATTAATGCAGTCTACTTCCACCGATTAGCTTTAGTTCTTATTTATTTATCCACTGTTATTTCAGTGTTGGTGTATAGGCTATATAGTGTATTTCAATATAAGTTTAATTGATTAATGATATATTCGAAGGAATGCAGGTTTATAGCTATATCAACCCCCTCCAATGTACAGTAAATGACCAAGTATGGTTTTGTCAATATTCCAATGTACAGTTTTGCTTGTACAGTGTAAGTCTATCCCCCACCCACCCCTACCCAACCTCCTCCAACAGTTTCTACGTCAAATGTACTCTCTTTTCTGGACTCTTTTTGTATCACAAACAGTACTGTATTTGCAAATCTGGTATGTCATAAATGTATAGATGTAGCAGTACTGTCTATCTGTGTCATGTGTGTCATATATGTTATGATGAATTGAAAATGGGGGACCCTGATGTAAACAAGACGAAATTCTTTCTCTGGTCTGCATCCCCTTATGTAATTGAGCTGTACTGTACTGTACCCATTCTGTAATCTGTTAATAAAGTTTTCAATCAATCAATCAAACAAAGGTCTGTCCCATTGTATACCAATCAATGGGATACATTGCATGTTGACCTGCATTCTTTCAAATGTATATAATTAATCATTAAAACAGATGTGTAACAAATAAGAAATACAAATTCCACAGAAGGCATTCAATTATTATTATTTTCAATCATTTCACAATAATTGCATAATTGTGTTTGAATATCTGAGTAATTATTTGTCCAAAATAGCTGGTTCAGATATGGTTAATCCAGCTGCCCTGTGATCAGATGAATCCATATTATTTATTTTTCCGACATCAAATTCGTAATTTCTTATCGTACAAATATTGTCATATTTATTTTAATTATGATTAAGTAATTAATTCCAAGGAGGCCTGTAGCGTTGACGTGAAGGAATCACTATGAGAACACAGTCTGTCAAGTTATAATAACATTTTAAATTAGTCAATCAATCATGAGATTTGATCGTGGGCTGAGAGCATATTTAAGTGTGCTCCTCAGCACTCTTAGATCTGCTCTCAAATAAGATCTCAGGAAAATTTGAGGACTCCCACTCCCAGCCCTAATATGTCTTAAATAGGCCAAAATCTGGCTAAGATGAAATATTTTGTCATAACTTCGTTCGAGAATGAGACCCAATGTTCATCAAAGTGTTCAGACTTGAGTGCTATGTTGAGTGTATGTTAGTATGCTCCTAGCATCTAGGAAGATCAAGCATTTTGAAACCTGCTTCAACTGATGCAATATTCTTTTTTTAACATTGAGCATTTTAAAAACATTAACAGAACACGATACATGTAATTTTCCCAAATAGGAAGCTCACAGTAAAACCAGATGTCTTCATACTGTATCAGTGGCGTAACTTTCTCTCCAGGTGTGCCGGGGACAGATTTGTGGGCGTGGCGAGTGACGTCGCTGGGGGGGGTTAGGGCCCCCCCCCCCCCCCCCCCCCCTCTCTACCTCGATTTTTTTTTAATACCAGGGGTGCAATACCGCATTTTCCCAGGCGGTGGCGCCATTTCTCCATGTAAACGACACACTGAGCTCATACATACAGAATTTCCATTGCATTCAGAGATCTCCAGGGTTCAAACAACCAAAAAACAATTATCCTCCTCTAAACCAGTAGGAACGCCTTTCATCTCTGATGGCTCCCATTGTGAAATGTATTTACAATACAAGGATGTTACAATACTTCCATTGAATATGACAACAACAACAACAAAAGCTATGGTATGTCATAAATGTATAGATGTAGCAGTACTGTCTATCTGTATGTCATGTGTGTCATATGAAGCCAGACCAGCACTCTCAGGTTCAAAATTTAATGGCAGCCTGAAACAAACATGTTTCGGAATTACATATTCCTTCGTCAGTGTTATTGCTTGCTTATAACACTGACTGAAAATGAAATGTCATGTTTATCTCCAATCCAGTTAAAAGAGTTTCTCACACCAAGAAAACCTATTTTATCTTTTAGTGGAATGAACATTGCCGGCATCAGAATACATTTGACTTCTGGTCTTCATATAATCTATCAACAAAACGGGGGGAACAGAATGAAGAACAATTAAAACAATTTGCGATCATGAAACGTTTGGAGTCTAGAATATCTGATGAGTAATCGGTAAACATTATTCTTTTAAGTATAATTTTCTTCTTCTATGTCACACACACATAGGCATGCGTTCTTCATGGGACGGGGGTGCACTAAGTGCAAGCCCAGATAAGTACTCGCTGTTTGCATATCAATAGCGCCGGTCGTATTTAACACACCTGACGACCGGCGCTATTGATATGCAAATAGCGAGTGCACTCCCAGTTGATTTCAGGAACGCACCTCACACACACACACACACTGCTGGTGTCGTCACTGCTGCTGGTTTAGCTCTAGATAAGGGCAAGAATGCGACCCCCATCTACTCCTCTTTGCATAATAATAGGACAGGTAGTCAGAAGGGGGGGGGGGGGCATAACTGCATTCTGAAAAAATGCGGGGGACACATGTCCCCCGTGGGAAATACGCCCCTGTACTGTATGTTGTACTGAGGAAATGGTTGCAAACTGTACATCGTATAACAAATTATGAGTTTCATAGGCCAATTACTCATATAATGGGCAAGTGAGCATCAGAAAATAAGTGGTATATGATGGAAGATACGAAAGTCAATGCTTGAAGGAAAATGGACTCTTTTTAAATCTTTTATTGTTCTGTAAAGGTCTTTACTTGTCGAATGTAATGTTTTGTGTGGACCCCAGGAAGACTGTTGTCATGCAACAGCTAATGGGGATCCTAATAAACTTAGATAACACAAAGCCAATGAAACTCTTATAATGTTTGACACGATGTACAGTGTACAGACAATGTTTAAATAGTGCCTGGGCCTTTAATATTGATTCACATCAATACTGTGAGGCAGCGGCTACTTTTATCATATTGAATGTGAAGTGCATACATTCTGTTCAGGCTAATATTGTGTTCAGGCTATGTGCTTGTCATTTACCTTGGCACAGGATAGGGATGGGAATTGATGAGATTTTATCGATACGATTCCATTGTCGATTCTGCTTATCGATCCGATTCCTGATACATTTATAATTTAAATAAATAAATTGGAAATGCAACAGAACTAAGCTGGTTAGAATAACAACATGCAACTTGACATTTCTGATTGTCATTTATTGTTGAGCCCCCATGTCAGAAAAATACAAAAACTGTAAAAAAGATATACACTTAAATCAAATAATGTATTTGAGAACTAATTTAATCTATTGAACTGTAGTTGCATTCAACAGGTCGTTATTGCAAAAGAGAATTTGTTAGCAATAACCTACCTGTATAAATAAAGGCCAGCTCAGTGTTCTCTCTCTGTCTCTCTCTGCAATGAGCATGGCTATTTAGCTAGTGAAAGGAATATCAACCATCAAATTCCTGTCATACCCTTTTGATAAGGTGATAGAATTAAGATGTGATAGAATTAAGATCCTACATTGTGTTCTATGTCTGTTCTCTCCTCTCCCGCATTTTGGGTTGACCTACTTACTCGTGGTGCAGGCTGAGGCCCCAGTCTGTTTTACACACAGCTTGGTTTGACCTGCCGACCTGTTGACTCCGGACCCCTCTCCCCACACACACCCACACATGCACACACGAACAGATCTCTTGCTACATGCAAAATCATGTAGCAGAACATGCAAAATCCCAGTTCCCTTGGCATTTTCTCTCTCTGGCACATCAGAGCACTCACAGATAATTGATAGGTTTTTCAGTTATGCAAAACCTAATACAAAGACACATTCATTCCCCCAAGAACGTTGGAGCATATAGCTTTAACTCCCTCCCTTCCAGCACACACACACACACACACACACACACACACACACACACACACACACACACACACACACACACACACACACACACACACACACACCAGCAAACACACACACACACACTCTAGCACACACACACACACCAGCACACACACACACACACCAGCACCCACACACCAAACACACACGCACGCACACACACCAATTATATGATGTGCCGTGGAGAGGGGTGATAAGGAGAACGGAGGAAGGGAGTCAGGGGACTGCTTTTCCATATTGAAAACAGCCCCTCCTTCTACTCCGCTTCCCGCCTAAGATCCTTTGTCCTCAAACTATGACGCGACAATTATCAATCATTAAGCCAGGAGGAGGGGTGGAAACGACAAATGTATAAATGATGTGACGATGTATTGACGAGACCACCACTTGGCACTGGCACGCTCCGTGTGTGGAGGTGCGTGGTCCGGATTGTGATCTACTTGAGCTGTGAGGGTTCAGTAAAACTCTACAGACTGCCATCTGACTCTGTCTCATCTCTCTGTTCACCTCGCCGACATTCAATTAAAAGAACCCAGGGTTAATTTACAGTATATCTTGATCCTTATCAAGTGGAGGCACCGTGGCTAAATTTAAAGGGCTCGTCCGGTGGGAATAACCTTTCAATTGGAGGCGCCCGCTGGGATTGATGATCGGAAATAGGTGAGCAGAGACCGAGTAGATTATCTGCAGAGTTGGCACAGTAGATCTGTATTTTTTTATTTTTTTGGGTTTAGTCTTCTTGTCCATTCTGCATTCATTCCGGGACTGACTGACGAGTCATAAACGGTTGAGTGCATTGGTCCAGGTCAAAACGAGAGCCGGTGCTTTTTCTTCAAATGACAAGGTGAGCAGAAAACCCATTACTAATTTCTGCAAATTGGGGATTCTAAATTTAGAATAGTGTTGTCATGTTAAAGAGGAAATGTACCTGTTGAGATCTGTGATAATATGAATATTGTCTCTGGAACACGAGGCGATTGGCTGTGCAATCGAGGTGGAAGTTCATACATTTTTTGTTTTACCTTTCCAATGACTGATAGTCATTTTTATATAGGTGGGAAGAGGGTTGAAGGCCTAGCTATATTGGTGGATTACCTTTCCAATGACTGATAGTCATTTTTATATAGGTGGGAAGAGGGTTGAAGGCCTAGCAATATGGTGTGGTTACCTTTCCAATGACTGATAGTCATTTTTATATAGGTGGGAAGAGGGTTGAAGGCCTAGCTATATTGGTGGATTACCTTTCCAATGACTGATAGTCATTTTTATATAGGTGGGAAGAGGGTTGAAGGCCTAGCAATATGGTGTGGTTACCTTTCCAATGACTGATAGTCATTTTTATATAGGTGGGAAGAGGGTTGAAGGCCTAGCTATATTGGTGGATTATTGGTATAATAACGCCTTTCCAACGTGGCCCCCGTCGTCACGGTCACTATTAGTTAGAAGGAAAGTGGTACGAAAAAGTTATTCATGGTTGCTGATATGTGTGTTGAATTAATAATGTGTAACAAATGTATGAAGTTCCATATGATGAGTAAAGCCATGTCTCCAGTCGAGTCAAGTGGATATATGAATATTCATCACGGAACACAAACCCAGTGCGTTATGTTGTTGATAAGGAGGCCACTATCATTATATTAAAATGAATAGTGGTAGGGAGGCCAACCTATTATTATTAAAATAAATATCGTCCATATTGCATTAGTGTGCTGCTCTGTGGTAGAGGGATGCGGCCGCGGCGCGAGGGAACAGGTCTCTCTCCACATTGCAGTTTCAGACTATGCATTGACAACCTAGTTGATTAAATATAGGTGGGTATATATGCTCCGGGTCTGAGAAGGGGCGGGTGTTATATTGTATTATATTATATGTATTATGTTGTGCTATATATGCAGTTGTGGTTAGTTTATTTGCATGAACCGCTCTGAACACCGCCGTGCGCTCTGCGGTGGGACCGGCGCTTCGCTTTCGCTCCCCCCACGGGCGCGCGGCTTGAGGGGTGGAAGCGGTTGTTTTCGCGTGGTTGGATTCGGAGGCGCGCCACGCGCATGTTCACAGAAATACACTCGATATCTGCATTGTTACCACAAATATGGATGTTGTTAGAGGCGAGCATGTTCACAGAAATACGGTACAGTGCGGCTCGATACGTACAATTGTTAAGGGGATGCGGACCAGTGATGGAGCTTTCGTCATCAGGGTCCCCATTTTCATTTCAACATAATCATCACCATTATTATCATTATTATTTCGTTGGTGCCGCTTGCTGTAAACGTTGTGGGACCACACGTAAATTCACATGGGTCTGCACTCTGCATTGATAAAGACACTTCAAATTGATACAACATTTTATTGGAGCGACGCGCGCTCGGTCCTGCCGGCAACACGGCAGTAGGAGCTGTTCCCTCCGTGGTGGTGCTGAACTCGAGTGAGCCAGCACGTTCTGGGTGAATCCCCACTCTCTCTCTCTCTTTCTCATTCTTATTCTCTCTCACTCTCCCCCTCCCCTGCTCTCTCTCTCTCTCTCTCTGTCTCGCTCTCTCACTCTCTCGTTCTCTCTCTCTTCTCCCGCTCTCACAGGACCCATTCAGAGTGTCTTGTCTTCTCCCCCACTCGCACGCTCTCTCCCTCCCTCTCCCTCTCTCTCTCTCGCTCCCTTTCTCTCTCTCTCTCGTTCTCTCTCTCTCTCTCCTTCTCTTTCTCACTCTCTCTCTCGTTCCTTCTCTCTCTCCCCACTCTCTCTCTCTCTCTTTCGCTCACGCACCCCAGACTGACACTTTTCCTCACACACTCTCTCTCTGACTCTCCCATTTTCTCTCACTATATAACTCAGTAGGATACTGTATACTCATTAGAATATGTATACTCATTGGAATACTGTATACTCAGTAGACTACTTTATGCTCAATAGATTAGATCTGCGTTAGGAATGCACTGATATAGGACAATGTGTGTTTTGTTTGGTTTTGATTTGATTTATGCTATGTGTTTCCTTGGAATATGTGTTTCTGATTTTGTCCTTGGAATATGTGTTTCTGATTTTGTCCTTGGAATATGTGTTTCTGATTTTGTCCTCTCTTGGTTTTTTTTTCCATTTGTGAAATGGGTGATGATGAGCACGGAGTATGGCGCTGATGTGCCGGAACTGGAAATCTGAAAGTTGAGTGGTTCTTTACGCATTTTGTATGTGTTTCAATCAATGGGTTTTCTCATAGAAAGAGTCTAGATGAATTGTAATCTGCTTGTGGTTGTTGAGTAAGCTGTGGTGTTCTGTGTGCTTTGTTTCTTCCACAGGCTGTCGGGTTGGGGAGTGGCTGAGCGACCATGGACGCGATGGGGAACGGTCAGCTGTCGTCCGCTTCCTTGGGGACGCTGTGGTCATGCTGAGAACCGTACCGAGGCCCTTCTCCTCTCCATACCTCTGCCGGTGGTGACGGAACTGATCTTGGGGTGGAAATGCCTTAAGGTGGGTTCGGGAAACCCCGGACGATATCACGAGCTGTCGCTCGATGGTTGCCTGAAAATGTAGGGCTGGTGCCGAATTGAGGGGGAGGGGCCGGCAACAGGACTTCGGCCTGAATTCAGTATGATGCAGTGTCCTCTGGGGGAGGTGATGGCTGACTGACTAGGATGGAGTGTCGTTCGGCGCTCTCTGCCTGATGGCCTGCGAGGTGACTGCTGGTGATTGGTGTTGAGACTGTGGGATTCACAGTCTCAAGGGTGGGTGTGTGGACTCCACACAACAACTGAATAGTGGACTCAACAACTGAATAAATTGAACTGAATTGGACTCAACAACTGAATAAATTACTGAATTGAAATAATTAATTGAAATAAGAATATTAGAATAATAGATGAGAAAGTATAAATTGATTGAAATTATGCAAAATGTGACTGAACTAAAACTGGACTGTCTTAAAATATGATTGATATTGTGCAAAATAAGACTGAACTGTCTGAACTGTCTTAAATAGTATTTCAAACATGTACATTGTGCGAGAGTGTCATGCATCATTTCCATATTTTACAGATCCTGGTTAATGTTAAATCGACGTCAGTTTATTGGTAGATTATTTTTTTGTTTTTATTCCTCTATAAAGTTACGGCAATGAATTTTTGTTTATTCCTCTATAATGTTACGGTAATGAATTTTGATGACTGTTCGAATTGGTAGTGTACCCTCAAATATGTTTCCTGGCTTGTATTGTATAGCTGTCATTAGCATTTTACGGGTTTTTAGTCTGATGTTTTAGCCTGGAGGAGCAGGGCCCAGTAGTGCATTGTGGCAAACACAAGATTACAACCGGGCATAATGGATAAATGGGAAATCGATTGAACGGGTCATCGAGGTCCTGGGTGGTCCTGGGTGGGCCTATGTCAGGGGTAGGACTGGGTAACACGAAGGGCCAAGGTAAAGTTGATGATGTGTATTAGAAGATGGACGATTGAAGTGGAAAAAAGAAGACGGTTCACTCCACTCTCTTCCCCTCTGGTCCGTTCCATCATCTGCCCACCTACGATCCCTCCTGTCTAAAGACACTAGACCTGCCCACCTATGATCCCTCCTGTCTAAAGACACTAGACTCTACTGGCGAGATGGAGGCAGTCGTCTCGGGGGACATCGCCTCCCTCGTCTCCCTCTACCCACTGACTGTGCAGGGATCAAGGACTCTGAGATCTCCAACACCCGAGAGGGTTTTGCTAGGACTCTGTTTCGTTCTGCGGGACTCCCACACCTGCACTGTATTGATGATAGTATTGGTGGTCATCCATCCTTGTGTTTGATGGTTGATGGTTGTGTCATAAATTATGTATTATGACAAAAGGGGGACTGAAAGGAATATCAACCATCAAATTCCTGTCATACCCTTTTGATAAGGTGATAGAATTAAGATGTGATAGAATTAAGATCCTACATTGTGTTCTATGTCTGTTCTCTCCTCTCCCGCATTTTGGGTTGACCTACTTACTCGTGGTGCAGGCTGAGGCCCCAGTCTGTTTTACACACAGCTTGGTTTGACCTGCCGACCTGTTGACTCCGGACCCCTCTCCCCACACACACCCACACATGCACACACGAACAGATCTCTTGCTACATGCAAAATCATGTAGCAGAACATGCAAAATCCCAGTTCCCTTGGCATTTTCTCTCTCTGGCACATCAGAGCACTCACAGATAATTGATAGGTTTTTCAGTTATGCAAAACCTAATACAAAGACACATTCATTCCCCCAAGAACGTTGGAGCATATAGCTTTAACTCCCTCCCTTTCAGCACACACACACACACACACACACACACACACACACACACACACACACACACACACACACCAGCAAACACACACACACACACACTCTAGCACACACACACACACACACCAGCACACACGCACACACACCAGCACCCACACACCAAACACACACGCACGCACACACACCAATTATATGATGTGCCGTGTAGAGGGGCGATAAGGAGAACGGAGGAAGGGAGTCAGGGGACTGCTTTTCCATATTGAAAACAGCCCCTCCTTCTACTCCGCTTCCCGCCTAAGATCCTTTGTCCTCAAACTATGACGCGACAATTATCAATCATTAAGCCAGGAGGAGGGGTGGAAACGACAAATGTATAAATGATGTGACGATGTATTGACGAGACCACCACTTGGCACTGGCACGCTCCGTGTGTGGAGGTGCGTGGTCCGGATTGTGATCTACTTGAGCTGTGAGGGTTCAGTAAAACTCTACAGACTGCCATCTGACTCTGTCTCATCTCTCTGTTCACCTCGCCGACATTCAATTAAAAGAACCCAGGGTTAATTTACAGTATATCTTGATCCTTATCAAGTGGAGGCACCGTGGCTAAATTTAAAGGGCTCGTCCGGTGGGAATAACCTTTCAATTGGAGGCGCCCGCTGGGATTGATGATCGGAAATAGGTGAGCAGAGACCGAGTAGATTATCTGCAGAGTTGGCACAGTAGATCATAGTCTGTATTTTTTTATTTTTTTGGGTTTAGTCTTCTTGTCCATTCTGCATTCATTCCGGGACTGACTGACGAGTCATAAACGGTTGAGTGCATTGGTCCAGGTCGAAACGAGAGCCGGTGCTTTTTCTTCAAATGACAAGGTGAGCAGAAAACCCATTACTAATTTCTGCAAATTGGGGATTCTAAATTTAGAATAGTGTTGTCATGTTAAAGAGGAAATGTACCTGTTGAGATCTGTGATAATATGAATATTGTCTCTGGAACACGAGGCGCTTGGCTGTGCAATCGAGGTGGAAGTTCATACATTTTTTGTTTTACCTTTCCAATGACTGATAGTCATTTTTATATAGGTGGGAAGAGGGTTGAAGGCCTAGCTATATTGGTGGATTACCTTTCCAATGACTGATAGTCATTTTTATATAGGTGGGAAGAGGGTTGAAGGCCTAGCAATATGGTGTGGTTACCTTTCCAATGACTGATAGTCATTTTTATATAGGTGGGAAGAGGGTTGAAGGCCTAGCTATATTGGTGGATTACCTTTCCAATGACTGATAGTCATTTTTATATAGGTGGGAAGAGGGTTGAAGGCCTAGCAATATGGTGTGGTTACCTTTCCAATGACTGATAGTCATTTTTATATAGGTGGGAAGAGGGTTGAAGGCCTAGCTATATTGGTGGATTATTGGTATAATAACGCCTTTCCAACGTGGCCCCCGTCGTCACGGTCACTATTAGTTAAAAGGAAAGTGGTACGAAAAAGTTATTCATGGTTGCTGATATGTGTGTTGAATTAATAATGTGTAACAAATGTATGAAGTTCCATATGATGAGTAAAGCCATGTCTCCAGTCGAGTCAAGTGGATATATGAATATTCATCACGGAACACAAACCCAGTGCGTTATGTTGTTGATAAGGAGGCCACTATCATTATATTAAAATGAATAGTGGTAGGGAGGCCAACCTATTATTATTAAAATAAATATCGTCCATATTGCATTAGTGTGCTGCTCTGTGGTAGAGGGATGCGGCCGCGGCGCGAGGGAACAGGTCTCTCTCCACATTGCAGTTTCAGACTATGCATTGACAACCTAGTTGATTAAATATAGGTGGGTATATATGCTCCGGGTCTGAGAAGGGGCGGGTGTTATATTGTATTATATTATATGTATTATGTTGTGCTATATATGCAGTTGTGGTTAGTTTATTTGCATGAACCGCTCTGAACACCGCCGTGCGCTCTGCGGTGGGACCGGCGCTTCGCTTTCGCTCCCCCCACGGGCGCGCGGCTTGAGGGGTGGAAGCGGTTGTTTTCGCGTGGTTGGATTCGGAGGCGCGCCACGCGCATGTTCACAGAAATACACTCGATATCTGCATTGTTACCACAAATATGGATGTTGTTAGAGGCGAGCATGTTCACAGAAATACGGTACAGTGCGGCTCGATACGTACAATTGTTAAGGGGATGCGGACCAGTGATGGAGCTTTCATCATCAGGGTCCCCATTTTCATTTCAACATAATCATCACCATTATTATCATTATTATTTCGTTGGTGCCGCTTGCTGTAAACGTTGTGGGACCACACGTAAATTCACATGGGTCTGCACTCTGCATTGATAAAGACACTTCAAATTGATACAACATTTTATTGGAGCGACGCGCGCTCGGTCCTGCCGGCAACACGGCAGTAGGAGCTGTTCCCTCCGTGGTGGTGCTGAACTCGAGTGAGCCAGCACGTTCTGGGTGAATCCCCACTCTCTCTCTCTCTTTCTCATTCTTTTTCTCTCTCACTCTCCCCCTCCCCTGCTCTCTCTCTCTCTCTCTGTCTCGCTCTCTCACTCTCTCGTTCTCTCTCTCTTCTCCCGCTCTCACAGGACCCATTCAGAGTGTCTTGTCTTCTCCCCCACTCGCACGCTCTCTCCCTCCCTCTCCCTCTCTCTCTCTCGCTCCCTTTCTCTCTCTCTCTCGTTCTCTCTCTCTCTCTCCTTCTCTTTCTCACTCTCTCTCTCGTTCCTTCTCTCTCTCCCCACTCTCTCTCTCTCTCTTTCGCTCACGCACCCCAGACTGACACTTTTCCTCACACACTCTCTCTCTGACTCTCCCATTTTCTCTCACTATATAACTCAGTAGGATACTGTATACTCATTAGAATATGTATACTCATTGGAATACTGTATACTCAGTAGACTACTTTATGCTCAATAGATTAGATCTGCGTTAGGAATGCACTGATATAGGACAATGTGTGTTTTGTTTGGTTTTGATTTGATTTATGCTATGTGTTTCCTTGGAATATGTGTTTCTGATTTTGTCCTTGGAATATGTGTTTCTGATTTTGTCCTTGGAATATGTGTTTCTGATTTTGTCCTCTCTTGGTTTTTTTTTCCATTTGTGAAATGGGTGATGATGAGCACGGAGTATGGCGCTGATGTGCCGGAACTGGAAATCTGAAAGTTGAGTGGTTCTTTACGCATTTTGTATGTGTTTCAATCAATGGGTTTTCTCATAGAAAGAGTCTAGATGAATTGTAATCTGCTTGTGGTTGTTGAGTAAGCTGTGGTGTTCTGTGTGCTTTGTTTCTTCCACAGGCTGTCGGGTTGGGGAGTGGCTGAGCGACCATGGACGCGATGGGGAACGGTCAGCTGTCGTCCGCTTCCTTGGGGACGCTGTGGTCATGCTGAGAACCGTACCGAGGCCCTTCTCCTCTCCATACCTCTGCCGGTGGTGACGGAACTGATCTTGGGGTGGAAATGCCTTAAGGTGGGTTCGGGAAACCCCGGACGATATCACGAGCTGTCGCTCGATGGTCGCCTGAAAATGTAGGGCTGGTGCCGAATTGAGGGGGAGGGGCCGGCAACAGGACTTCGGCCTGAATTCAGTATGATGCAGTGTCCTCTGGGGGAGGTGATGGCTGACTGACTAGGATGGAGTGTCGTTCGGCGCTCTCTGCATGATGGCCTGCGAGGTGACTGCTGGTGATTGGTGTTGAGACTGTGGGATTCACAGTCTCAAGGGTGGGTGTGTGGACTCCACACAACAACTGAATAGTGGACTCAACAACTGAATAAATTGAACTGAATTGGACTCAACAACTGAATAAATTACTGAATTGAAATAATTAATTGAAATAAGAATATTAGAATAATAGATGAGAAAGTATAAATTGATTGAAATTATGCAAAATGTGACTGAACTAAAACTGGACTGTCTTAAAATATGATTGATATTGTGCAAAATAAGACTGAACTGTCTGAACTGTCTTAAATAGTATTTCAAACATGTACATTGTGCGAGAGTGTCATGCATCATTTCCATATTTTACAGATCCTGGTTAATGTTAAATCGACGTCAGTTTATTGGTAGATTATTTTTTTGTTTTTATTCCTCTATAAAGTTACGGCAATGAATTTTTGTTTATTCCTCTATAATGTTACGGTAATGAATTTTGATGACTGTTCGAATTGGTAGTGTACCCTCAAATATGTTTCCTGGCTTGTATTGTATAGCTGTCATTAGCATTTTATGGGTTTTTAGTCTGATGTTTTAGCCTGGAGGAGCAGGGCCCAGTAGTGCATTGTGGCAAACACAAGATTACAACCGGGCATAATGGATAAATGGGAAATCGATTGAACGGGTCATCGAGGTCCTGGGTGGTCCTGGGTGGGCCTATGTCAGGGGTAGGACTGGGTAACACGAAGGGCCAAGGTAAAGTTGATGATGTGTATTAGAAGATGGACGATTGAAGTGGAAAAAAGAAGACGGTTCACTCCACTCTCTTCCCCTCTGGTCCGTTCCATCATCTGCCCACCTACGATCCCTCCTGTCTAAAGACACTAGACCTGCCCACCTATGATCCCTCCTGTCTAAAGACACTAGACTCTACTGGCGAGATGGAGGCAGTCGTCTCGGGGGACATCGCCTCCCTCGTCTCCCTCTACCCACTGACTGTGCAGGGATCAAGGACTCTGAGATCTCCAACACCCGAGAGGGTTTTGCTAGGACTCTGTTTCGTTCTGCGGGACTCCCACACCTGCACTGTATTGATGATAGTATTGGTGGTCATCCATCCTTGTGTTTGATGGTTGATGGTTGTGTCATAAATTATGTATTATGACAAAAGGGGGACTGAAAGGAATATCAACCATCAAATTCCTGTCATACCCTTTTGATAAGGTGATAGAATTAAGATGTGATAGAATTAAGATCCTACATTGTGTTCTATGTCTGTTCTCTCCTCTCCCGCATTTTGGGTTGACCTACTTACTCGTGGTGCAGGCTGAGGCCCCAGTCTGTTTTACACACAGCTTGGTTTGACCTGCCGACCTGTTGACTCCGGACCCCTCTCCCCACACACACCCACACATGCACACACGAACAGATCTCTTGCTACATGCAAAATCATGTAGCAGAACATGCAAAATCCCAGTTCCCTTGGCATTTTCTCTCTCTGGCACATCAGAGCACTCACAGATAATTGATAGGTTTTTCAGTTATGCAAAACCTAATACAAAGACACATTCATTCCCCCAAGAACGTTGGAGCATATAGCTTTAACTCCCTCCCTTTCAGCACACACACACACACACACACACACACACACACACACACACACACACACACACACACACACACACCAGCAAACACACACACACACACACTCTAGCACACACACACACACACACCAGCACACACACACACACACCAGCACCCACACACCAAACACACACGCACGCACACACACCAATTATATGATGTGCCGTGTAGAGGGGCGATAAGGAGAACGGAGGAAGGGAGTCAGGGGACTGCTTTTCCATATTGAAAACAGCCCCTCCTTCTACTCCGCTTCCCGCCTAAGATCCTTTGTCCTCAAACTATGACGCGACAATTATCAATCATTAAGCCAGGAGGAGGGGTGGAAACGACAAATGTATAAATGATGTGACGATGTATTGACGAGACCACCACTTGGCACTGGCTCGCTCCGTGTGAGGAGGTGCGTGGTCCGGATTGTGATCTACTTGTGCTGTGAGGATTCCAGTAAAACTCTACAGACTGCCATCTGACTCTGTCTCATCTCTCTGTTCACCTCGCCGACATTCAATTAAAAGAACCCAGGGTTAATTTACAGTATATCTTGATCCTTATCAAGTGGAGGCACCGTGGCTAAATTTAAAGGGCTCGTCCGGTGGGAATAACCTTTCACTAGCTAGCGGCTAACGTTACTTTACCATGTAAATTAATGACTAGGATGCAAAGCACTTTCAGTTTTCACTGCACACACAAAACGGTCGCAATATCGAGCCCTTTAGGTTTTCCTAGTCAAGGAATCAAATAGTCTGCTATGGCTGCATGCGTGGCGCTAACGTTATTGTTAGGGATGTTCGATATTGGCTTTTTTACTGATACCGATATACCGATATCAGAACAAGCTCCACCACCGACGTTGCGGCTAGACAAGCCACTGTAGACACCTTGCTAGCGCAAGAAGAGAACCATGAAGCAATCCAGAAACTGGTAGCCGAAGAGGCACAGTTAAAGGCACAAGTGGATGCTGACAACGCTGAAAGAAAGGCCAAACAAGAGGCCGAAAGCGCGGAGAGAACGGCCAAACAAGAGGCCGAAAGCGCGGAGAGAACGGCCAAACAAGAGGCCGAAAGCGCAGAAAGACAAGGAGTGCTAGAGGCTAAACGCAGAGAAGGAGCGCTAGTGGTAGCCAGGCTGGCGCTACAAGCAGCTCAAGCAGCCAGCCAACGTGACTACCCAGATGGAGACCGACCGGCGGGTCACAACGGGCGTTTCATGGGCGTTACAGTGAAAGAGGAAGGCCAGTCTCCAGCACCACCACAGCAAGCCCCTGCGCCACGGCCAGCAGGGCCAGAAGGGGACCAGGCGCCACCGCAGGCAGCCCCAAGCGAGCCACCTCCACAGCCAGCTGCAGCACCATCAACCGATACCGATATATGCAGGGTTTCCCCCCCAAAAAAACTGAATAATGTCAGGTAATTAACATTACATATCTCTTGTTGTGGAATTAACACAACATTATGCATACTTTTGACAATAAATAAAACCAGAATTTGTTCTTACTTGCTTGCCTGGGTAAATAAAGGTTAAATAAATGTTTAAAAAAAACAATAATTTCCGATATCACATTTGAATGCCAATATTGGCCGATAATATCGGTAGGCCGATAATATCGGACATCCCTAGTTATTGTTTTTAAATGCGCAACTGTCGGAAAAACATGGCATCGATAAGAGGAATCGATAGTCACAGAGGCATGCGATTCTAGGAATCTGACAATTAGGAACCGGTTCCCAATCGATTCCGATTCTCTATTCCCATCCCTAGCACAGGAGGTAGATTTAATGCACGGAAAGTTTAACAAGACACAAATCAGCGATTGATTGCTGGAGGAGTTGATAGGATATCAAAAAACTATGATGATCCAGAATAACCACTTGGGAAAATCACAACACACTGAAGGCGTTGTGATTGGACAAAACAAAGTTTCATGCATAACATCATGAAAATTGCACATGTGAAATCATGTAAATCTATAATGTGAAATATATAAAAAAGAAAAAACACTTTGGAAACTTGTGATTGCATGAAATAGTCACAACAGCATCCAGCTTGGTTTCTCACCAGCATTATAACATAACCTTAGCATAACCTTATCTTCATCATCCTTGTTCTGTTTAGTCTTATCTCCATTCCCCTCCCTTCTTCATTTGTTCTCATGGTGTACTTCTCCTTGCTCCTCTATCTTCTGTTTTTCACTTCTTCTTTCAATGTTGTTCCTTTTGTCTCCTTTCCACTGTCTAGCCCCTTTTCTCTCTTTCTATAACTGATAGGCTGATAGAGCAGCCTTCTCTCTCTCTCTCTCTCTCTCTCTCTCTCTCTCTCCAAATTCCTCAGAGACTCAGCAGCCGCCATCACCCCAGTCATCACACACATAATAAACCGCTCCATAAAACAGGGACACGTCCCCAAAGACTTCTGAAGTGTCTTATCTTCATTCATGTCTCTAAGTTCATTTATCGTATAGTTTTCTATTACCCTTTCCCTCTGCATTGGTTTAGGTATTTTTCAGATGTTCGGTTTCAAGTAAGAGGAGACTGACGATATGGTCAAAATCAACGGGCGGCGGTTGTTTATTAATAAAACAGTTTTAGGAATTAAAACAGTACATCGTCTCTTTGGTTCAATCTAATTGTCTCTTTCATTTGGCTGTTGTCGTCTCTCGGTGCTGTTCGCTGTCTCAGGTTGTCCATGGCCAACACGCGTTCTCTCTAGTGGTCCGTGGTCTGGTTGCCACGGCAACCTTGGGTCTCCGTCAGTCTCAGCGCTCAAGCAAGGAGCGCTTGATTTCATCTCTCTCCGTGGCAGGATCTCCTGCTGCGAAGCGATCTTCTGTCATTGGGTGTCAGTGGCTCTGAGTCTCCGGCTCGGCTCTCAAGCTCCTCTGAGTGTCTTGCTCGGTTCTCGAGTTCTGTTTGATGATTCTCTCTCCGTCGGTGGAGGTTCAGCGCTCACGCAAGGAGCGTTCATCTCCAGGTTCCTTCGCTCAGCCGGTGTGTGTGGCGTGTCTCTCCAGGTTCCTTCTGGTGTGAGTCGTGTGTCTAGTGAGTCGCCATCAGCCCTTTTTATCAGAGGAGAGAGAGAGAGAGAGAGGGAGGGGGAGACAGAGAGCGAGAGGGGGGGGGGAGACCCTGCCTGCCTATTCACGTCCACTTATTTTTGGTCACATTCCAGCAGAAACATGTCTGCTTGGTGTCTTGTGACCACATGTTTCGCTGACACAACCTCCTGGGTCCTCTGACAACGGTTTTCACAGTTTGAATCTGCTGACACTTTAATCATTACTTAATGAGAGGGTCGTTTTTCACTGAGTAATACATCATCATGCTTGTGACTAAAATGTTTACATAGTCTAGATAAGAACCAGACTACTTTTTCAGACAGTGCCCAGATAACAAACCATATATCCCCGTCCTTTAATAGAACACTTTATTTTCCTGATGAACATTTGACCAATACTGTATAGTTTTAGCTTCTAGTTTTAAGAGTTTTTATTCTTTATTGTGACTAAGTTATTCTAATTGTTCTAAGAGTTATGCCTACATGTAACTTTATTAGTTTTCTCTATATCCTTGATGCATTTTGAACATTTGGCCTCACTTGAGTGCTGCTGACTTATCTATCTGAGAGGCTCTTTTTACAGTCCGATTTACTCTGTCTCCTGACCACTCTGCCATGTCGTAACTTGAAAGTCCTTACTTAGGGTAGGGGTCAGTTTTATTGTCTTTAAGGTCAGCCATCTGTTTTCTGGGGAGTCAACCGCCTCTACCCTAGGGTCTCAGAAATACCTTCACATGGTGTTCTAAATAACCTTTCTATCAAGCAGCATTTTGTCTTTCAAATCATTTTCCTTGTACATTTCACTTGCATTTATTCATGTTTTCATTTAGAAATATACGACAATCCACCCTTAGGGGGTTTAATAACCTCCTATACAACATTAATATTCTAAATTAAACATGTTTAAAATCATTCTCATAATTTTTGCTAATATTTTCTAAAATTTTCAAAAAAATCCAAAATTTACCCAAATCGAACTACAAAACCCTTTCCATCTGTACAGTTACAAAATCATCATTTCACCTACCTTTTCCTCCTTTCACAGTTTATACACATTATCAGTTATTATTATGACATCCAGTCTAGGTCCGTCTCTCTATGCAAAGAGATGATCGTACCATTCTCAGCTTCTTTTCGTTTAAGACTATATTTATCCATGTACTTAGCTTAAATGTCTATTTTGTGTAATGGACTCTGCAAGAAAAGATTAATACATCACACCACTAAAATATTAACTCTCTAAACATTTGAGGGAAATTCAAACAAGCAACATAAATCATTTTTACTCCTTAAAAAGACCACTGAGGCCTCAATTATTCTTCGCTTTCATCCCTGTCAGTTATCTCTGTTTAAAACCTCCTAAGGCCTTTACTGCTAACTCGTTTTTGACCGTTTTCTTCTTGTTGTATCTTGTGCTAATCACCGCCCCTTCTTCGTTGTATGCAGGTCTCTGGTACTGCTCCGATTTTCCACAGAAGGAAACGATTTTCCCTCTGTCCTTTTTGCATTTTGGATTATTATTTACAAAACACACAATAGATTGGAAACAGTTATTTTCGCAGATACATTCTCTACTGTTCTGCATTTTGACAATACATTTTTCTCCAATTCATTATCTATGTATTTCACAGCTTCTTACGTTAGCATTCAATCAAATCATCTTTGTCTCATTTCTTTTTGTGCTGTACTGTTTTACTAGATCAAATATCTTAAGATCAACACAACTTCCTCCACCCTTGACAGTGGAATAACCATTATTTCACTTTCAAATACCTCGTTTCCCGACAGCTCCTCGGTCCGGACAGTCAGCTCTAGACGAGGCCAATCACCAACAGAACCTATGTGCATGGTCAACAAACCACAGTCCCTTTAAACACACATCACACACACTCCGCCAGCTTTCAACAAGCCGGTGCAGAGTCTTCCATAAGTCAATCATCAAATTCACATGTCTGCACCCTACATGAACACTAACTGGCCAAATTGCGACCAACAACCTACAGAGCTCCCTATAGACAGAGAAATATGTTTCCCCAACACTTATCATAACCCAAAAAGTGACACAACCCTCCAGATTCTACATCTGGAGCCTTAATGAGCGGAAAACAAACCATGAACCAGCTCCCGTCCATTCTCAGTTTCCAGCTCATTATATCAGACCTCCTACCAGTCTCGCTGTGTCACCACCACCTGCTATCCCTGACCGGCGAGAGAACTCCCCCAGCCAGCCAGTTCCTAAAAAAATATAGTCAACCAAAAAACAAAGAAAATTAAAAATAAACAAAAAAACTGTGAGTGCCTACATGCTACACACCCATCAAACAGAACTTAACAATCATCTAGAGGCATAAATACCCCCGCAAAACTAAGACAGCAAAATTAGAAATCCAAAAAGAAATAAAATAAGTAATGAAATAATAATATTGTTTTTTTTTTTTTTTTTTTTTTATATTCCTTAATTCAAACTTGACCACCCTTTGATCAAGTATTGTAATCACTACTATAAATAGTCCTTTGTTTCTAACTCTGTCTAATATTATATGTTCCATTGTTCCTGTCTAAAACCAACTGTTTAACCCTTCTCTGACACCGTCTGGTTCAGAGTTCACATGACCACAAGAGCCATTGCGGTGACCATTTTTCTCTCTCTCTCCAATCTGTGCAGCCGGGCCAGGCTGCACAGGTGGGAGATACCAAAAATCGTCCACCATACCATTCTCCCTTACGTTTTCCTCACTGCCACAGCAAGAGTTGATCAGACACACTGTAGCAAAAAGGAAAACCCATGATTTGTCTATTAATTAACTGTTAGTACGATTGGCTCATGCATCTGTCAGTCATTTCATCTCTCCCTGTTAGTTGCACATCCATCTTAGTCGCTTCCACTCATAATCTAATGTACCAACGCTTCTATATATTTTTTATTCTATTTTTATTCCAATCAGTCCTTCTTCCCATTTTAACTTATTAATAACTCTATTTTCCCGAGCACCCAAAAGACTTTGTTGGTGCATTTCCTGCCTCGTTCTTAATTAACCTATGACCTATGCAGACACCCCCTCTGACAATGTCCCAACTCTCCACATTCCCAGCAACCCTGTTTGGACTCTTGCTTCTTTCTGGACGTTCGCTGAGGCCTCCACCCTTTGTCACATGACCGAGCGAAATGGCCAACCTCCCCACAACCCCAGCACACAGCCGACGCCGGCCATCCCAGGGGTTCCAGTTCACCCAGTTTACCACGACTCCCACAGTCTCTCGGCTGGCCCTCCACAGTCCTCGCCAGGTCCACCCCTCTCCTGTCCTCTGGTCGCATGTCCTGTTGCCTGGAGGAGAGAGGGGCATACCTGTCCTTTTCTGCTGCCTCTCCTCGGGCCTTCTCTTGTTGGGAGGGGCCTGGAAACTCACCCCTCCTGCGGTCCTGTTCACCCTGTCACGGCCCAGCTCCCTGTCCGGGCAACGGAGCACAGGGCACTCTTTGATCACAGCGGCCTAGGTCAGACGCCCGAAGCATGATCTCAACAGCTGTCGCTTCTAGTAGCACAGTCTTTCTCGCCAGTTCTCGTCCCAGTCTCTGAGTCTCGTGTGCGGCTTGACCGATCTCCAGCTGTGTCTTCATCAGATCTCGATGAACTGCCTCGTGTTGTTCGAACGCCGTCACAAACGCTCTCTGTTGTCTATAGTATGCTGCCTCTTCCCCCATCTCAGCACGGGCGGTTTGACGTCCCATCGTTGGGCTCCGCCTCTCATCTTGGCTCTGGTGCTGAGGGCAGGGTGGATATGGGAAACGGGTGGGCTGTAGAAACTGTTCGTGTATTCCATACCTGCTGTCGGTCTCAGTTCCAGCCATCCGGCCAGAGTGGACTTCGTGGGACGGCTGTAACCTCAGTCTCTTTTTCTGCCCCTTGGTTAAACCGCAGTCGCCTGCAATGGACACTCCAGCTTGAATAGTCAACATTTCAAGTCCTTCTGTCGTACTGGTCACATGAGAGAAGTCCATATTCAAATCAATCAGATCATTATCACTGGTAAAGTCTATCTGGGAAATGTCTGCAGAGGCTCTCGGCCTACTCCCCCCAATGGCCCGATCACTAAGGCCCTCTTCCATATTGTCGTTGTTGTTATTCTATTGTTATTGCATCTAACGCTTCAGTTGTTCCTATCAAATGTCCCACTAAAGTGAACTTCCTATGTTACTGTCATTCATTCCACTTTCAACACACTCTTGTAATCACCGTTTGAAAAAACAAGTTTCTCTGTCTTCCACTACTTCTACTTATTTGAGTTAAAACACTCACACTGTCAAATTTTTACTGTGCAGACAAGGATTGATAACTGGCTTATCATTCATACTTATACCAAGGCGCATTAAAGCCGTTTTCCCTAGATGGTTATGGAAGTCGTTAGAGCACCTGTCCGGCCGAGCACCTGTACAGAAAGAAAGCAGAAATATCCAGCACTTAATACAGTGGCATTTCCCTTATTATTTCCACTCTTCGTTATGCATTGGAAATGTCGGGCAACACTATACTAATATATTTAAAGAGACACAGTGTGATTTGCTTGAAAAATAACGATACAGCTTATCTTGTTTTTTGTCCGTTCCTTCAACAGGAACACTGGAGGTTTTCCAATCCCCTGTGTGCTCTCTCCACCTGATTTCCTGGGAAATATAATCATTAATCCCCTTCCTATCCATTGTCTAATAATCCTTTGTAAACCTGGTCCTTCATCTGATTCTAATCTCTCTTTGCTTGATGAATCTGTTCATCCTAACCTTATTTCTTACTTTTAAATGCCCGATTAGCGTATCGACTAAATGTATTATTCGCTTTTGCTTCACACACTCCTCACACCACATCTATTTCATTCATCCTTACACACAACCATTACCCCCCACAACACTTAATAAAAATTAATTAGTGTTGCTACTGCTACCAACCACCTAATCAGGGAAAACAATAAACTTTTAGCAACTTAGATCACTAAAACCCTGACCGACACATAGTACAGCTGGCCACGTTAATAATTTCATGGACACCCGCACTATGCCACCGCAATATCCTCCCAGTTCTCTGAATACACAAAGAACCGTCAACTCACAGCCCAAAGCGTCCTCCCCTCAGTTTCGAACCTGAACGGAAACACCCCAAGCTTTACCCCACCAAGAATATTACAAATCATCCTACCACCACCAGCACCTAGACAGGCCAACGCCCATCCGGTACCTACTTCACATACACAATAACAACGTCATTCAAATAAACCTACAAACCATAACCCACAATACGCCACAAACCTAGGGATGGCGAAATACAAGGAGAGACAGGGAAGGGAAAAGAAAAAAGGAGGGAGGGATACAGGGATACAGGGACTAAGGGGAGGAAGGGGGGGGGGGGGGGGCACACAATGCAACATTAACTATTACCAAAACCGTCTAAATCAACCTTAACTTTAATCAGACCAAAAGAATGACCATGAATATTCTATTTATCCTTATGTAATCCTATTTTAGCAAGTAACATTATTCTAATATAACCAATACTCCACGCCCATGATGAATTGAAAATGGGGGACCCTGATGTAAACAAGACGAAAGTCTTTCCCCGGTCTGCATACCCTTAACAATTGTGTGTATTGAGCCGTACTGTACTGTACCCATTCTACAATCTGTTAATAACATTTTTCAATCAATCAATCAACCAGGCAATCTATCCTAAACAAAACCCCCTTTGTGCACCTGTCATCCCACAAAGTTAAGCTGGGAGATAGGGATGGAGCGGAGGGGGGCGGGGGGGGGAGGAGGGAGGGAGGGAGGGAGGGAGGGAGGGAGGGAGGGAGGGAGGGAGGGAGGGAAGGAGGGAGAGAGGGAGGGAGGGAGGGAGGGAGGGAGGGAAGGAGGGAGGGAGAGAGTGTGAACGAGGGAGGAAGAGACAGAGGAAAAAAGGGGGGGGGGGGGGGTTTCACGCAACCAAAGTCACAAACAAACTCACACATCTATCCCATACTATCCCACCAGCGCCATTACCCCTGGCCCATAACAAATACAGACCTATAATCAAACCAGTAAACACACCCATCATCAACAACAGAAAAAACCTAATATAAAGAATTTACAAATCCCCACAAATGGTCGCTTACTCAAAACCTATAATAATCACAAACCCTTCTCTACTGCCTACTGCACCTCGTTCCACCTGTAAAGGCGAAACTATAAAAGAGGCAACAGCGCCCTCCGCTGGAACGTCTTTTCCATCACCAACGCACTACAGCACTCACCACCTCCTGTAGGAGGCGCCACGCCTCCCCCGCAAGTGCGTCATCACGTAAACCACCCCAAGACGTCATCTCGACGTTCCACCTCAACCACAAAACTACAATTCCCAGAACCCTCTACACCGGAAGTCCCTGTCCATCGCCTCTCTAAGATCCCGCGCCAGCAACAGTAGCAACACGCGAGATCCCCCGAGAGTTCAATCATGCTATTTTGTTAGCACAGGTAGCTTAGCATCTTAGCTTCGTTAGCTCAGTACCGCTCGCACCAGCTTAGCTTAGCATCCAACATCACCCCTCCTAAACGGCCCCTTCTCCTGTTGATCCGAGCGGCACAACACATCGCGACGTTTACACAACCCCTGCTTTCCCCCGCAACATAACTTCAATCCTATTAAGCCCCTGTTCACAGAACATATATCATTATCCTTATTCTAGCACGCACGCCCGATTGGCCCCGGCCGGCTCCGTATTTTAAATCTAACGCACCCCAAGCTCCGACGCTTCCAGTGACGTCATTAGCTCCAAAATCCCCGTTTTCTTTGATCTTTACTACATTACTTTTAGACTTCTACAGCCCCGATTTGAAAAATTTCAACGAACATTACACATCACCTAGGTTCCATCTCACATGTCATTCATTCAATTCACTCGAAAACGCAACACAGCGTCCACACGCTAGTCCCGTCGCGCTCAGCTAATGCTGGCAGGACAGGGGTGTGGTTTCTCCGTTGCAGCCTTGGCCACCAGCTGGTTCATAATAATACAAAAAATACCTTGACATTTACTCAGAGCTCCTAACATTCATCCATTTAAACACATATACTTAGCAAAACAATGTCTCATTCATAAGCATACCATTCATTTGTACACAATCATTCCAAACGCATCTCCTTGCTTTTTTTTCACACAATATCCTCCTATTTTCTAATCCCCCGTGCAGTATTTACTTCCAAAGTGCTTCATATATCTACTGAGTCCGACTTGCTATACCCCTGAGAAACCCACTCCATTCATGTATTGTAGCCCGTGAAAGTTTCAGCAGCGCCCTATGTTGGCTTGTATCGGAGTTTATATGGCCAAATCGTGTGTTCGACCGTACTCCCCGCCACCCGTAGAGCCCCTTGCATTCATCCACGCGGCTTGATGTTCTTCAGATATCGACCTTAGCCAATCTGAGCCTAAATGACGTCGGATTAGAAGTGGTAATTCGCTTATGGAACGTCTTCCAAAGTCTATTACACCGTCGCACCGATTCTAAGTGTGGTTTCTACAGCATTCTAGCCCGAACCCTTAACCTCTTCTCATCTCCCTGTTCTCTGTCTCTCTTCGCGGAACCAGGCTACCCCGTACTTCACCACGGTTCTCTTATACTACTCTACACTCCGTTTTCTGTTCTCTTTTCTCTTCGTGGAACCAGGCTGCCCTGTGCTACACCACGGTTTTTCTCTTCGTGGAACCAGGCTGCCCTGTACTACACCACGGTTTATCTCTTCGTGGAACCAGGCTGCCCTGTACTACACCACGGTTTATCTCTTTAAACTCTTTACCTTCGCTTTGACCCTTTAATGAACCACTACGTCACTCACAGTCCCACGTCCCGCTATCTGTGACTAATCTCCGTTCTACTGCTCCTACGCCGGTCCCCTCAAATATTTCACCTAATCCCTAGCCTATCCCCTAAGCTGATATAACTAAATATAGACATCTATTACCTCTCCTCACTTGGCCTTGTACCAACTATAGGTATCCTAACTGAACATCCCAAGTGCAGCGCCGGTGTGTGGCTGAGACCAGAGCCAGGTTGTGAAACCTGGACCCCGGTACTCCTCCAACACCAACATTATCCTGGTCCATTTACAACTCATTTCTACCTAATGCAATAGCAACCCCAAAATGCGAGACTGCTTCGACCATTTACCAATTTTAAACACATTAGTACTACTTACCTATTCCCACTGGCCTCGATCGAAATGGTGACGATCCTCAGTCCTCAGTCGTAGAGAGCATCGATGAGGGGGAGAGAACCTCTCCGTGTCCTTGAGAAGTGGCTGCTGTCGTTCTTCAACCGGTACTGGCCGAATGCAGGACGGGTCACGGACCAATTGAAGTGTCTTATCTTCATTCATGTCTCTAAGTTCATTTATCGTATAGTTTTCTATTACCCTTTCCCTCTGCATTGGTTTAGGTATTTTTCAGATGTTCGGTTTCAAGTAAGAGGAGACTGACGATATGGTCAAAATCAACGGGCGGCGGTTGTTTATTAATAAAACAGTTTTAGGAATTAAAACAGTACATCGTCTCTTTGGTTCAATCTAATTGTCTCTTTCATTTGGCTGTTGTCGTCTCTCGGTGCTGTTCGCTGTCTCAGGTTGTCCATGGCCAACACGCGTTCTCTCTAGTGGTCCGTGGTCTGGTTGCCACGGCAACCTTGGGTCTCCGTCAGTCTCAGCGCTCAAGCAAGGAGCGCTTGATTTCATCTCTCTCCGTGGCAGGATCTCCTGCTGCGAAGCGATCTTCTGTCATTGGGTGTCAGTGGCTCTGAGTCTCCGGCTCGGCTCTCAAGCTCCTCTGAGTGTCTTGCTCGGTTCTCGAGTTCTGTTTGATGATTCTCTCTCCGTCGGTGGAGGTTCAGCGCTCACGCAAGGAGCGTTCATCTCCAGGTTCCTTCGCTCAGCCGGTGTGTGTGGCGTGTCTCTCCAGGTTCCTTCTGGTGTGAGTCGTGTGTCTAGTGAGTCGCCATCAGCCCTTTTTATCAGAGGAGAGAGAGAGAGAGAGAGGGAGGGGGAGACAGAGAGCGAGAGGGGGGGGGGAGACCCTGCCTGCCTATTCACGTCCACTTATTTTTGGTCACATTCCAGCAGAAACATGTCTGCTTGGTGTCTTGTGACCACATGTTTCGCTGACACAACCTCCTGGGTCCTCTGACAACGGTTTTCACAGTTTGAATCTGCTGACACTTTAATCATTACTTAATGAGAGGGTAGTTTTTCACTGAGTAATACATCATCATGCTTGTGACTAAAATGTTTACATAGTCTAGATAAGAACCAGACTACTTTTTCAGACAGTGCCCAGATAACAAACCATATATCCCCGTCCTTTAATAGAACACTTTATTTTCCTGATGAACATTTGACCAATACTGTATAGTTTTAGCTTCTAGTTTTAAGAGTTTTTATTCTTTATTGTGACTAAGTTATTCTAATTGTTCTAAGAGTTATGCCTACTTGTAACTTTATTAGTTTTCTCTATATCCTTGATGCATTTTGAACATTTGGCCTCACTTGAGTGCTGCTGACTTATCTATCTGAGAGGCTCTTTTTACAGTCCGATTTACTCTGTCTCCTGACCACTCTGCCATGTCGTAACTTGAAAGTCCTTACTTAGGGTAGGGGTCAGTTTTATTGTCTTTTAGGTCAGCCATCTGTTTTCTGGGGAGTCAACCGCCTCTACCCTAGGGTCTCAGAAATACCTTCACATGGTGTTCTAAATAACCTTTCTATCAAGCAGCATTTTGTCTTTCAAATCATTTTCCTTGTACATTTCACTTGCATTTATTCATGTTTTCATTTAGAAATATACGACACTTCAAAATTGAGAGAGTGACCCCCCCGCACAAAAAAGGCAGCAAATTAGACCCAGGCAACTACCGCCCTGTTTCTATTCTTACCTCCATCTCGAAAGTCATGGAAAAAATTGTCTACAAACAGGTCGAAAAGTACCTTGCGGAAAAAAATCGAATCTACGAATTCCAATCTGGCTTCAGAACATCCCACTCCACTGACGCATGCCTTCTCTATTTGAACGACCACATCAAACAAGAGGTGGACGCGGGCAAATACTGCGGCATGGTCATGCTGGACCTACAAAAGGCCTTCGACACTGTCAATCACTCCATTCTGATTGACAAGCTAAAAGCAATTGGTTTTGATAGTTTATCAGTGAGCTGGATGCAATCCTACCTGGAGGGGAGAGAACAGATGGTAGAGGTAAACGGTACTTTATCCCCCCCCCCCCCCTCCCAATTTATGCAAATGCATGTCGTCAGCTTGTGACTGCAACTTGTTCCTGTTTGCGGACGACTCAGCCCTGCTGGTCTCTGACAAGAACAAGTTACAGGTTGAAAAAACCCTCAGCTCAAAACTAGGCAGAATCTGCACCTGGCTCGCTGATAACAAACTATCATTACACATGGGTAAAACAGAGTCCATTCTCTTCGGATCAAATAACAAACTCAGCTAAACCAACGGCTTCTCTGTTACAGTGGGTGACAATATTGTCACAAGGAAAGATGAAATTACATACCTGGGTTCCATCCTGACATCATACCTCAATGACCACTCATACCAAGTGCGGACGCGGTTCATACCGACACGTCTGGGTGGCGCCTTCTTTTTTATGTTGGGATCAAACGCGCATATCTGCCCCTTCTCCTGGGGTTGGCAGGTCGGCGTGATTAGGGCACGGGACTGGTTCTGGTCGCGCTGGTCCAGATCAGTTGCACCCGTTGTCCGCTGGGGATGCAGATCTGCTGTTCTGGTACCCTGAGGGACTTGGGGTTTTTTCAGGGGGAAAAATGCTAGGTCGATCCGGGTGTCACAGGGTTGAGCGTTATGGGACCCTTGTTAGGTGCGTTGTATTCTGCACTGTCGTAATGGCTTACGGCCGTGCCGACCTGTACGCGTCCGATCTCGTCGGATCTCGGCCGCTGTGCGGGTTGGTCTTGGTTGGTACTTGGTTGGGTGACCTCCTGGGAATACCGAGTGCGGGGTGCTGGGGCTGGTCTTCCATTTTTACGCTCTTCTCTTGCGTTTGGCGCTGAGGGGCCTGTTGGGGTGGTTTTAACCTCCTCGGGGGACCCTGTGCTCCCCGTATCACCGGGCCCGGTCCGGGGTGATGCTCGTTGACCCGTAGGCCTGGGATAGCCCTGTTGGAAACCGGAACGCGGGCTGCGGCGGTGCCGCAGATGTGTTTTGGGGTTTCTTTCCTGAGGGGTTATGGGACCAACCATTGCATGGGGTAATGCCTGGGTGGTTGGTTCTCTGGTGTGTTGCTGCAGTGTCGACTCCCGGTTCTCCGGTTGAGGGTGCCCCTGCACGTTCATGACGTCTGCCGATCGTATGGGCTTTTTCTGTGGGCAGCTGTCAGGGGTCGGGTGGTCTAGGGATCCCACTTCTGACATGCTGTTTAAAGGCTTGGTTATGCGACAACGCCAGCTTACGCCCCTTCCGCCGGGGCGGCTGTTTTCAGCTGTCCTTTCTGGCGCCTGCTTCGTCCGCAGTTTCCAGGCTTGGGTTGACAGCCTGTTGCCTGGTCTTTTTCCCCGGTGCGCTGCCTGCTTCCTTTGGTTAACTCTTGTGTGTTATGACCATGCTGTCTGCCTGTTGCAGGGCCTGTGTTCCAGGCGGTGTGCTGTTGGGGAGGACAGGGCCCGCTCGGCTGGGGGCCTTTGTCCGAATACGCTGGCGATGTGGGGGGCGGGGTCACTAGGTGCCCACCTGGTGGGGTCTTGATGCTGGCATCATGGACTTCTCCGGGCCCCCATTCCAGGGAGTCCAGTCCTTTTGGTGGGTCTGGGTCTTCCTTCGCGCTCCGCTGCTACGGCCTTGCCACGGGGTTGGGTTTGCCCTTGACCCCGTGATTCTGGGGGCAGTGACAAGGTTTCCTACGTTCGTTCCCGGGTGGCATGCGGGTTGTGCGTGGGTGTAGTCGTGGGGTCAAGCCACGGTCTGCTCACCCTGTGCGTTGGGTTGCTTGAGTGCCTCTTTGCACGGTCGGGTCCGTCGCCCTCCCGTGAAGCCCCTAATAGGGGGGATGCCCTCCATTAGGGGGGGTCGGGGGGGCTCGGCCCTCCCTGTTCTGATGGTTGTGGGGGGCTGTCAGCGGGGTGTATTTGTCAGCCAGCGGCTCCGCTTGGCCTCCCTTTGTGCAGTAGTGATGCCAAGCAGAGCCCCTAACGGAACAGAACGTTAGGTTATGGCTATAACCAAGTTCTGTTAGTTAGGGGTGACGCTTGGCATCAGACGGCCGCTGCAGCCCTTGACCTCACCTTGTGGTGAAAGCTTGGGTAGGAGGAGAGCAGGTGACCACACACCTGCTTATGAAGGTAAGCTGATGAGGGGTGTGGTCAGACTAATACTGGTATTAAAGGTATATTTGTGGAATGTTATTCAGTACGCGTGCACGTACGCGAGGGAGTGCAGTAGTGATGTCAAGCGTCACCCCTAACTAACAGAACTTGGTTATAGCCATAACCTAACGTTACTGTGACTTACAGTTCTCAGTTAAGGCAATTCAAATATATTCAGTTACTGTGACTTAAGGTTCTCAAGTGGTGTCAACTCAAATATGTTCAGTTACTGTGACTTACAGTTCTCAGTTAAGGCAATTCAAATATATTCAGTTACTGTGACTTAAGGTTCTCAAGTGGTGTCAACTCAAATATGTTCAGTTACTGTGACTTACAGTTCTCAGTTAAGGCAATTCAAATATATTCAGTTACTGTGACTTAAGGTTCTCAAGTGGTGTCAACTCAAATATGTTCAGTTACTGTGACTTACAGTTCTCAGTTAAGGCAATTCAAATATATTCAGTTACTGTGACTTAAGGTTCTCAAGTGGTGTCAACTCAAATATGTTCAGTTACTGTGACTTACAGTTCTCAGTTAAGGCAGTTCAAATATGTTCAGTTACTGTGACTTAAGGTTCTCAAGTGGTGTCAACTCAAATATGTTCAGTTACTGTGACTTACAGTTCTCAGTTAAGGCAGTTCAAATATGTTCAGTTACTGTTGTCGTAAATTAAATTGATCAAAATGACCCGTATAAGCATTACAGGAGGGATCAAAATCATCTAGCGGTTTCTGGAAAAGGCCATAGGAGAATTCAGTCAAAGGCTAACAGTGCAACCTTTCACCCTTCACCTAGCAGCTATAGGAAAAAGCCCAGAGTACCATAAAAATAAGAACAGATCAAATGGCAAACAAATGAAACCTCTTTCCCCACACAACAAAGTGGGATGGAGGGCCCAATACTTAACTTTAAGTCAGGCCTGAAGGCCGGCACCAAAGTTCTGTTTACTTTAGCTAAACAGTCCAAACAGACCTTTCTGTATGAGGGTCGAATTCAGGGACACTTGGGTAAATCATTCGAAAAGGAAACTAGTTCACATCCCCTCTGTAAGGTCACCTTGTAACGAGCCGAAAATAGTCATGTCACTTCCTTATTGGTCAGGGAACCCAGTTCTTTCGTGTTAAGCCAATTAGGAGTCTCCGTTCTGTGACATCACGGGGCAGAGACTCGACCACTGGGCGGGGTTTGGGTGATTCCTATATTTACCACAGATCTGAGACATGGAGAAAAGAACGCACGGAGACCAGCAGACCACGTCGACGCACGGAGAGCATCATCTTGAGACGACCCCCAAAACCTACGCTGAAAACCTATCCAATCGAGACGTGCTGCAGATGCTGATTAGACATAGAAAAGTTGACAAGAACTTTAAGCTGTTTGGATCTTCCAATAAACGACGGCCAGACTGTCTTTGTACCTTTAGCGCCTGGCTCCGACTCCAAATCATTTATAAGACAATTGAACAGAACGTGTGAGTACAACAGCAGAGATACTATAGAGATCCACTATACGATCCTAAGACTTTAGTAGATAGATTCATTGAAAATACACGTCACTGTGACTTAAGGTTCTCTAGTAGAGTCACCTCAAATATGTTCAGTTACTGTGACTTAAGGTTCTCAAGTGGAGGCAACTCAAATATGTTCAGTTACTGTGACTTAAGGTTCAACCTTAAATCCATGTGATTAAGTTAACAGAACTCAACGACATTGAGGCCATCCCATGCCTCATTTCTTTTAAGTTAATCAACTCAAATGTTTAAGTTAATCAACTCAAATATTTGCAGTTACTATAACTTAAGGTTCAGTTTTAAAATCCATGTGAATAAGTTAACAGAAAAATAACTACACAAGCACATTATATCAACTTCAAACAACTTCTTTTTTCTATTCAAAGAGTATACATATATAATCTGTATGTTAGCAATGTACAATAACACTGTAAACACCGTACACTGTTTTTGGACTATATATGTTAACAATACCGACCAGGTATTAGTGCCTTGCAAAGTGCAGATATGAAGTTTTCCCCTTTTTTTGTATGCATTTAGGAGGTTTTGTTCTTCATCGAAACTATTTATCTTACAAAAACATTGTGTTACAACTTCAAACTCTTTATATTTATTTCTATTCAAAGAGTATACATCTATTTATCTTACAAAAACATTGTGTTGCCCTCTCCAACATTATGGCAATGTTAAAATTGAAAATATATATATATAGAAAATATATATAGAAAATAAATACATGCATGTTATAACATGTACATACAATGTAATGTATATTACACATTTAATCCCTCTGGTCACAATAGTGTAATAATGTTTGTTATAAGGCTCTGAAAATGTTACTGAATGATGTATCAATGTATTTCCAGCAAATATTGAAATAATAAAGGGTCTCAATATGTGCAGTGCACATGACCAGAGCCGTTTACATCCTGGCTGAATTACTCAAATTTGTATAGTGTGGTCATAGAATGAGCAAACATGTTGACGGCAACTATTGTGACCGTTGGGATAACACAGTGTATCTATGTACAGTACAGAATAAAATGTATAGATTATCTGAAAATTGTCAATCCGCTTGGCACATGTAAAATTCACAAACGTTGTGCTGTATATTGGGTCCTGCCAATGTGGAACCAAAATACCAATCCACATTACATGCTATACAGCTGGCAATACTGTTAATATTGCACATACCTACATATGGAAATGCAGCTGCATGTATTTGCTCCATGATGTATCATGGAACAAGATGGTGTTTTCATTGAAAGAGTTAGTCAGAATGTCAGAGGCACCATCCGTCATTTAGAGCAGGCTATGTTTGCAGAATGATAACTAGAACACTACAGTACTCTGTACTAAGAACACTATACAGTACACTAACTATACTGCCCTGTCAAGGCAGACCGCAGTAACTTCCAAACAGTGAAACTGAGAAAAATGGCTTTAAAGTTTTTTGACTTGCCATCCAAAATGTGTTATAGGTAGATAGATGATAGTACCCAGATTTAACATGTATTAATGAAGTAATCTTTAGGCATACAAAAATATGACGTAGTTATTTTAATTAACCCCAAAAAAGCAGATACTGCACTCTGCTGCACGATTTCCTTAAATAATTATACAGGTAATGTACAGGCAAAGTGCAGTAACTTCAAATGCAATGTTGTTTTCCCTCCAACTTTCATAACTTCACCTAGCCATTTTATTTGGATCATCATCATTCCAATATATTCAGGTATTAAATTTCATTTTCAAAATGGCTAGGTTAAGTTATGAAAGCTGGAGGGAAAACAACATTGTATTTGAAGTTACTGCACTTTGCCTGTACATTACCTGTATAATTATTTAAGGAAATCGTGCAGCAGAGTGCAATATCTGCTTTTTTGGGGTTCATTAAAATAATTATGTCATATTTTTGTATGCCTAAAGATTACTTAATTAATACATGTTAAATCTGGGTACTATCATCTATTTACCTATAACACATTTTGGATGGCAAGTCAAAACACTTTAAAGCCATTTTTCACTGTTTGGAAGTTTGTTTGTTTGTTTGTTTGTTTATTTACACATATAAAAACAGTTACATATATAATACAATATAGTCCACAAGGGATGTGTAGGAGAATTGCCTAAAAACCCTCAAGGGGCTTGCATGTGGCATTCACCAGGAAGCAAAATTACATTATATCAAGATAAATATAAAATATAAAATAAAATCCCCCCCCCCCCCCCCCACGATTTCTGGTATAGAGAAAACAATCAATGACAGTAAGAATATATAATAAAACGAAAATACAATAACAAAATACATCAAGCCATCAGACTACAGTTTGTAAAGGAAGTCCATATGGGAAATATTGGTGATCTAGGAGATGAGATTTCAGTGCTCTTTTGAATTTCAGAAAAGAAAATTCCAAAATATGTGGAGGCAAAGAGTTCCACAACTTTGACCCTCGGTAGAGCAAACAAAACTGAGATTGGGAAGTGCGGGAAAAGGGTGGTCTAAGCAAACAGGAACTACGTGTGGGGTAATTATGAATTTGGTGATTGTGGGCAAACATGTCATGAAAAAAAGGGGGAAGGGCTCCGTTTAAAGAACTATGCACAAATAAACCAGTCTGAAGATGATTCACTTGATAAACACTGAGGATACCTAACTTATGGAATAGAGGCTGAGAAGAATGACTTCGATGTACACAGCTGATTATTTTTAGAGCTCGTTTCTGCAGACGGTATATGGGCTCAAGTTTGGTCTGATGCGTACTACCCCAAACTAAATGACAGTAATTGATATATGGGTAAACCATAGAGTAATATAACATTGTGGCAACCTCGGTGCTCAGCAAGTGACGTGTTTTTCCAAGAATACCAATACTCTTGGCCATTTTTGTAGTTATGGCTGTGATATGAGGTTTCCATGATAGGGATTCATCAAGCAGAACACCAAGGAATCGTGTAAAACACACCCTAGCTATGGGGATGTCATTGATCACTACTTTAGATGAAGAGTTAAAAATCACAGATTTGAGACAAAAAAAAATGAAATTCGTTTTTTTAATGTTTAGTGATAATTTGTTGCATTTAAACCAAATTGATAGTTTGTTAAGTTCTTCATTTATGACCCTAATGATGGTATCAGGATCTTTATGTGAATAGAATACACACGTGTCATCTGCAAATAAAATTTTCGACAGCCTGTCTGAGACGTTAGGGAGGTCATTGATATATAACAAAAATAACAAAGGCCCAACAATTGAACCTTGGGGCAGACCGCAAAGTAAAGGAAGAAAAGGAGAATTTATCCCATTATATAGGATACAGACTGACGTCTATCTTTAAGGTAACTGGTGAACCATAGCAGTGCATTGTTTTTTATTCCAAGATGTGAGAGCTTCTGCAGGAGGATATTGTGATTGACTGTATCAAATGCCTTTGATAAGTCTAAAAAAATACCTATAGTGTTTTCCTTTCTGTCTTTAGCTTTGTATATTTCATTAATTAGATGTGTTATTGCCATATATGTTGCATGTTTCTTTCTGAACCCGTACTGGTGAGTGTAAATAATATTGTGCTTATTAAGATGTTCAATTAATCTTTTATAGACAAGCTTTTCAAGTATTTTTGACAAGGTAGGAAGGATGGATATAGGTCTGTAATGGTTGAAGACGGCTGGGTCATCATCTTTATAAATAGGGATGATCTTAGCTATTTTAAGTTCCAGTGGGACGATTCCCTTCTCCAGTGATGTATTAAAAATATGACATAATGGCTTCACAATGGATTCTTGAATGGATATCAGTAATCTGCCTCCAATACCATCATAACCCGGAGAAGAGTCCCCCAGGTTGATCAAGATCTCCCGAACCTCATCCTCTGTAACCGGCAAGAAGTTAAAACTGTCATTGATTGGAGGATTCATAAACTGAAGGGGACTATGGTTACTAAATGGAATCTTTGCAGGCAGTGTTGGACCAACTTCTGAGAAAAAGTTATTAAAGTTATTGGCAATTAATTGCGGGTCAGTGATAATAACCCCATCAACCTTAAATTCATTAGGCAACTGATTACGTTTATTTTTTTGTTGAGGATAGAGTTAATTGTTCTCCATAAGAGAGTCATGTTATTTTTGTTTTTAGATAATTCCATATTGTAGTAATGCTTTTTAGCTCCTCTGATAATGTGGTTTAATTTATTTCTATAGTTCCTAAATTGAGCAAGATAAAATGGAGTGGGATTGAGAAGATATTTTTTATACAATCTACGTTTAGTATTTAGGGATTTGATAATAGCTGGGGTTATCCATGGTTTGATCAGTTTATGATGAGGCTTGGGAGATGCCTGTACAAGGGGAAAACATAGGTCATAGGCCTGGGAGATACGTTCAGAAAACAAAGTAAAAGACTTTTGTGCATCAACAGAGTGGAGGATATCTGTCCATGGATACTCGCCGACCACTAGTCCAAACCTGGTCAAACTAGCTTCATTAAAGCGTCTCTTATATTTAGGATATAGCATAGTTGGAGACTTTTCATGTTCCCTATATAATATGAGAAAGATTGGACAATGATCAGCAATATCCATGCACAGAACTCCTGATTTCATGCTCTTATCCAACACATTAGTAAAGATATTGTCAATCAGAGTGGCAGATGTCTCCGTCACTCTGGTTGGTACTGCAATCATAGGATGAAAGTAGTGGGAATACATTGTGTCAATAAACTCCTTAGTTGAGTTATCATTCTTATGGTTTATAAAATTGATATTTAGGTCACCCATTAAATAGCATTTTTTCCCTTCTTTGGAAATGACATCCAGAACATTTGTTAGATCAGCATTGAATGCAGACAAGCTAAAGCTGGGAGGTCTATAAATACATGCAATAATGGCCTGGTGGGTTTCAACAAACACAGCCTCAGCAGAAAGGGTTAAATACTTTTCGATGTCATGCCTTTCTTTATACACCATGTTCGGATTGAGATATAGAGAAACACCCCCACCCTTTTGGCCTTCTCTGCATCTATGAATATGCTTATAGTTATTGAATTCATACAAATCAGCATTGTCTTTAGACAGCCATGTTTCAGTAAGCCCTATTACACTAAAAGAGAAGTCAAGGTTAGTCAAACAAAGGCATAAAGTATCATTGTTTTTTGGCAGGCTGCGGACATTGATATGAATGAGGGAAAAGTCACTCCTAGTATTTTGAGGGTCAACAGTGGAATTGAATTCGTTCACACTGAAGTAATCAGATATTCCAGAGACTTGTTTCATTTGAGCAAAACAATGTGTGTCAGGGTCATTATTGAATAAAAGGTTTGATGTTGATGAGTCCCGAGATTCACTTTCTGACTGAAGCAACGTAGTGGGCGGGTCCTTCAAAAGTTCATTTACTTGATCATATGGGTTGGAGTTAGAGTTTACATGTAATGAACCAGAGACAGATGTAGGGAAGGTTTGGAGATGAGCGCCAAATTGGTTGTGTGAGGAAGATGACATGATAGATAGGTGGAGAAAAGATCATTAAAAGGGGTCATCATAGCATGGTAGGTTCCCACTGACTTTCACTCGTGTTGTGTGGTTGGAATCACCCCCTGAGGCTTTCGTGGTTTGATCACCAGTCTGTCATAGTTAATGACGGCATACTTTCCTTCATCCCTTGCCTGTTTCATTGCTGGAATGAGGTCAGCTCTCTTCTTCCTTAACAAGTCAGAGAAGTCCTCATTTACATAAATTAAGGTGTTCTTGAGGTGAGCTCTCGCCTTGGCAAGTATGAGGTCTTTATCCTTGAACCTCAGGAGTTTCACAACAATTGGTCTTGCTTTATCAGTGTTCTGTTTCACACTCCCAGTGCGGTGGGCTCTTTAGATTTCGATGAACTTTGGATCAATTTCCAGTTTGTTTTTTAGGAATTCTCTGACCATCTGCTCAGTATCTGACCAGGACTCATACACATTTTCCTGAGTCAGACCATCAATAATTACATTGTTTCTTCGACTCTGATTTTCCAGATAGACCATTTTGGATATGATGTCTTTGCTTTCCGGGGTCATACCCTGAGTGGGCAGGGACTGGAATGACTGGAGCTGTGATTCAAATGAGCCAAGTTTCTTCTCCATCACTCTCAAGTCATCAATTTGGGCTTGAGAGAACTGAAGGCTGGACCTGACCTCATGTACCTCTTTCATAATGCCATCAATTCTAGTGGTTGTAGATTCCATGATGAGCTTGGTAAAGGACATGAAGTTTGACTCTTGCCTGTTAAGCATTTCCACATAGAATAATTTCTGTTGATCCATCATTTCTTTCACATTTTCCATAGAGACATAGTCCTCATCTTGAGTAGAGATGCTTTGTCTTGTTTTGATCTTGCGAGGGGACATGCTTACCCTCTGTAGAAGTTGGTATGTGGATTTTGACAATGGATAGAAGACAGTCAGGTAGGTTGGATGGTGGTAGAACAGTAGGCCCGGATTCTTAATCCATCAAAAATCTCTTTCGGTGTTAGTCATCCACACTTCAGCAACTCTTCTCTATATATGGCTTTAAAATATGATAAAAATAGCTTTGTATGCTTTGAAAAAAGTATTTAAAAGAGTCCAGAATCACAATAAAACATTTGGATGGCTTGTAGCCAAAAATTGCATGCTGCTGCTAGACAGGAAACAGGAACTATACTGCCCTGTCAAGGCAGACCGCAGTAACTTCCAAACAGTGAAACTGAGAAAAATGGCTTTAAAGTTTTTTGACTTGCCATCCAAAATGTGTTATAGGTAGATAGATGATAGTACCCAGATTTAACATGTATTAATGAAGTAATCTTTAGGCATACAAAAGTATGACGTAGTTATTTTAATTAACCCCAAAAAAGCAGATACTGCACTCTGCTGCACGATTTCCTTAAATAATTATACAGGTAATGTACAGGCAAAGTGCAGTAACTTCAAATGCAATGTTGTTTTGCCTCCAACTTTCATAACTTCACCTAGCCATTTTATTTGGATCATCATCATTCCAATATATTCAGGTATTAAATTTCATTTTCAAAATGGCTAGGTTAAGTTATGAAAGCTGGAGGGAAAACAACATTGTATTTGAAGTTACTGCACTTTGCCTGTACATTACCTGTATAATTATTTAAGGAAATCTTGCAGCAGAGTGCAATATCTGCTTTTTTGGGGTTAATTAAAATAATTATGTCATATTTTTGTATGCCTAAAGATTACTTCATTAATACATGTTAAATCTGGGTACTATCATCTATTTACCTATAACACATTTTGGATGGCAAGTCAAAACACTTTAAAGCCATTTTTCACTGTTTGGAAGTTACTGCGGTCTGCCTGGGTTTTGAGTGTGATTTTGTAGTTACTGCAGTTTTTAAAACCCCATATCTCCAAAACTGAGCGACATTAACATCTGAAACTTGGTCACAAGATAAAACATTTATTGACAAGGTCAATTTCACTCATAACTAAATTTTTACTTTTTTCAAGTTACTGCGGTTAGCCCTTGACAGGGCAGTATACTACTGCCTACAAGGTCTCAAGGATACAGTCCCACTCTCAGCATACAAGATCGATGGTCTGCTGCTGCTGACTCCCAAGCGATTCATTCAAGTGAAACGGAACTGAGTCCAGCTAATGGTGAATAGTTATTCTATTAATCAATTATTGTGTCTTTATTCACTCTAGTTGTGTAATTGACCAGTTCATATTCTGTATAAGTTCATATTCTGTATATGTTAATAATAACGCTTCTGTGTTGCGTTTATGGCTCCTGGTATATCGCCTTGTACTCTGTACTGAGAACACTAACTCTACCACTGCCTACAAGCAATGGAAGCAGTCAGAGCAGAGTGGCATTTATGCCCATTGCCTCCTATTGTTCCTTGAGAAACAAACGTTTGGGACTTGGATGTTGCCTTTGAGATTCTGATAAACTCTTTCAACTCTAAAACTTACTTGGATGAAATTACAATAATGCCAGCTATAGACGGTTAAGAAAATTCGAACTGTAAAACTCTCAAATGTAAACATATTACATAAAAAATAAAGAACAAGGTACATTGAGTAGTTTGGACCTATTGGCTGAACATCTGCAAAGTAGTACAGCAACTTTTGAAGGTATTATTTTGACATGACAAGACATTTCAGATGAGTTTCTATAGACACACTTTTGAGGTGTTGGTAAGTGCTTTGGGGTAGTGCATAGATTAGTCCAAACATTACAGGAAGGAATCACCAAATCTGGGGAAGCTGATCATGATATGACTTTCAATGACAATAGAGATTGTCACAGGCTGGTAGTGAACTGGACTTGTGTCATGATCACTGATTACAGTAAGGAATAGAAACTCATCTGAAAGAAGGATGTGGGGTGAGGTATTAATTTCCTTGTCATGTCAAAATAATACCTTCAAAAGTTTAATGCAAGAGCGGTCAGGTGACGTAGCGGAGATTGCGTTCGTCACCAACGCTGGAGACACTGGATTCGCGTGTTCGAATCCAACTCCCTGCGTTGTCACCAGCTTGGCTGGCCGTTCACACTAATACAATTCGGCAGTATTAGGGGGTGGGAAACTGGCGGGTGGGAATCTGGCGTTGTGGACAGCGACGCCTACAGGTCAGGTCTCGGCGCTTGCTAAGCGGGGCAGGACTTGGTGGAGATAGCGTGCCCTCCCACGCGTTACACTTCACCAATGAGAGCCCTCGCTGCCAAGTGAAAAGACGTCACTGGCTGTCGGCGCACGTCTCGGGGGAAGCGTGCGATCGACTCGGGACACCCTTATACCGACTCGTAGGAGAACATGCATACAGCACCAGGTAGGGGGGGGGGGGGGGATTGGCACAACGACTAATTGGGACGGGGAGAAAATCCATTGAAAAATCAAAAAAAAATTATTGCATCATCAAGTCATTCTTGAGAGTCTGCAACCTGGGCAACAGTTTACCAGCTTCTAGACCTAGTAAAATCTTCTGAATGAATTCAAAAGTGTTGGTAAGTCCCTTGGGGTAGCTGAGGTGTAGTGCATAGATTAGTCCAAACATTACCAGGAAGGAATCACCAATCAGAGATTGTCACAGGCTGGTAGTGAACTGGACTTGTGTCATGGTCACTGATGACAGTAAGGAGGGCCACTGCAACACCCTGAAGCTCTGGCTCATCAGGCGTGTCCTGAAGGAATGAAAGAGACATAATAATCACAAATAAATCCATGATTTCTACAAAGTGCAGCACAAAGCTAAGTATATGGAGTTGTGTTTGTAAGTTGTTTATATTTTAGTTAGAACTATTTTTTTGGTGAGAAGGTTATTTTTATTTAACCAGGTTAGTCCCGTCGAGATCAAATATCTCTTTCACAAGGGAGACCTGGAAGGAAGGAAGACTGATACTTAGCATTTTGATTAACTGTTCACTTAATATACAGTTGTACTGTAAATTATTTTCACTCGGACTCACTGTGCAGGTTTTGAAAAATCCAGAGACTTCCTCATGCAGATACACAGGCAGGGCATGGAGAACAGTGGTACGCCTGGTGTGAACATCATGGATTTCCTATTAAGATGTAAGATTAAGAAGAAAAAAAGAATTGTATTATATGGAAATGTTTACTGAACAAAGCGGATTTTAAACAGCCAATCAGATATGTCCACAAATAACATGTTCACATCTTTAATGCAATCAGAAAAATGGCAAACACAATGGTGGACTAATTGTAAAATTCAAAAGCTCATTTGAATCATTGAACCTGTTCAATGTTACAGAGGTTCGACCTATGACATGTATAATAATCTATTCACCTGTTCATCGTGGATTTTTTTAAATGTGAGCCAAAGCATCTGCCGTGTTTCCAGTTTTGGACGCCTTCTGTCTGAATAACGTCATCAGTCGAGGAAGATGGCGGTCAAGCTCAGCGTAGAATGTGTTGGGCAGGTTCTGGTTGGCAATCAGCTGGAACTCTGCATACACCTATATTTAAAAACAGCAGGACAATATAGTATATCAACATCAATTAGTCACTTCAACTTGGTGGATCTCTTACTTTGTTTGGTTTGGGCTTCAGAGCATGACGGCGGGATTTCTGGTCAACCATGTCATTACATGCTTTGCGGAATCGGTCGCTGATGACTAGCTCACGGGGGCGCACAGAACACACACGCAGATGCACCGCTAGAGTATATAAACCAGGCTTAAGAATCACAAGTTTCACTTTAAAACACACAGAATGTGCCAAATGTTAACACAGGAAAGAGAGCTGATCTATATTACCTCAGACTCCATTTTGAGAGCAGGCCAGAGGTCCATGAGCTCTTTCACTGGTGGGCTGGACTTCACTATGGTCTGTCGGCGCAGGGCAAATGTGGTCTGCATCAGCTTTCTAATGAGGGGCAGGTTCTTCTCAGTCTTCTTCAGCTGCTCAAGCCTCAAGGAATCCTCTCCTTGGGGATAGTTGGGTAGGAAGTTTACTTCTGCTCGCTTGGGTCTTTTAATGTTGGAATGTGAAGGTTCGCCATCAGGATTGCTTCTACCTCTTTTTCCAGCATTTACAGTGACCTCCTCACATCCTGCCCGTCTCAGCTTGTTCCTGAAATTGCCCATCTTGAATTTGATGCTGTTCTTCCATCCATTGCAGCCGGTCTCAGATCCTGCTTCCTTCAAGCAGGGATGTTTGGCGACAAGAGCCGCAGAAGCCACTGCTATCTCTTTATCACTTGGATAAGCCTTGAAAGCATACATTGTAGATGCAAGCTTTTCTAAGATGTCGTGCTTTAGGTCTCTTGTCAACTTAAGGTGTCTCTTGTTCTTCTCAAATTCGTTGTTTCCGTCTCTAAGTTTCAGCTCAACATCGAATGCAAATGTAGGAACTGGAAAAGGACCTGGAGGCCATCTGCTTAGACGTTCTGGAGATGACCTATCTGAAAGTATATCAACGTTCTGGAGATGACATATCTGAAAGTATATCAGTAGATGCGAGAGAGCTGGAGTCGAGCGAAAGTGAAATGTGCACAACAGCTTTTTGTGGCAATTCCGTAATGTCATCAAGGGAAGTAAGTTTCCCATCAAAGTCTGGATCTTCATACAGCAAACTGAAGTCAAGGTCTATTTCCAACTGTTCTTTTATAATCTTGATCAGTGCATCAACAGAGGCGGGTCGTGAACTGAGTTTTAATTTTCTAGCCCGGTCTGTCTGTGAGGTTTTGCCCGCTGCTCACCACCTTTTCTCTGTTTCTTTAAAGCCTACTGTTAGAAGTTCCCTTCTCACTCACTCTCTCTAGCCCCCACCCTCTCGTTCTTTACTCTCGTTTACTCTCAGTGGCCACACCTGGACTATTATCAATTACCTCTCGCACCTGTGGTGGCAGGCTAATTAGTTCCCCTGTGGGCTTTAAATACCAGGGCTCTTCCCCTCGTTTCGGCGTGGGGTCGTGTTGTATTCATGCTGAGTCATTTCCTCTAACATCTAGACTCTTTCGGGAGATCCTCTGGTCTACCAATGCTGTATATGGATTTCTCCAGCCTTGAGATGTTTTGCTCCAGCCTTCGTCTGCTGTCGCCGTAGCCTGTGGAGGAGACTGTTCTGCGCTCCCTGTAACTTCCACGGGAGGCACCCCAGCGTTCCACTGCAGACCCCAGCGCAGCTGTTCGTCCTGACGCACATCTAGACCAACGCGCATCTCCCGGACCCTCGGGCTTGGCACGCTCTCCAGTCACCAGCGCGCAACGCGCATCTGCAAGGGCTTGGCACGCTCTCCAGTCACCAGCGCGCAACGCGCATCTTCAAGGGCTTTGGCCACCTGTCGCCGTTTGCCTGGAGGGAGACATTGTACTGCGCTCTCTAATTCTCTACGGGAGGTATTCCAGTGTTCCACTCCAGACCAGCGCGCCAGATGCGCTCAAGCCTTCGCCACCTGCCGCCGTTTGCCTGGAGGGAGACACTGTACTGCGCTCTCTAATCCTCTACGGGAGGTATTCCAGTGTTCCACTTCAGACCTTCGAGCTTGGCACGCTCCTCCGTACCAGCGCACAGACGCGCATCTTCCAGACCTTCGAGCTTGGCACGCTCCTCCGTACCAGCGCACAGACGCGCATCTTCCAGACCTTCGAGCTTGGCACGCTCCTCCGTACCAGCGCACAGACGCGCATCTTCCAGACCTTCGAGCTTGGCACGCTCTCCAGACCTCAGCGCGCCGACGCGCATCTTCCAGACCTTCCTGCTTGGCACACTCCTCCACGCAGACGCACCAGATGCGTCTCTCGGTTCCGACGCGCACACCAAGGTGTGGCGCGCACTCTGTTCCTTGGCTCCGACAGCGGCTACCCGGTGGACGACACCCTCGCCACCGCCACTGTTCCGACGCGCACACCAAGGTGTGGCGCGCACTCTGTTCCTCGGCTCCGACAGCGGCTACCCGGTGGACGACACCCTCGCCACCGCCACTGTTCCGACGCGCACACCAAGGTGTGGCGCGCACTCTGTTCCTCGGCTCCGACAGCGGCTACCCGGTGGACGACACCCTCGCCACCGCCACTGTTCCGACGCGCACACCAAGGTGTGGCGCGCACTCTGTTCCTCGGCTCCGACAGCGGCTACCCGGTGGACGACACCCTCGCCACCGCCACTGTTCCAGCACTCTGTTCCTCGGCTCCGACAGTCGGCTACCCGGTGGACGACACCCTCGCCACCGCCACTGTTCCAGCACTCTGTCCCTCGGCTCGGACAGCCAGCCACCCGGTGGCGATGCCCTCGCCCCGCTGCTGTCCCTGTACCATTACGCTTACGCCTGGGTGAGTTTTGATTGTGATGTCACTCACCCAGCGTAGTGCCCTTGCCCCCGTTCCCGCTGCTGTCCCTGTACCTTTACGCATACGCCTGGGTGAGTTTTGATTGTGATGTCACTCACTCAGCGTAATGCCTCTTGCCCCCGTTCCCGCTGCTGTCCCTGTACCTTTACGCATACGCCTGGGTGAGTTTTGATTGTGATGTCACTCACTCAGCGTAATGCCTCTTGCCCCCGTTCCCGCTGCTGTCCCTGTACCTTTACGCATACGCCTGGGTGAGTTTTGATTGTGATGTCACTCACTCAGCGTAATGCCTCTTGCCCCCGTTCCCGCTGCTGTCCCTGTACCTTTACGCATACGCCTGGGTGAGTTTTGATTGTGATGTCACTCACTCAGCGTAATGCCCCTTGCCCTCGTCCCGCTGCTGTTCCTGCACCATTACGCATACGCCTGGGTGAGTTTTGATTGTGATGTCACTCACCCAGCGTATTGCCTCCTTTAGTTCTCACTTAGTTATTAGTTTGGACATTTCATCTCCCACTCTGTTTTGTTCTCTCGTGGATATTATTTTGGACATTTCATCTCCCACTGTGTGTTTGTTCACACGAAGATAGTATTTACTTTGTTACTTTGTTATTTGGACTGTTCTGCATCTGCTCTGTTTGTTCCCTTTGAATATTAACCCTCTCCTCTGTTCTGCAGAGCGGCCCAGATGTTTTCCCACCAGTCCCCAGTTCCTCCCAGTCCCCAGCCCGCCTCCGCGGTTCTCTGTCCCCAGTTCCTCCCTGTTCCCCAGCCCGCCTCCGCGGGCCTCAGTCCCCTCTGTCCCAAGTTCTCCCCTTCTAGTTCCACCTAGTCCCTAGTCCTCTATCCCTAGTTCTCCTAGTCCCTAGTCCTCTTTCCCTAGTTCTCCTAGTCTCTAGTTCCTCTGTTCCCTAGGCGTTCCCTTAACCTTCCCTTAGGCGTTCCCTTACCTTCCCATAGTGTTCCCTTTTCCTGCCCGCCTCTTAAAGGCACTTTACCTTCCCCTCTTGTGTTATTCCAGTGTTTTGTGTTTTCTCCCTTAAAGGGACAGTGCCCTTTTTCCCTGTTCTAAATAAATATCTGTTTCTTGGCAAACCATCATACCTGTCTTGTGTTGTGCGATTGGGGTCGGTTACAAACCATAACAGTACGACCCCACCAGATCGACGACCCCAGCCAGCACAGTATGTTGAGTTTGCCTTTTTTTTTTTCTTGTTCCCTCTAGCTCCCCTGTTAGCCCTGTTAGCTCCCCTGTTAGCTTGTTAGTCTCCCCTCTAGCTCCCCTGTTAGCCCTGTTAGCTTCCCTGTTTGCCCAGTTTAGCTTCCCTGTTAGTTCTGTTTAGCTCCCTTGTTAGCCTGTTACTCCCCTGTTTAGCTTGTTAGTCTCCCCGGTTAGCTCCCCTGTTTGCTTCCCGTTTTGCCCTGTTTGACCCCCCTGTAGCTAGCCATGCCCTGGCAGCTAACCCAGTCCCTCAGCAGAGCCCCTGTCTGCTAGCTTAGCCCCGGCTGCTAGCACAGCCTCTATGTTTATGCAGCCCTTGCTGCTGGCATAGGCCCTGTAGCTAGCCATGCCCTGGCGGCTAACCCAGTTTCCCTCTGCATGGCCCCGGTCTGCTAGCTTGGCCCCGGCTGTTAGCACAGCCTCTATGTTAATGCAGCCTTGCAGCTGGCATAGGCCCTGTAGCTAGCCAGGCCCAAGCAGCTAACCCGGTCCCTCTGCATGGCCTCCACTTTTTTGTGTAGTTTATCCCACTGCTAGGACTGCCCTTTCAGCTAGCAAGGTCAGTTTTTCTCACACAGCTAGGACTGTCCTTCCAGCTAGCTTGTGCTCTCATGCTGGTCCAGCCCTGTCTGCCAGCCTAGCTCCGGCAGCTTGCGCAGCCTCTATGCTGATGTAGCAGTACAGCTAGCATAGGCCCTGTAGCTATCAGTGCCCTGGCAGCTAACCTTCCCTCTGCTAGCCCTTTCCCGGTGCTTCCATGGTTACCCCTTAGCTACCCTGCTTGCCCCTCAGTTCCTCTAGACCAGTTGCTCTAGACCAGTTCTCTAGACCCAGTTCCTCTAGACCAGTTCCTCTAGACCAGTTCTCTAGACCAGTTCTCTAAACCAGTTCTCTAGACCAGTTCTCTTGCCCAGTTCGCTAGACTAGTTCTCTAGACCCAGTTCCTCTAGACCAGTTGCCCCTCTGCTACCCTAGTTACCCCTCGGCGACCCTGTTTCTTTTGCTAGCCCCACTCTTGTGGTGGCTTCCCCTGCTGGCTTGGCCAGTACCTCTTGTTTTGCCCCCTGCCACTCTGTCTGTATTTGTTTTGGGTCGCCGGGTGGCTCCCGTTGAGGGGGGGGTACTGTGAGGTTTTGCCCGCTGCTCACCACCTTTTCTCTGTTTCTTTAAAGCCTACTGTTAGAAGTTCCCTTCTCACTCACTCTCTCTAGCCCCCACCCTCTCGTTCTTTACTCTCGTTTACTCTCAGTGGCCACACCTGGACTATTATCAATTACCTCTCGCACCTGTGGTGGCAGGCTAATTAGTTCCCCTGTGGGCTTTAAATACCAGGGCTCTTCCCCTCGTTTCGGCGTGGGGTCGTGTTGTATTCATGCTGAGTCATTTCCTCTAACATCTAGACTCTTTCGGGAGATCCTCTGGTCTACCAATGCTGTATATGGATTTCTCCAGCCTTGAGATGTTTTGCTCCAGCCTTCGTCTGCTGTCGCCGTAGCCTGTGGAGGAGACTGTTCTGCGCTCCCTGTAACTTCCACGGGAGGCACCCCAGCGTTCCACTGCAGACCCCAGCGCAGCTGTTCGTCCTGACGCACATCTAGACCAACGCGCATCTCCCGGACCCTCGGGCTTGGCACGCTCTCCAGTCACCAGCGCGCAACGCGCATCTGCAAGGGCTTGGCACGCTCTCCAGTCACCAGCGCGCAACGCGCATCTTCAAGGGCTTTGGCCACCTGTCGCCGTTTGCCTGGAGGGAGACATTGTACTGCGCTCTCTAATTCTCTACGGGAGGTATTCCAGTGTTCCACTCCAGACCAGCGCGCCAGATGCGCTCAAGCCTTCGCCACCTGCCGCCGTTTGCCTGGAGGGAGACACTGTACTGCGCTCTCTAATCCTCTACGGGAGGTATTCCAGTGTTCCACTTCAGACCTTCGAGCTTGGCACGCTCCTCCGTACCAGCGCACAGACGCGCATCTTCCAGACCTTCGAGCTTGGCACGCTCCTCCGTACCAGCGCACAGACGCGCATCTTCCAGACCTTCGAGCTTGGCACGCTCCTCCGTACCAGCGCACAGACGCGCATCTTCCAGACCTTCGAGCTTGGCACGCTCTCCAGACCTCAGCGCGCCGACGCGCATCTTCCAGACCTTCCTGCTTGGCACACTCCTCCACGCAGACGCACCAGATGCGTCTCTCGGTTCCGACGCGCACACCAAGGTGTGGCGCGCACTCTGTTCCTCGGCTCCGACAGCGGCTACCTGGTGGACGACACCCTCGCCACCGCCACTGTTCCGACGCGCACACCAAGGTGTGGCACGCACTCTGTTCCTCGGCTCCGACAGCGGCTACCCGGTGGACGACACCCTCGCCACCGCCACTGTTCCGACGCGCACACCAAGGTGTGGCGCGCACTCTGTTCCTCGGCTCCGACAGCGGCTACCCGGTGGACGACACCCTCGCCACCGCCACTGTTCCGACGCGCACACCAAGGTGTGGCGCGCACTCTGTTCCTCGGCTCCGACAGCGGCTACCCGGTGGACGACACCCTCGCCACCGCCACTGTTCCAGCACTCTGTTCCTCGGCTCCGACAGTCGGCTACCCGGTGGACGACACCCTCGCCACCGCCACTGTTCCAGCACTCTGTCCCTCGGCTCGGACAGCCAGCCACCCGGTGGCGATGCCCTCGCCCCGCTGCTGTCCCTGTACCATTACGCTTACGCCTGGGTGAGTTTTGATTGTGATGTCACTCACCCAGCGTAGTGCCCTTGCCCCCGTTCCCGCTGCTGTCCCTGTACCTTTACGCATACGCCTGGGTGAGTTTTGATTGTGATGTCACTCACTCAGCGTAATGCCTCTTGCCCCCGTTCCCGCTGCTGTCCCTGTACCTTTACGCATACGCCTGGGTGAGTTTTGATTGTGATGTCACTCACTCAGCGTAATGCCTCTTGCCCCCGTTCCCGCTGCTGTCCCTGTACCTTTACGCATACGCCTGGGTGAGTTTTGATTGTGATGTCACTCACTCAGCGTAATGCCTCTTGCCCCCGTTCCCGCTGCTGTCCCTGTACCTTTACGCATACGCCTGGGTGAGTTTTGATTGTGATGTCACTCACTCAGCGTAATGCCCCTTGCCCTCGTCCCGCTGCTGTTCCTGCACCATTACGCATACGCCTGGGTGAGTTTTGATTGTGATGTCACTCACCCAGCGTATTGCCTCCTTTAGTTCTCACTTAGTTATTAGTTTGGACATTTCATCTCCCACTCTGTTTTGTTCTCTCGTGGATATTATTTTGGACATTTCATCTCCCACTGTGTGTTTGTTCACACGAAGATAGTATTTACTTTGTTACTTTGTTATTTGGACTGTTCTGCATCTGCTCTGTTTGTTCCCTTTGAATATTAACCCTCTCCTCTGTTCTGCAGAGCGGCCCAGATGTTTTCCCACCAGTCCCCAGTTCCTCCCAGTCCCCAGCCCGCCTCCGCGGTTCTCTGTCCCCAGTTCCTCCCTGTTCCCCAGCCCGCCTCCGCGGGCCTCAGTCCCCTCTGTCCCAAGTTCTCCCCTTCTAGTTCCACCTAGTCCCTAGTCCTCTATCCCTAGTTCTCCTAGTCCCTAGTCCTCTTTCCCTAGTTCTCCTAGTCTCTAGTTCCTCTGTTCCCTAGGCGTTCCCTTAACCTTCCCTTAGGCGTTCCCTTACCTTCCCATAGTGTTCCCTTTTCCTGCCCGCCTCTTAAAGGCACTTTACCTTCCCCTCTTGTGTTATTCCAGTGTTTTGTGTTTTCTCCCTTAAAGGGACAGTGCCCTTTTTCCCTGTTCTAAATAAATATCTGTTTCTTGGCAAACCATCATACCTGTCTTGTGTTGTGCGATTGGGGTCGGTTACAAACCATAACACTGTCTCAACAACACGAAGGATCATGGGTTGTGGGGAGGCAGCTGCCATTGTGCTATGGAAACTTGAATGAATCGCTTGGGAGTCAGCAGCAGCAGCAGCAGACCATCGATCTTGTATGCTGAGAGTAGGACTGTATCGTTGTGACCAGACTGCAGGTAGATGGACAGTGGACAGATGTGATCCGGTCGACAGACAGCAGCTCAAGGACCTAAGGAGTAGTCATAAACACAACACAGAAAGCGTCATTATTAACATATACAGAATATGAACTTATACAGAATATAAACTGGTCAATTACACAACGAGTGAATAAAGACACAATAATCGATTAATAAAATAACTATTCACTGCCGCCCTGCTGGATTAAATTCTGAATTGCAGGTTGGCCTGAATAAGTATTTACTGTGCAAAATAACCAAAACCAGATAAACAATATCTGTTTTTTATGAAGCACAGATCATGTTAATTAAGTATTCTGAGTCTGAGCAGACAGAAAACCATCTTACCCTCAGCAAGGGATTCCTTTGTGCTGAAGACCCACAATGCAACACAACAACTTCAAGCTAAAATGCCTCACATACAAAACGAAATAAAATATAGAGCCATGGCTGTGTCCCAAGTTTAACACAATTGAACTATAATAAAGTATTTGACCTGTTCCACTCGACGGGGTCGGTACCGACCCCTTTTGACCTTATTATCATATAGGCATATTTTTATGAAGATGAAAATAATTTGTGATTTTAAAATCAACCGTTTTCAAGTATAAACATCACTACTATGTCACAAATACATGTAGAATGTAAAACGTTAGGTTGGCAATAATTTAGCAATAGGTTAAAAGTGTACTTATATCATTTTAAGTTTTCTATTTGCAATCGTCTATTCTGACCCGGAACCGGAAATGGAAATGTTGAACCATCGGAATTGTAGTTTACTTGCGGCCATTTTGTAGAGGAGATCGCTAGCTATCGGCCTGCGTTGAAATTTCTCCGATCTACACTTCCTGTCACATACTATGGTGGTTCAAAGTTCAGCGTTCTGAATGAATCATATCAATAATTGTTATGATTCGCGATAATAAGCTACAAAAGGTAACGTTTTTGACAAATATTGAAACGCAGTCAGTTTCTCCACACTATTGTTACCATGTAGGAAGAATTAGATCTGAAATTAGTTTCAAAATGGTTACACTGTGGGGGAAATAAAATAGTACAGTCGATTACAGTAAATATCAGTATCTGTTATTATGCACGCCTGGTGATACTATATCCAAATTGAACTCGGCCATTTGAAATATACTATATGTATATATATATAAATGTGCTAATTGGCTATAATAAGGTAATGTATAAGCATATATTCTATATTCTATAATAATATTTCAAATTGCATTGGTCCGGATGGGAGAATTCAGTACTGTATATACAGAACCTTCAGTTTGATCATCTTCCCTTTATCAATTTCCTTAGATCTTTTGTACACATGATCTCAAGAGGGTACTGAATGAGCTCAGTGGCAGTTTTTTAAGTTTGGTCATTATTATCATGGTTTTATTCACTGTCAAAGATGAAAAGAAAAATCATAATTCATATTTTCCTTTGTTTCATCACAATTTAAGCAAGCCTAGTAATAGACACAATATTTCTGACACTGAGAATACATTCATTGAGGTCCATAGATGTTCCTAGATACCAAGAATATGCAAATAGCCCTTGTAGAAGTGGAGCAATATTCCATTTACCTAGGTATACATTTTATGCAGATTTTCACCTGGGGTGGAACAGGTCACTAGTTACAACAATGCTTATGTAACTATTAAAAACGTACATTTTAATCACGAAACAAAATGGCAGACTAACGTTAGCTAGCATGCTAGCTAGCTAACGCTAGTAGCATGCTAGCTAGCTAACGTTAGTAGCATGCTAGCTACTGTAATAATATGCAATACTATTTGGTAAAACAAGCTCCAAACTATTTGCCACGGCACAGAGATAACATTTAGTCAAACGATAACAGCCCGGTGATGGTATCTGAACGGGATCATACTATTCCCATAAGAACTCACTTACCAGTTAACTAGTATCTAGCATGCTAGCTAATAATGCTAACAATGATAACAAGCTTCGTTCTGCACTGTACTAGTTGCCACCACGGTAATAATTCACAAAGTAGCATGTAGTCAAACGATGACAGCAAGATTATGGTATGTGAATGGCATAATACATTATATTGTCAATGACTTACCAAGGAGTTTGGCTCAGACTATTTGTCAAGCCAGTAGTGAAGACACCATCGCGGCATCGCGCCAACGCCAAGTTCCGTTTGAATACCTCAAGTCCTGTGAGATCTTCTAGGTCTCGCGAGTTGCTTAGGACTACCCTCTCGAAAGGGAGGGGAGGGGGAGGAGGGGAGGAGGGGAGGGGGAAGCATATACTAAATTGATTCAACGACAGTTTTTCAAATGTTGAAATGGTATCTGTAATTAAATATTGAATCAACATAGCTTTTTCAACCTCAACCTTAACATCTCTCTCACTCTCTCTGTCTCTGTCTCTCTCTCCCTCTCTCTCTCCCTCTCTCTCTCTCTCTCTCTCTCTCTCTCTCTCTCTCTCTCTCTCTCTCTCTCTCTCTCTCTCTCTCTCTCTCTCGTTCTATCTCTCTGTCTCTCTGTTTCTCTCTCTCTCTCTCTGTCTCTGTCTCTCTCTCTGTCTCTCTCTCTCTGTCTGTCTGTTTCTCTCTCTCTGTCTCTCTCTCTCTGTCTCTCTCTCTCTGTTTCTCTCTCTCTCTCCCTCTCTCTGTCTCTCTCTCCCTCTCTCTCTCTCTCTCTCTCTCTCTCTCCATCTCTCTCTCTCTCTCTCTCCCCCCCCTCTCTCTCTCTCTCTCTCTCTCTCTCTCTCTCTCTCTCTCTCTCTCTCTCTCTCTCTCTCTCTCTCTCTCTCTCTCTCTCTCTCTCTCTCTCTCTCTCTCTCTCTCTCGTTCTCTCTCTCTGTCTCTCTGTTTCTCTCTCTCTCTCTCTCTGTCTCTGTCTCTATCTCTGTCTCTCTCTCTCTGTCTGTCTGTTTCTCTCTCTCTGTCTCTCTCTCTCTGTCTCTCTCTCTCTCTGTTTCTCTCTCTCTCTCTCCCTCTCTCTGTCTCTCTCTCTCTCTCTCTCTCTCTCTCTCTGTCTCTCTCTGTATTAATGTAAAAGAGTTGAATACTCTACACCCAGTGGCCTAATATTGAAGAAAACAGACCTGGGCTGGAATATGGAACCAACAATCTTGTATCTCCTAAAAAAAATATAAAAATAAAAATCAGGAATGAAAGAAAGACGAAAGAAATGTCTCATATTCATATCTATTTTTGAAATCCATGACATTTACATTTAGTCATTTAGCTGCTTTTATCCAAAATGACTTACAAGTTGTGTCAAGTCTGCAGGAAGGGTACAACTCTGCGTATAAGTAAGATTGTTTGTTAAACAGTGTCAAACTTGAGTGCTACAGTCTTGAGTCCATATATACCAGCCGTGTCATGCTAGCATACAGGCACAGGTCAACATAGCTTTTTCAACCTCAACCAAAAATAACAAATCTGACCAAAATCCAACATTTAATGAATGTCTTTTGCTATCTGGGAAACATGCAGGTTGCATGTTTTCATGCCGACATCATCACACTAATGTTACTGCATCAGACAGTAATGTTGAAACATAGAAATTAGTGGAAAATATATTTTTTATAAGATAAGATAAGATATTCCTTTATTGAATTCATGGGTACAGTGACTGTGACAGGCCCGGATTGATTGATTGAAAACTTTATTAACAGATTGCAGAATGGGTACAGTGACGTCACAGGCCCGGATTGATTGATTGATAACTTTATTAACATCTCTCTCTCTCTCTCTCTCTCTCTCTCTCTCTCTCTCTCTCTCTCTCTCTCTCTCTCTCTCTCTCACTCTCTCTCTCTCTCTCTCTCTCTCTCTCTCTCTCTCTCTCTCTCTCTCTCTCTCTCTCTCTCTCATTTAAAGCTAGCAAGAAGTGGTATGAAACTAGAGACTGAGGAGTCCATATATACCAGCCGTGTCATGCTAGCATATACAGGCACAGGTCATAGGTCAACTGTGTCATGCTAGCATACAGGCACAGGTCATAGATACCAACAGTGTCATGCTATACAGGCACAGGTCATAGATACCAACAGTGTCATGCTAGCATACAGGCACAGGTCATAGATACCAACCTATCACACCTATCACACCTCTCACACCTCTCACACCTCTCACACCTATCACACCTCTCACACCTATCACACCTCTCACACCTCTCACACCTTTCACACCTCTCACACCTATCACACCTCTCACACCTCTCACACCTATCACACCTCTCACACCTCTCACACCGATCCCACCTATCACACCTCTCACACCTATCACACCTCTCACACCTATCACACCTCTCACACCTCTCACACCTATCACACCTATCACACCTCTCACACCTATCACACCTCTCACACCTCTCACACCTCTCACACCTATCACACCCCTCACACCTATCACACCTCTCACACCTCTCACACCTTTCACACCTCTCACACCTATCACACCTCTCACACCTATCACACCTCTAACACCTATCACACCTATCACACCTCTCACACCTCTCACACCTATCACACCCCTCACACCTATCACACCTCTCACACCTCTCACACCTATCACACCTCTCACACCTCTCACACCTATCACACCTATCACACCTCTCACACCTCTCACACCTATCACACCTCTCACACCTCTCACACCTTTCACACCTCTCACACCTATCACACCTATCACACCTCTCACACCTCTCACACCTATCACACCTCTCACACCTCTCACACCTATCACACCTCTCACACCGATCCCACCTATCACACATATCACACCTCTCACACCTATCACACCTCTCACACCTATCACACCTCTCACACCTATCACACCTCTCACACCTCTCACACCTATCACACCTCTCACACCTCTCACACCTTTCACACCTCTCACACCTATCACACCTCTCACACCTATCACACCTCTCACACCTATCACACCTATCACACCTCTCACACCTCTCACACCTATCACACCTCTCACACCTATCACACCTCTCACACCTCTCACACCTATCACACCTCTCACACCTCTCACACCTATCACACCTATCACACCTCTCACACCTCTCACACCTATCACACCTCTCACACCTCTCACACCTTTCACACCTCTCACACCTATCACACCTATTACACCTCTCACACCTATCACACCTATCACACCTATCACACCTATCACACCTCTCACACCTCTCACACCTATCACACCTCTCACACCGATCCCACCTATCACACATATCACACCTCTCACACCTATCACACCTCTCACACCTATCACACCTCTCACACCTATCACACCTCTCACACCTCTCACACCTATCACACCTATCACACCTCTCACACCTATCACACCTCTCACACCTCTCACACCTCTCACACCTATCACACCTCTCACACCTATCACACCTCTCACACCTCTCACACCTTTCACACCTCTCACACCTATCACACCTCTCACACCTCTCACACCTATCACACCTCTCACACCTCTCACACCTATCACACCTATCACACCGCTCACACCTCTCACACCTATCACACCTCTCACACCTCTCACACCTTTCACACCTCTCACACCTATCACACCTATCACACCTCTCACACCTATCACACCTCTCACACCTATCACACCTCTCACACCTAATACACCTCTCACACCTATCACACCTCTCACACCTCTCACACCTATCACACCTCTCACACCTCTCACACCGATCCCACCTATCACACATATCACACCTCTCACACCTATCACACCTATCACACCTCTCACACCTATCACACCTCTCACACCTATCACACCTCTCACACCTCTCACACCTCTCACACCTCTCACACCTCTCACACCTCTCACACCTATCACACCTATCACACCTCTCACACCTCTCACACCTCTCACACCTCTCACACCTTTCACACCTCTCACACCTATCACACCTATCACACCTCTCACACCTCTCACACCTATCACACCTCTCACACCTATCACACCTCTCACACCTATCACACCTCTCACACCTATCACACCTCTCACACCTCTCACACCTATCACACCTCTCACACCTATCACACCTCTCACACCTATCACACCTCTCACACCTATCACACCTATCACACCTATCACACCTATCACACCTTTCACACCTCTCACACCTATCACACCTATCACACCTCTCACACCTATCACACCTCTCACACCTATCACACCTCTCACACCTCTCACACCGATCCCACCTATCACACCTCTCACACCTCTCACACCTATCACACCTATCACACCTATCACACCTCTCACACCTCTCACACCAATCCCACCTATCACACCTATCACACCTCTCACACATATCACACCTATCACACCTCTATACCCATTCTGCAATCTGTTAATAAAGTTGTACTTAAGTTATGCTTTTACATTATACTTACTTAATAAGTGAATAGTTCCAAGTCAATCAAAAACGATGAGTTTTATTTACTCAAAACATAATGCGGTTTACAGTCTGTATCTACTTAATTATCTTAAGTTGTACTTAATTTATGCTTTTACATTATACTTACTTAATAAGTGAATAGTTCCAAGTCAATCAAAAACTATGAGTTTTATTTACTCAAAACATAATGCGGTTTACAGTCTGTATCTACTTAATTATCTTAAGTTGTACTTAAGTTATGCTTTTACATTATACTTACTTAATAAGTGAATAATTCCAAGTCAATCAAAAACTATGAGTTTTATTTACTCAAAACATAATGCAGTTTACAGTCTGTATCTACTTAATTATCTTAAGTTGTACTTAAGTTATGCTTTTACATTATACTTACTTAATAAGTGAATAATTCCAAGTCAATCAAAAACGATGAGTTTTATTTACTCAAAACATAATGCTGTTTTCAGTCTGTATCTACTTAATTATCTTAAGTTGTACTTAAGTTATGCTTTTACATTATACTTACTTAATAAGTGAATAGTTCCAAGTCAATCAAAAACGATGAGTTTTATTTACTCAAAACATAATGCGGTTTACAGTCTGTATCTACTTAATTATCTTAAGTTGTACTTAAGTTATGCTTTTACATTATACTTACTTAATAAGTGAATAGTTCCAAGTCAATCAAAAACTATGAGTTTTATTTACTCAAAACATAATGCGGTTTACAGTCTGTATCTACTTAATTATCTTAAGTTGTACTTAAGTTATGCTTTTACATTATACTTACTTAATAAGTGAATAATTCCAAGTCAATCAAAAACTATGAGTTTTATTTACTCAAAACATAAGAACACGTCACACGAACTCAAGACATTCAAGTTAGTAGAACTTTCATAGAATATTGAGTATACCCTACTCAAACTAATTGATTATTTTGAACATGCGGGTTTACAGTGTAGCTTTCCCATGGTTTAACAAATGGCATTATGCAGTACACCATCTAAAATAAAGTTTCACACATACACACACACTCCTCTCACACACAGCAAACAAAAGACCTAGAAGTCTGTCTGATCTGACTCATCCTCCTCTCCTCTCCCCCTACAGCTGTTCCACGTCACCCCCCTGGACCAAGTTACAGCCCCATCAGCCGCGGTGCTGGGGGCAGATGCTGCTACATATTTTTTTTCTTTGTTTACATATAAACACTTATTTATTTGGTTATGATTGATTGTTGTATTGTATTTATGTTATTCAAATACATTTTGATTTAAGCAAGTTGCTTAAGATCCAAATTCAAATGTTTCATGAGTAATTATTTTAATTTGCTATGGGATCATGTTAAGTTAAGTTAACTGTTAAGGCAGAGGGACTGGACAACAGGGTGACACTCACAGGTGTGCAGACTTGAGCATGTGAGGTCAAACTGGAGCCCGGAGAAGGAGCCACGCCCACAGGAAGCAGAGATGGAGGGTGTGACAAAAATAATCGTTAGATTAGTCGACTAATCGAAAAAATAATCGACAGATTAGTCGACTACTACTATAATAATAATAATAATAATAATAATAATAATAATAATAATAATAATAATAATAATAATAATAATAATAATAATAATAATAATAATAATAATAATAATAATAATAATAATAATAATAATAATAATAATAATAATAATAATAATAACAACAACAACAAGCTATTTGTAGTGTCAAATTTCCCTCTGGATGATTAAAGTATTTCCATTTCCATTTCTATTTCTATTTCTATTATGTTGTTGTTGTTTTGGCTCACTAAACTGAATGACCACTAGTTTCTTAATACATTATGTGCATTAGTCTATAGTCACCCTTTAGCTGAGAAAAGTTTTAATTATTTTAGTCTAGTATTTGTTTCTATTTTATGGAGTTTGTTTGTGATCATCGATTGCGCGAGTTGAGGTCACTCAAAATAATACTATCTTCTACCACACGAGGTCAGTGTTATACTGGTTCTGAGGAGAGCCACTGTAGGTCTGTGAATGGATTAGTGAGCGAAGCCACACACTCAAATAATGAGGAACGGCGAAATGTCGTTTCCTTCTCCTACAGTATTCACTTTCCTGCAACCCAAAGAGCCTTTAGGCTACTGGAAGCCACATTCACTATTTGAATTAGTCGCTCTTAGTTTATCTAATAAGTTATTGTTATACCTCGGTATAATAGGCTGCTTATTTAATACTGAACTTTATTAAGAAGCTGTGCGCAATGGGGACTTGCAGCCGACTGTCCACGCTGTTTATCTTGGTTTGCATCAATTTATCCAAAGGTAAGACAAACGAAAAATACACGTTTATCATTAGGAACACTTATTAGGACACATTAGACTGCTATAGAATACACATTACATTAGATAGCAAATACAATTACATCCCGTTCAATTCAGTGTACAGTACTTAAAGGGGTACTTCACCCAAAAAGAATGCTGATCTATTTTGCACATGATCTCACACACATCTAAAAACTCGAATCAGTTTTGTACACGTTCATTTAGTCTGACAGCTATTGAGAGTAAATTAGTTTTAATATGGTGTTGAAATCAGAGGTTCTGTGTAGGATTGTTAGTAACTGTCTAACTGGATATATAACTGTTCTGTAGCGTTATTATTAGTGCGGTGGCTTAGCACCAGATTTGAGAAGGATGTGGACACGCCGGACAAAAGCACCAAATTTTCCCCACGTGTTCCTCATTATCATAGCTTTCATTTTGGGGTAGGGGCCACGTCATCATGATGGATTTCAAGATGGCCGCCATGTAAAATCAAGGTTCTGCCCATTAATAAATATCTTGGTCCATAGCGGGCTCAATATTTGAGCGAACACAAAGGTATTGGTATCCCTGTAAACTAGAGAAGCTAAGCTTTTTCATTAAGCCCAACTGTTGGGAAGGGGGTTTTAATAGGCAATGATTCAAAATTATGTAAGATTTTCGCCTAGAAAAAACTGCCATGCTCATCTTCCAAAAGGTCCCTTGGATATTCACATGAATATATCAGAGTGCACATTGGTTTTATAGGTACCCACAAGCCTCTTCTTTCCAGACATACCCACTTTGTCCAACTTGCATGCTATTTGGGGCAATAATCAAGCAGGTTTGTGCATGTGGTACAAATGTGTCGAACATTCTAACAACTGCCAAAAATGTGAATGTTGGGTTAGGGTTTGTTGTTAGAATGTTGAACATAGAAGATACATTTTGGTGTCAAACTATAAATTTTCTGGGTCAATAAATGTGTTAATGCTATGAAGAATGTCACCAGATGAATATTTGTACCATTCAAACAACATATTTACATAATTTTTTTACTTGTTTAACAGTCAGACATGCATGAATCGAATAGACATTTTATGGAGATATTTTCGCGGGTCTTGTCCAGTAGTCTCGTGCCCGTGAAAATATCAGAATGTTTCATAAAAGGTCCCGCGGTATACTGGCCAGCTCTCAGTGCGCGTCTCGTGACAGCTGTCGTGGACAGCGTGATAAGGGACATGTTTAAAAAGGCAAAACAATATAACAGGTAAGTCAAGTGTCATTACTTTAGTTATCAAAGCTGGAATCTCTGGACATAAGCAATAGGGATGGGTACCGTTCACATTTGAACCGACACGGTACCGGTACCTGTGAATCGATACCGGTACCCTTTTTCGGTACTTTAGTCTCTAAAAATGTAATCTACCTACCTCAGTCGAAAAAAAAATATCCAAACTTCAAATAACTACACTTTCGACCGTTTTCGGCTTGCCATTGCCCCGACTGCTTTGTTGTTGAATCAAGTCAAATCCTAGGTAAGTGTATTGTAGAGGAGCCAAAGCTATATATTTAGGTTATTGTATTATATGAATGTTTATGTTTATTTTTATAACCTTACATTGAAACGGCATTAGGAATATTGATTGGATTTAGATAAAGTCATTGAACCGTATTATTTGTCATAATAGAACCTTCTAGAACATTCGTGATGTCACAGTATGATGTCATAGTCAACCATTCTAGAACATTTGTGATGTCACAGTATGCTGTCATAATGGAACATTCTAGAGTATTCGTGATGTCACAGTATGCTGTCATAATCAAACATTCTAGAACATTTGTGTATCTATATATATTCAACAATTCTCTCTTTTATATTCAACGATGGAGGGAGAGTATAGGCCTAGGGAGAGGACGAGGTCTCCCCTGGGAGAGTACGTTTGCTGTGGAACGGTGGCCAAGCCTTGCCCACCGTCTTGCTGTGTCAAAGGGGATGAGAGGAGAGAAGAACAAGCTGTAAAGAAGAAGAAGAAGGAAGAGGAAGAACGGCAAATGGAGCTACGAATTTCCAGAACGACCGATATTCGCGATCAGTGGAAGGGCGAGGGGTCGGAGTACAGTGGGGAGGAGAGTGAGAAAGAAGAGAGGGAGGAGGAGGGGTGGGAAACGGTGGGGAAGAAGAGGAAGAAGCGGACGGAGAGGAACGACAGCGATGGGGATAGCCAGGGCAAGGGTGAGAGTAGGGGGGAGGAGAGGGGGGGAGAAGGGGGGAAGAGGAAGAAAGTGGGGGACGATAGCTCAAGTGGGCCGGGAGACGAGGGTGCTGGAAAAGATGTGGCAAAAGAGGAAGTGATCCATATAGTGGTCAGGCTTGAGGGGGAGAGGGGTGAGGGGAAGGTAGGTAGGCTCGAGTGGCCCAAACTCATTGCCGCGCGACTAGGAGAGGTAAAGTACGTGAAAGTTTTGTGGGATGGGAATCTGGCCGTAGGGTGTGGTAGTGAGGGGCAGGTGGAGGTGGCTAGGATGATAGTTGTGGTGGGGAGCATAGTGTAGCGTTTAGGGGGTGCGAGGTGATGATGAAGGAGGTCGCGGATCGGAGAGAGAGAAGGGAGGGTAAGTTGACGTATGCTGGGGCGGTTAGCAGGGCAGGACAGGGTAGCCAAGAAAGGGTGCAGGGGGTTGAAGGAGGGCATTTGGCAGTGAGGGTAGAGCAGGTGGAAAGAGAGAGGGGAAGGGAGGAGAAATTAGGTATTGTGGCCTTCGTGGCAGGGGTAGTTACTGGTATGGCAGAGGCTAAGGGTAAAACAGAGATGGTGAAGATGATTGTTAGGATAGCGGTTCAACATCTGGGATTGGAAGGTCTGAACTGGGAGCAGGTGGTTAGGGAATTGGCTGAGGGGGCTGCGAGGGACAAGGCTGCGAGGGACAAAGCAGCCCAGGATAAGATAGCAGGGGGCAAGGTGGGTCCCGCGGAGGGGGGCTCAGACAGGAAGTAGCAGCAGTAGCTGCACTCCAATGGACAATGTAGTTGATGACGGGGTCCAGTAGAAGAAGAAAAAGAAGGTGAAGAAGGAGAAGAAGGAGAAGAAGAAGAGCCCATAAAAAGAATTGCGGAGGGCAGTAATACGCCACGATGCGTCTACTCTGCCGGAAATTCAAATAAGAAGAAGAAGAAGAAGAAGAGCTCATTGTGCATCTTGAAACAGTGCTGAGCAGTACTGAACAGATAGACTAAACAACATAGATTGAAGCCTGCATCTCTCAACCAAGGTGCCTTGCCGTCCGTTTTGCTGTGGAAAGAGCCGGCAAGTTGATTTACGGCTTTCAGGTGAGGAGGAATTTTCATGTGTCGAGTCGGCGGTGATTTTGGAGACTGGGAAAATAGTTTTCTTACCTTGTAGTAGTGACATGAATATTTAGGAAAATAGCTTTAGGATCACTTCTGTAAAGAAAGACTTCGCTGTGGAAGAGAAATAAACCATTTGGATAGCTTTGTTTTACACCAGAGCGGCTGTGGACCTTATTTTTCTTTATCAACGAACGTACTACTCATGAGTAAGCAACTTTAACCAATAGAGTGGAACGTCGGCCCTGATACGTATATTGTGCGTGTGAACGTTGACATGAAAAGAAAAAAGGTAAAAAAAAATATAAAGTGCAAAAAAAAAAAAAATCTTTCTTTTACGGTATCACGTGAATCGATACTCGGTAGTACCGATGTGTTTCGGTAAGTACCTTTTAAAAGTACCGAATTCGGTACCCATCCCTAATAAGCAATGACGTTATAGTTTAAAGCTAAACTATACATGTTTCTCTCTTGTTAGAAGAGGGATAACTTCTTCAGTTAGATTTGATTTGATCTTTATTCATCGTTCACATTTGAACCGATACGGTACCGGTACCTGTGAATCGATACCGGTACCCAACGGTACCCTTTTTCGGTACTTTAGTTTTAGGCCCTGTCCACACGAGGGTTTGGATTTAATATGACCGAAGTTTGAAAAAATAAAACTCCGTCCACACGGTGAACACATGTGAACAACCGTGTATAACTGCGTACTCACGGCAGAGCTGGGAACCCAGTAACCGATACATTTAGTACAATGCCAAAACAGTAGGCAGCGATGTTGTTCAGACATGAAGGCCATTTCAACCAATCAGAAAAGGCTGTACGCTCACTAAACTTCCTGTTGGGTCGCGATCTGCCAGTAATTCACTGAAGAAGAAGAAGTAAACTTCCTGTTTAGAAGCACAGCTGGACTGGATCATTTTGCCAACGGAACATATTATTTTCAGCAAAGAAAGAAACTGCAATAAACAAACGGATACATTCACTGTGTTCTGCCTCTCATTTTGTTGATGAAACAAAACCATCAGCAACACAATTTACGGATAGTTTAGTCTCACAAAAGACCGCCGGTGTTGTTAGCTACATGCTAATGTGAATGGCTATATCCATGTATAGTATATAGCTTAAATGCTAACGTAATGTGGTAACGTTACCGATATGAAATGGATGTAAACGTTATTTAACACATTGCAGAATGGGTACAATACAATATGGCTCAATACAAACAATTGTTAAGGGGATGCAGTCTGGACTGGGTTCCTTATAACAATAACTTGACAACACATGAGTTTAGTTTAGCTGCAGCTACATGTTTACTCTCAGCGTCAGGTCAGGAATGCGACAAGACATCAGTCGATCACAACACTCTTCAACACAGACGATACGTTTCGAACAAAAGTTTGTTACAATCATTTTCATATAACGCTACTTGGGACTGCTGTAAACACTGGTGTAGTTGGCTCTGCTATAATCTCTCTACCCCGCGGTCTGCCGTGAACATGGGAAATAATTGCGACAGCTCTGCTGTAAACACTGGGAATAACCTCGGTTGCTATGCCCACACGCAACTGCAAAACCGCACAACTTCACCCTGGCCACCGGTTTCAAAGACCGCGGTTGCAGTGTAGCAAATCCCCGGTTGTGTGTGGCCGAACAGTGCAACTGCGCACATACAATCATGGTTATATTAAAACCAGCGTTCGTGTGGACGGGGCCTTAGTCTCTAAAAATGTAATCTACCTACCTCAGTCGAAAAAAAAATATCCAAACTTCAAATAACTACACTTTCGACCGTTTTCGGCTTGCCATTGCCCCGACTGCTTTGTTGTTGAATCAAGTCAAATCCTAGGTAAGTGTATTGTAGAGGAGCCAAAGCTATATATTTAGGTTATTGTATTATATGAATGTTTATGTTTATTTTTATAACCTTACATTGAAACGGCATTAGGAATATTTATTGGATTTAGTTAAAGTCATTGAACCGTATTATTTGTCATAATAGAACCTTCTAGAACATTCGTGATGTCACAGTATGATGTCATAGTCAACCATTCTAGAACATTTGTGATGTCACAGTATTCTGTCATAATGGAACATTCTAGAGCATTCGTGATGTCACAGTATGCTGTCATAATCAAACATTCTAGAACATTTGTGTATCTATATATATTCAACAAGTCTCAGGGCAAAGGGAAGGAGTCGGGTTGTGACAGAATGGAGTATAGTGGGGAGGAGAGTGAGAAAGAAGGGTGGGAAAGGGTGGGGAAGAAGAGGAGGGTAAGTGAGGGAAAGGGGAGGAACGACAGCGATGGGGGCGAGAATAGCCAGGGCAAGGGTAAGGGGTCGGGTGGTGACGATATGGAGAAGGAGGAGAAGAAGAGGGAGGTAAGTGAGGGGAAGGAGAGCAAGAGGAAGAAAGTGAGGGACGATAGCTCAAGTGGGTCAGAAGGCGAGGGTGGAGGAAATTATGTTGCAGAAGTGATTCATATAGTGGTTAGGCTTGAGGGGGAGAGGTGAGTGAGGAAAGTAGGTAGGCTCGAGTTGCCCAAACTCATTGTCGAGCAATTAGGTGAGGTAAAGTACGCAAGAGTTTTGTGGGATGGTAATCTGGCCGTAGGGTGTGGTAGTGAGGAGCAGGTGGAGAGGGCTAGGAAGATGAGGAGCATTGGTGGGGTGGGTATAAGTAAGGTAGCGAGAGTAGGGGAACAGAGGGAGGGGGGATGTAAGGGGGTGATAGCTGTGTAGTTTGACATAGGGGTGGACGGTATAAACGGTATACGGTATGAACGGTATGAATTTGCGCTATGGTATGGATTTTGACTATACCTTGTAACCGGTAGAGCAGCTCTAAAATAGCAATTATGTCATGTAACCACAGCCAGGGCGTGACTATTTCACTCGTATTTGCCCCTAAAAATAGATAGAATTAGTCATAATAGATGTGCGAACTGGAAAAAGTTATTTAGGAGCACAGAGGCTTCACGCAGTGGGCGTGTCAACGCGCAATTGTCATTTCATAATACACAGACGCAAACTAGCTCTTCCACCCTGCGTTTGAAGGCTATGTGACAACTTCTCTCGCAAGTCGCGCAATTTCTATGTGTAATGTAAACTCTGCGACGAGTCCAATGGTCTAACATGCTTTGCATCCTCGCCATTCTGGAATGCCCACGTCGCGCTAAAACCTTATGTAATGTTAACTGTCGATGTACTAGCCTCAGCAAGCTAACGTTAGCTGGCTCCACTATAGCAGCCTGTCGATGTACTAGCCTCAGCAAGCTAACGTTAGCTGGCTCCACTAGCAGCCTGTCGATGTACTAGCCTCAGCAAGCTAACGTTAGCTGGCTCCACTATAGCAGCCTGTCGATGTACTAGCCTCAGCAAGCTAACGTTAGCTGGCTCCACTAGCAGCCTGTCGATGTACTGTACTAGCCTCAGCAAGCTAACGTTAGCTGGCTCCACTAGCAGCCTGTCGATGTACTAGCCTCAGCAAGCTAACGTTAGCTGGCTCCACTAGCAGCCTGTCGATGTACTAGCCTCAGCAAGCTAATGTTAGCTCCACTCTAGCAGCCTCCTCCCTCCCTCGCTCTCTCTCTGCTAACAATCCTGATTCGATTCTTGAACCTATTTAATTAAAAAGGAAGATATTGATGGACATTAGCTATAGTATAGAGCTCAGCAGCTGTAACAGAATAAGTGTTTTACCCCTTCAGAAGCATTTATATAGACATTTTAAGATAAGTTAATATACCGTGATTATATACCGTTACCGTCTATGCTTCAAATTATACCGTGATATAAATTTTAGACCATACCGTCCAGCCCTAGTTTGACACAAATTGATCTTCTATGTTCAACATTCTAACAACAAACCCTAACCCAATGTTCGACACATTTGTACCACATGCACAAAAAAGTGGGTATGTCTGGAAAGAAGAGGCTTGTGGGTACCTATAAAACCAATGTTCACTCTGATATATTCATGTGAACAGCCAAGGGACCTTTTGGAAGATGAGCATGGCAGTTTTTTCTAGGCGCAAATTTTACATCATTTTGAATCATTGCCTATTAAAACCCCCTTCCCAACAGTTGGGCTTAATGAAAATGGTACCAATGGAAAGCTTAGCTTCTCTAGTTTACAGGGATACCAATACCTTTGTGTTCGCTCAAATATTGAGCGCGCTATGGACCAAGATATTTATTAATGGGCAGAACCTTGATTTTACATGGCAGCCATCTTGAAATCCATCATGATGATGTGGCCCCTACCCCAAAATGAAAGCTATGGTGATGGGGAACACGTGGAAAAAATTTGGTGCTTTTGTCCGGCGCGTCCAAATTTTTTTGCTAAGCTATATGGCTTCGCTCAGCACCTGTCTGCATATATCTCGCTTCAGCGTATATACACTGAATAAAAAATTCCACCATGTACCTTTACATGCCAGCATTCATCTGGCCACACCCCCATCCGCTTACCTACATAAGCAGGGGTGGGGCCACACACTCATCTCCTTCTCAAATTTCATCCACAAGATTCGTGCTGCTCACATGCCCACTTGACGTGGAGAAAAATATTTAGTCTGAGGAAAGGAAGAACAAGGAGATACGTTGACATCATATCTTTATTTTCTCTCTCACTATTTTCGAGAAAATACGGCGATATTGTCTTCGTCACTGGAGTGTCTGGAAGATGATGATCATTCTAAACCTCCACCGGTTTTTCGTATTAGGGGCTTGCGTCACTATACTCCCCAAACTGCAGTCCTCCTTTGCTGCGGCTGGATGGGTTTGACCCTCCTGCTATGCAGCTGGACTGTGGAAGTCTGTTGTGAGGGACTGGTTGGTTTTCAAGCCTGGGTGAGTAATGTTTGCTTGCGAGCACCACTTGTCTGTTAGTGCTATGGGGGCTAGCTGACAATTTTTACGAAAGCCGGCCCCAGATTAGGGTCCTCTGTTCAGCCTCTTAGGCGACGGCGGAGGATCTTGGTCTGAAGCCCATTATAGTCAACTAGTGGGCCGCGACCAGGACCTGGTGATCCCAGGATTCTCTGGACGAGCGGATGCTTCTCTGTCCCGTGCAGGCCCCATCTTTCATATACAAATGGAAGTATACCCTAACGAGGAAATGTGGGCATGGATGTTCGTTATCGGAAGATCCATGTTCAAGTCGGCTGCAGCCCAGATAGGACTTGTGCTGGCTCCGCCGGATGTCTGGTAAAATCACCGTTGTAAACTGTGTTGACATCTCTTTTTCTCTTCTCTCTTAAAGGATGAGGAGGGTTTCAGACGGCGGCCTGTCTGAAGTGTGGCTTGTTATGTCGTTGTATACAGTTCAGGTGATAGCTGCTTAGCTTGCGTGCTAGTTGTGGCCTACCTGTTAGCCAGTCAGCTGTTAGCTGCGTCGCTAGCCCGTTGTGTCACTAGGCTAGGAAACGTTAGCTTGTTGCTTTCAGTTGAGAGCGGCTGTTAGCTTGATGCTACACTGTTGAACATTGCTATGACTATAACATGCCTTACAACACTCTGACTACGACGTCATCTTTGACAGAGGATGTTAGTCGAACCTACCGGGAGCCCGGCCGGTGAGGACTGCGTCAACATGGAGAACCGTAGCGGCTGGGTGGCGCAGCGACGCTGCCCTCGTCGTCAACACAGGAATGCTGTGTTTAACGTCGGTGCCCCGTTAGTCGGATTGCAGTTCGCTTGGCCTGCGCTCACGGTAGGTAGGTCCCGACCGGACCTTAAACACTTCTTCTTCCTTCCCTTCTTTTTTTTTTTTTATTGGTCTTTTTCCCCCTCCATTTTCCTCCGATTTTCTCCCATCCCAATGTTAGTCGTATGCCAATTCCCAGTCCCTTCCTGGTCGCTGCGCACTTACCCCCCACAGTCAGATCATCTGGGAGAGTGGAGGCTACCACGTGCTTCCTCCGACACACGTCCAGCCAATCACCGCTTCTTTTCACCTGGCAGCACGGATTCTCATCGAGAGGGCGTAGCGTGTGGGAGGACCACACTATCCCCCTCGAGTCCTATCCGCGCTTAGCAGGCGCCCCGACCGAACTGTAGGAGTCGCTGTTTACAACGACCCGGACCCACCCCGCCAGCTTCTCCCACCCTCTAATACAGCCAATTGTATTAGTGCAGACGGCCAGCCAAGCTGGTGACAACCTTGGAGCTGTGAGCTGGATTCGAACAGGCGAATCCAGCTCACAGCTCCGGGGCTGGTGACGAACGCAATCTCCGCTCGGCCACCTAACCGCCCTCTTCTTCCTTCCCTTCTAAATGTTTTGTAATAACGATGTTTTCCAAAACGGGTGTTGCTGCAATACATTTAGGATACGACGCGTGTTGTGTGTGAATTGTCTTGTCACTGGTATAGCTTCTCTCTCCATACAAATCGGGTTGTTGTTTTACATGTGTAAAAATGATCTGGTTAGTTGTGTTGAGAACATCATGTGTGTTCAGGTACCGTGAACTCACAACTAAGGGGGTTAATTAACCTATAAAGCTATGCTTAGTGACATATGAGTGAAGAATGAATTTTTTTCTCATCCTGTAATGACAATGAACAGTGTGTTCACATATTAACAGGGTTACCTGTTCAACTGGGCCATATCAAGGGTAAGGTAGGAGGGGTGATTCCCCCCGGTTTCCCTGGGGCTTCCCCACCCTCCTCTCAGACATGTTGTTTACAATATATTGTGTCACTGTGTTTGTGGGGATACGATGTAACCCTTAGCTTAGTTTACATTTACATTTACATTTAGTCATTTAGCTGACGCTTTTATCCAAAGCGACTTACAAGTTCTGTACGACAAGACAGCAAGAAGGGTACAACTCTATCAGCTGAGTAACAATGTTCATCAAGTGTTGCGTGTGACAGTGTATGTTAGTTTATTAGGACAAGTGCATGACAGTAAGGTTAGTCAGGGTTAGATTATTATTATAATTTTTTTTTAATCATTTCAGATAGTGGTTGAAGAAGTGAGTCTTTAGTCGACGGCGAAAGATTGGACGGGATTCGGCTGTCCTAACTGGGATGGGTAGTTCATTCCACCATTGTGGGGCAAGGACTGAGAATAGGCGGCTTCTCTTTGATGACCCTCCGGGAGCTTGGATAGGAGTAGGTCTGAGGCGGCCAGAAGATGCAGAGCGTAGGGGTCTTGAGGGTGTGTAGTTAGAGACCATTGACCGGAGGTAGGCGGGAGCGGTTCCCTTTGCTGCACGGTATGCTAGGTCGAGGGCCTTGAAGCGGATACGTGCAGCAATGGGGAGCCAGTGCAGGTCCCTAAGAAGTGGGGTGACATGGGCCGACTTCGGTAGGTTTGATATCAGGCGGGCCGCTGCGTTTTGAATGAGTTGAAGAGGCTTGGTGGCAGTGGCCGGGAGGCCAGCTAGCAGTGCGTTGCAGTAGTCGAGGCGGGAGATGACTGTTGATTGGACGAGGAGTTGGGTGGCTTCTTTTGTCAGGAAGGGGCGTATCCTTCTGACGTTGCTCAGGAGGAATCTGCAGGTTCTGGTTGTCGCTGCGATGTTGCTGGGGTTGTGCTAACCGCTTGAGAAACTATATTTTCCTAAAGAAAAGATTGTTTGGTCGCTTTTCGTGTGTGCTTAGCAAGTCCTGTGGCCGATACTAATCGAGGATTCTGTATTCTCTCGTTATGAAAAACGGCGTTCCTCTGTAGCAAGAGTGTACTTGGCATTTTTTGTTGTGATGAAGGGTTGTGTGCTTGTGATCTACAACTGGGTTAGGTTGGCCACAGAAGCACATGTGTAAATCTGGTACCGGGGCTCTTAAAGGGGCCCTCTCTATTCTGTGTTTTTTCCTTAGTAAAAATCAGATAGCAGGTTAGCACATGAGCTGTGTGAAGCTGTTAGACACTTCATGTAGCTGACTGTGACTGTGTCATGCTCTTTTTTGTCATTACATCGTATCATGGGTGTGGGGTCGTAAAGGGGTGCACTGGTAATCCTTTCCTCCCCTTTTTGATGGGCAGGGGTTAAAACCTGCAGATCTGCTGTTCTGGTACCCTGAGGGACTTGTGCTTTTTTCGGGGTGAAAAATGCCGGGTCGGTCCGGGGGTCACAGGGTTAGGCGCTATGGCGACCCTTTGTTGGGTACATGTTGTACTCTGCACTATCGTAATGGCTTACGGCCATACCAACCTGTACACGCCCGATCTCGTCCGATCTCGGACGCTACGCAGGTTCGGTCCTGGTTAGTACTTGGTTGGGAGACCGCCTGGGAATACCAAGTGCGGTGTGCTTAGGGCTGGTTCTCCATTCTTTTCGCTCCTCTCTCACGCGAAGAGGGGGCTGTTGGGGTGGTCTTGGACCTCCTCTGGTAACCCTGTGCTTCCCGTGCCGCCGGGCCCGGTCCGAAGTAAAGTTTTGTTGATACCGTAGGCCTGGGATAACCCTTTTTTGAAAACTGAAACACTTGTACTGCGGTATAGCCGGTGTATACCCGCAGGTGTGTTTTGGAGTTTTTTCTTGAGGGGTTATAGGAACAACCACCGTCTGTACAGAGAGGGTGGTTGATTCCCTGGTGTGTTGGAGCAGAGTCAACTCCCGAGTTACCCGGTTGAGTGTGCCCCTGCACGTTCATGACGTCTGCCAATCATGTCAGCCTTCTCTGCCTCGACCCCTCTGGGTGGTTTTTTTTTAATGGAGGCTTTGTCATGCAACAACGCCAGCATACGCCCCTTCCGCCGGGGGGGCTGTTTTCAGTTGACTCCTTTGGCGCCTGTCTCGTCCGCAGTGCTCCAGGCTCAGGTCTACAGCCTGCTGCCTGGTTTCCCCGGTGCGCTGCCTGCTTCCGTTGGTTGAACTTTTTGAGTGCTTACGGCCATGCTGACTGCCTGTTCTGCAGGGTCAGTGTGCCAGGCGGTGTGCTATTGGGGGGAAAGGGCCCGCTCTTGGAGGGGCCTTATCCGAATACGCTGGCGATGTGGGGGGCGGTGTCACTAAGTGACCACCTGGTGGGGTCTTGATGCCTGGCGTCATTGACCTCTCCGGGCCCCCGTTTTCCAGGGGATCCAGTCCCTTCAGTGGGTCTGGGTCTTCCTTCGCGCTCCACTGCTACGGCCTTGCCACGGGGTTGGGTTTGCTCTTGACCCCGTGATTTCTGGGGGCAGTAACGAGGTTGTTCCTTCCGTTCGTTCCCGGGTGGCATGCGGGTTGTGCGTGTGTGTAGTCGTGGGGTCAAGCCACGGTCTGCTCACCCTGTGCGTTGAGTTGCTTGAGTGCCTCTTCGCACGGTCGGATCCGTCGCCCTCCCGTGAACCTCCAATAGGGGGGGTATCCTCCATTAGGGAGGGTCGGGGGGGCTCGGTCCTCCCCGGTCTGATGGTTGTGGGGGGCCTCAGCGGGGTACATTTGTCAGGCTATGGCTCCCGCTCATCCCCTGTTATGCAGACAGGTGCTGAGCGAAGCCAGAACGCTACAGAACGAAGGGTTATGTATATAACCCAGTTCTGTGAGTTATGGTGCGCTCAGCACCTGGACACCGCTGCGGCCCTTGATTTTTCATTGTGGTGAAATTTGTTGGGAAGGAGATGAGTGTGTGGCCCCACCCCTGCTTATGTAGGTAAGCGGATGGGGGTGTGGCCAGATGAATGCTGGCATGTAAAGGTACATGGTGGAATTTTTTATTCAGTGTATATACGCTGAAGCGAGATATATGCAGACAGGTGCTGAGCGCACCATAACTCACAGAACTGGGTTATATACATAACCCTTTGTTTCCACTAGTAACTGTCTAACTGCATATATAACTGTTTCCACTAGTAACTGTCTAACTGCATATATAACTGTTTCCACTAGTAACTGTCTAACTGCATATATAACTGTTTCCACCAGAGGGCGCTCTAGGCAGAGCCACTCAGGAACACCACCAGGTGGCGAGTATAAATAGAGATGTCTCCTCCCATTCTTTCTCTTCCCCCCAGCCTCTCAGTGAGAGGAGACCTGTAGAACTGCTGCTCATGCCATGTGAATAAATAAACCACGCCAGTTAAGGCTCAAGATAGAAACCATGCCTCTTGACCACATTATTGTCGCCCTATAGCCAAATTCTGTCAACCAGTGATGTCACCTGAGACATTCAAACTAAATGAATGTGTGCAAAAAACTGATATGAGTTTGTGGATGTGTGTATGTGCAAAATAAATCAGCATGTTTTTTCTTTTTTACAAGTGTCCGTATAACTTACTACATGATCAAACTTAAGTCTATAAAATCCATTAAAACTTTGTATTTTATACATATACAATGATTATTTTTAAATATATTTTTTATATAATTATTTTGAAATTTGTGAACATGAATACGTTTCTCTTTCCAAAGCGTGTCAACATTCAGATCTAGTACTACAATAACATTTATTTTAGTCCAAAGCAGTATTCTTTCTCTACTAACGGCCTCTCTAGACAGATGAAGGAGCTCATTTTGCGGCATGGTTTTCCTTGTTTGAAAGTTTACTGCCGTGGACTGGAGGAGCTGGGTTGTGGGCTGTAACTAATTAATTAATTAACATCATGATTGGACTTGTTTCTTTTTCTTCTTTCCATTCACCACTTTTAGCTCTAGTTTAGCCCCATTTTATCTCTTCTTTTTAGCCCTATGTATTTGTCCATCTTTGTTTTTAACACGTACTAAATAAGTGTATGTTATGTATTAACTGTTTCTATTAACTGTTTTTAAATTGCTGTTATGCTGTGATGGACTTCTGAATCTCCCCTCTGGGATAAATAAAGGTTTTCAATAAAAATAGTCTCAGCCTCATGTTGATTATTATTTATTTTCCATCACCGTGCTTCTTCTCACAACTTCATGCTCGTATTCTTGCAGGTATGAAAGCCCAGGAGGTGAGAGTTGACCCTGAGGTGACTGGATACCTGGACCAGAATGTCATACTGCCATGCAGCGACATCTCTGTGGTACGGAGTGTAATTCAGGTACAATGGGAACGGACGCCATCAGAACCGGAGGAAGCGGTAACACTTATTGTTTTCAACCCAATGTTTGGAGTAAGTATCCCGGACAGCGCTCTGAAGAAGCGGGTGGCGTTTGCTAACAAGTCCAGCGATGATTTCTCCTTGATCATAAGAGATGTGAAGATGGAGGATAGAGGGATCTACACTTGTAGTATAATAACCTATCCTGCTGGTACAAATACGGGAACCACCAACCTCACTGTAACCGGTGAGCAAGGCATCGTTTGTATCTCTAAAAACCCATTTTAAAATGGAGATAATAAATCATAAAATGGAGATAATCATCATGAATAAACAGTCATATTAACAGAGTCATATTAACACATCATATTAACATCATATGTCATATTTCTTCTCCCAAGACTCGCCTCCCCCGGCCATGCAGCCCTTATCAGCAGGCATGGTTGCTGGGATAGTGATTGCTGTCATCCTGCTATTTGTCATCATTGTAGCCACGGCTTACCTCACCATCGTCAAGAAGAGGTGTGTGTGTGGGGCTCTCTGGTGGGTGGGGATTGTGTTGAGGGGCTGGGGCGTGGCACTGCATGTGCTCCAATTGTCCGTAAAGCTTCAGAGGGTGAAGTGTGCCCGCTGCTGCCGCCGTCTTTGTGGGAATGATGAGAGGTGGGAGGCAAGCGGGTGAGATGACCAAGAGCTGGCATCAGACCAGTCTGAACCCAGTGTGGGTGGGAATTCATCTGTGGGCCGCCCCAAGTAAAGTCTGTGTGGGAAACACTGGTGTCATATATATAAATATCTTATATATATTCATGGTCTCACAACAGGTGCAGTGAAACTAATTATAATGCTGTTGGTTTCCCCTGTTCAGGCACACCGCGTTGTTCTGTCACAGCGTCAGCATCGGTGAGCAGAAACGTCTCTCTCTCCTTCACGCCCCATACCGCAGTAAACCGCACCTTCCTTTTTTTATAACCTGCAAATGTCATCGCACTTCCTCTTCCTCAAGGTGTGTTGTTTTTCAGGTGCGAGCGCTCTGGTGGCAGACGTGGGTGAGACGCCTGTGAGAGAAGAGGTGAGCTGGTCTGTACATGACGTGGTGCACAGATAATGATTTGATGATCTCTTCATTCTGAGTTTGGAGATACATATTTGAATGGGTTTTAAGGACAATGGTTGATCATGTAGTTACAAAAAATAACTAAGTAAGCTAAACTAACTAACAAAAAAAAACAGTTGCAGATTTATTTAGCACGTAATCTCACACACTCAGCAGTTTTGCATACATAATCAGTTTTGCACACATTCATTTAGTTTGACAGTTATTGAGAGTAAATGCATTATATTTCGTATACTGACATCGCGTCTCGCTCTGCCATAATGAGATATCGTCTCCATGCACCTATTGTGCACGTGAAAAAGTTGACACATGCACGTCACTTGCACGTGACCACGCCTACACCTGTGTGTTCCTTCAAAACACAGGAAGTGGTCACGCTCACGCCCTGGAAACAAAGAGAACAGGTTTTCACGGTGCCGACAGCCTCGGCGGCCGAGGGATCGGCTGGATTAGATGGGCACGCCCTAAAAAACCGTTGCCATCTAGCTGTGTCTAGCACACTCTCCGTTCACTCCCTCTGCTACACTACGGGATTCAGGGCTCTGTTGTGTCCCCTCTGGCTGCTGGCTGCGTTCTTCCAGTGAAGCGCAAGCGGCCCCACATATCACTTCTCATGAAGACAGGGGCTGACACCCAGCTGCTAGCTAGGCCTGGGTCTGTCTATGAGGATGCTGTACTGTCAGGAGGCTCCCGCATCACACGTCCTGCGTGTGCGTTCGGTGAGCCTGGTGTTGTATCTGACGACGGAGCAGGGTTCCCTGTATCAAAAAAAATTTGTCAGAGGGGGAACCCTAGGCCCAGGAGGTCGCAACGCGGGTTCCCCCAGCCCCGCCCTCGCCAGGCCGGGTATTACGTTAGTGCCTCCCCCGTCCAGACTTCCAATCCTAGCAGCGGTAGTGAGTCAGGCACATGTAATTTGGGTGGTAGTAATGTCACTACAGGGCTACGGTGTGTAGGGACTCACCCTATCGGGCAGCGTGGGGACCACACACCATGCATGTCCAGCCGCAGAGCAGGCTGTCCCCAGCAAGCTTCAGGAAGATGCTCAGCGGGGGAGCCTCATTCACCGGGGGTGAGGATCGCTCCCCCCGTATCAGACCGCCCCTTTCTGTCAGGGTCCCTCCTTGGGTGCGATTGCCTCATTGGTAGAGTCAGGGTGCGATATCCCAACTCCGCGAGACACCTTGCTTGCGCGGTTGGCGAGACCAGGGTTTGCAATGCACAGCGGGAGGGACCCGGCCACCTATCTACGATTCCTAGCGGACCAGCACCAGTTGGTGGCGGGGGCGCTTTGGGATTTTTACCACGTATGGCTACAGAAGTGCCATATGTCTGCGTGGATGGAGAGAATGCTGAGGGCGGGCCTTGTGTTACAGTTTGCACACCCCCACCCTCCGTTTTTGGGTTTGGTAAGGACTCTATTGTCAGAGTCCATGGCAGTGACAGCTCTGGCCGAAGAGATTCGTTCTCTGGTGGCGAAGCAGGCCATCGCCATGGTCCCATGGGAGGACGCGATGAGTGGCGTTTACTCCCGATATTTTCTGGTGCCCAAGAAATCGGGAGGTGTCAGACCCATACTGGACCTGTCTGCGTTCAATCGGTTGATTGTGGTGAGAAGGTTCAGAATGTTGACCGTCAAACACCTGTTAAGCACTGTCAGAGTGGGAGACTGGTTCACCTCCATAGACCTGAAGGATGCATATTTTCACATCCCGATCTTCCCTCCTCACAGGAAATACCTACGCTTCCTGTTTCAGGGCATAGCGTACGAGTACCAGAGGCTGCCGTTCGGCTACTCTCTGGCTCCTCGCACATTCACCAAGTGCGTGGAGACCACGCTGGGGCCTCTGCGTCATCAGGGGATTTGAATTTTATTCTACCTAGACGACCTTCTGGTCCTCAGCCGGTCAGAGGAGATCGCCAGGTCTCATACCAAGCAGGTGGTGGAATTCCTCACCAGCCTGGGTTTTGCTGTGAACTGGAAGAAGAGTACTCCTCTTCCCAGTCAACAGGTGGAGTAATTGGGCTTAATTCTAAGCTCAAGGTCTATGAGGGCAACCCTCTCAGAGTGGCGGCGAGAGGATATTCTCGGCACGCTCAGGAGGTTCCGTCCTGGCAGGATGGTTACGGCGCTGTCCGTGATGCGCCTGCTCGGTATGATGGCATGTGCTCAAACTGTAGTCTGTGGTCCCTCTTGGCCTCCTCTTCATGAGGAGGATACAGAGGTAGGTTTTTCAGAATGAAAATAGACCCTGTGAGAGGCAAGTGGAAGCAGCTGAAGGTTCCCATGTCAGTACTGGGGGACCTCGCCCACTGGGGGGGGCCTGGGGCCCTCACCAGCGGGGTCCCCATGGGCAGCAGGCTATCACACGTCACGGTCTTCACCGATGCCTCCCTCACGGGATGGGGGGGATGTGTCTGACCGACGCAGTAGGGGGCAGCTGGCAAGACCATGCTGCCCGGTCTGCAATACATATCAATGTGTTGGAATTGAAGGCAGTGCTTCTAGTCCTCAAACAGCTCGGCCATCGTGTGGTGGGCGAGCATGTTCTGATCAGGACGGACAGCACGACGTCGGCGTCGTATATCAACAGACAGGGAGGAGTACACGCCCCCCCGTCTCCACCGGGCGGCGGTCGAACTCTGGCTATGGGCGTCTCTCAATCTGCCCAGCCTAAGGGCTCTCCACATCCCCGGCAGGGAGAATGTGGGTGCAGACGTGATGTCGCGGGGCGCTCCCCCCAGACGAGTGGGGACTACGTCCAGACATAGTCAGACAGGTCTGGGACCGATTCGGGGAGGCCGCGGTGGACCTGTTTGCAAGCAGTCAGTCCTACCAGTGCCCTCTGTGGTTCTCGGTCAGTCGGAAGGACAACCCCTCTCTGGGTGTGGATGCCTTCTCGATGTATCCGTGGCCGCCCGGGATTCTGTGCGCGTTCCCCCCCATACACCTGATAGCTCAGCTGTTGGAGCGGGTACGTCAGGAGCGCAGGACTTTGATCCTGGCCGCGCCGGACCGGTGCACAGCTGTGTGGTTCCCGGCCCTGATTCAGCTCTTAGTGGCCCCGCCGTGGCCTGTTCCGTGGTCACCGCAGGCCCTCTCTCAGGCACGCGGAACACTGTTTCTGCCTCCTGTTCTGGGGCAGCCTCTAATGGTTTGGCTGCTGAAAGGGTGAATCTGGAGGGGATTCGTCTTAACTCTACTGTGGTTAACACCATCCAGAACGCGCGCGCTCCGTCCACTACCGCGGTTTACGCAGGGAAATAGCGTATCTTTCAAGACTGGTGTGAGGTTGGGGGCCTGGACTCGGTATCATGCCCCCTGGACTCGGTTCTGTCCTTTCTCCAGTCTATCCTAGATAGGCTGTCGGCCTCGACAGTGAAGGTATACGCCGCAGCTATATCTTCTTGTCATGTGGGCTTTGAGGGCAGAACGCTGTTCAGCCACCCTCTCGTGAGACGTTTCCTGCTTGGCGCACGGCGTCTCAAACCTGTGGAACGTGCTCTGTCTCCGAGCTGGGACCTCCAACTGGTCCTGGAAAGGCTGTTGGGGGCCCCGTTTGAGCCTCTTGAGCAGGCACCATTGGATTGACTGTCTTTCAAGACCGCGTTCCTTCTGGCCATCACCTCTGCTAAACGCGTGGGTGAGCTGTGTGCTCTCTCTGTGCGGTCAGAGTGCCTGTCTATTCAGGCTGATAGCAGTGCGACTCTGAGGCCTAATCCGGCCTTTGTGCCAAAGAATATCCGGAGCTGTTATTGCTCCAGGGATATTGTGCTCCAGGCGTTTCACCCTCCTCCTCACGCTAGTGAGTTGGAGGCGAGCCTTCAACTGTTGCGTCCTGTCCGTGCACTGATGGTTTACCTTAGTCGCACGCAGGATCTCAGGGCTACGATCAACTGTTGCGGTGGCTCTCACGCGGGTAAGGCGCTGTCCAAGCAACACCTGTCACATTGGTTATGCGAGGGCATTGCCCTCTGCTACACTTTGGCCGGAAAGCTTCCCCCCGCAGGCGTCAGGGCACACACAGGGAGTGGCGGCCTCCGCTGCCCTGTTTGGGGAGGCCTCGGTGGAGGACATCTGCACTGCGGCTTCCTGGTCCTCCCCGGGTCCTTTTGTTAGGTTTGACCTCATGGACATGACTGGGGGCTCTGTCTCCCAGGCAGTCCTGAGGGCTGGGACCTCTCCTGCTCCCCGCCATTAGGTGGGCTAGCAGGTGTGTGTGGACCACGGAGTGCTCTGTCACACGTGGTCCCGCTTGCACTGTGCATTCTAGGGTGACTGGTCCCTTTTTCGCACATCGTTAGGACGGGCGCGTGGACGGGACTCCCCTCCTCCCTGGCTTATGGGCCCTCAGGGGGTGCATTTGACATGGCCACGCGTCCGCTCTGCCCCTTTGATCTAATTATGGCAGAGTGAGACACAATGTCAGTGTATGAAATATAACGAAGGTTATTCTATAACCCTAGTTATATGAATACTGACTGAGCGTCTCGCTCTTCAGCGCCCTGAGGACCCTTGGATGTTTTTCATGCATGGAATTCAGACTTGGAAGAGCATGACCACTTCCTGTGTTTTGAAGGAACACACAGGAGTAGGCGTGGTCACGTGCAAGTGACGTGCATGTGTCAACTTTTTCACGTGCACAATAGGTGCATGGAGACGATATCTCATTACGCTCAGTCAGTATTCATATAACTAGGGTTATAGAATAACCTTTCATTTTAATATGGCCACCAGTGATGTCATCAGGGACATTGAATCCTTGTGAATGAATTGCTTGTTAATTGCAGCTCCATGAAATTATGTAGAAATTATGAAAAAATAGCAATACGTTGTCTTACATTGAGCTGTAATTAACAGATGACATTCTCTCTCTCTCTCACACACACAGTCACAACCGGACCTGGTCTACTCGGCCATCCAGTTTAAGTCAACGAGGCAAAGAGACAATGCTCCATCAACTAATGACAAACAGCTGGACACCACGCATCCTGATGATGTCACATACTCTGAGGTGGCAGTGGGGCATCAGGGTCCCAAAGGAAAGGAGGAGGTTATGTACGCTCAGGTGATGAGGGAGACTATTCAAAAGGAAGTACTGTAGATATTCAACTATAACTAATGGTTTTGTTTGTGTCAACTGCACGGATTCAGCCCACCGATTTCTAGTTTTCTTTTTTTGTTCAATTGGATTTGGTTTCCTTATTTATTTTTTACTAATAAATGGGAAACAATTATGATTATTTGTTAACTTATAGTTTGGGGACATGTGTGGCTTGGTTCAATACATAATGTTAAACCAAGGTCATGTGTTTCCTTTCGTTTTGAGGAAACGCACTTGGAGTTGCTTGTTTAACAAGTCACAGTAGTTAGCGGCTCGAGCAATAAATACATGTGTGCCATGTTCAGTTTAAGAACTCATGGGTTTTCTTGTAGCACATATATTGTATTTATTTCATTCTTTTTTTATAGAATATTCAAATATTGATATACATTAAAGTGCTCACCCCTAGGTTATCAAGTCAAGTCAAGAGTTTTATTTGTCACGGCATACAAGTATACAATGAAATGCGGGTGGTCTTGCCCGCAACGATGTGCAATACAGTGGTACAACATGTAATAGAATCCAATAAAAAAAAAACATTGTGCAAGTAACAGGTAACAGGTAACATGGTGGGACATCTCGGTATCTGTACATAGTTATTTACAGAGCATATAGGACATGCTAGGTAGCTTAGGTAGTGAAATACACTGTTACTGTTGTTATATTAATATTAAAGTGACCTTTCCTTTTTGGCCATAAGTGTGGGCGTGTGCGGCATGAGTGTGTGTCTGCTCATGTTATAGTGTTAAAGTGGCTGCTGGTGTGTGAGCGTGCACAGCGTGCGTGTCGTGTGTGTGCTCATGTGTGCTTGTGTGTGGATAGATCAGTGTTCTGTGGCACTCAGTGTTCATTGTTCAAGGCTCTGATGGCCTGGGGGAAGAAGCTGAGCCTAAGCCTCTCTGTCCTAGTAGCTGGGGTTCGCAGGCGTCTGCCTGACCTCAGCAGCTGGAACAGGCTGTTGTTGGGGTGGTGGGGGTCTTTCATTATTCTGCAGGCTCTGGATTTGCACCTCTTGTTGTATAGAACCTGCAGGGGAGGTAGTGCAATACCCGTGGTACGCTCGGCTGAGCGCACCACTCTCTGTAGGGCCTTCTTGTCCTGTGCCGTGCTGTTGCCATACCAGGCAGTGATGTTTCCAGTCAAGATGCTCTCTACAGCTCCGGAGTAGAAGGACTGGAGTATCTTCCCCGATACTCTGAACTTCCTTAACTGTCTCAGGTGGTAGAGGCGCTGCTTCGTGTGTTGTCCATGTCAGATCCTCTTTCTGGCAGGATCCTCTATTGCTTAATACATGGTGTGAATGTTGTTAGAACTGCAGCACCATGACAATCTCCTCTTACCCAATCCTCTGTTTGCTTTGGGTTTTGTGGAGAAGCCATAAGCACGACATGCCACCTATGCAAATGTTAAGATTCCTTTTTGAGGAAGTTAACTCACTTGGGAGGAGTAGCACTGTTACTTTAAAAGGGGTGCAATATCACTTAACATCCTCTTAGTATTATTCTAGTTTGGAACATTGGGGCTCATAGTTCTAGTATTATTCTTGGGATAAATAAAAATATGCCTTTCCAGGAGCTGTTAATAACTCACTAAGGCTTTGATGTTTTAAATGTTCATATATTTCATATGAGATGTCTGCAGTGACTCAGGAGGTCGCCTGGTAATCGGAGGTTCAATTCCGCCTCCTCCTTGAGCAAGGCACTTAACCCCTACCAGCTCCCGATGAGCAGGTTGGCACCTTGCATGGTTGCCTCCACTGTTGGGTGTGTGCTGTGCATGTGTGAGTGAATGGGGGCGAATGTGAAACATAAGTTGTTAAATACATCATAATGATATCACACATCTTAACTGTTTAACTCAATAGCTCTCAAACCAAATTAATTTGTACAGTTTGCGTGATATGTGTGAGTATAATAAATACGCTTACATTTTTCAATACTTACAGGTACATTGAACCAAGGTCACATGTTGCTTTTAAAACCGCTGCTAATAGTTTTGAGGAAACTCCCTCGGAGTTGCTGGTGGTTAGCCATTTCATGTTCCCGTTTCATGTTGGGTTTCCTTGTGGCTGTTGTTGCTCAATAAAGTCTGAAGGCCTCCTCCACTTACACAGGGCTCACGGTATCTGTGGCGTCCCATCATGTCCATCACGCTTCGTCTGAATCGCAACACAGGAAATGGGAGAGATAAGACGAGGGCTCATCCCTTATCTCAGAAGTCAGGAAATGCATCATGAAACTCACTCACTCACTCACTCACCCACCCACCCACACACACACCCACACACACACACACACACACACACCTACACACACACACACACACACACACACACACACACACACACACACACACGCTGTAACATCAAAGGGTCAGTTCTGGATTTTGGACCCCTAGCCCTATTTCCTCCTCACAGATGATGATGAAGGGGGGATCCTTAGCACAGTCCATGCTGTGCTTCATACTGGATGAATGCATATATATATATATTTACATACTACTGTATGTATATACTGTATATATATATATAAATAAAAAGTATATATATATATTATATTTACATACATATATATGTATATATATTTTTTTTATTCCAAAGGAGATTTTAATAGGTTGGAAGAGGTTAATAGGTTGGAACAATGGGTCATAAAGAGCATTATGAACCTGCCTCCCTTTGCCCACAAACACACCGTACGTACGGTAGATCCTCTGTTCTTCAATTAGGAAGAATAGTAATAATAGGCTGCCGGGTAGCGCAGCAGACTAAGTGTATGTCCTACCACCACAGAGCCAGTGGGATCGAATCCGGCTGTGGTGCCTCCGGCTTGGCCGACCGTCCATACTAACACGGTTGGCAGTGTTAGCGGGTGGGAAGCCGGCGTGGGTGGGTCCTGGTCGTTGTAAACAGCGACTCCTACAGTTCCGTTGGGGCGGCCTGCACAGCAAGGGAAGGATCTGGGAGAGGTAGTGTGACCTTCTACACGTTACACTCTCCCGGTGAGAGTCCGCGCTGCCAGGTGAAAAGAAGCGGTGGGCTGGCTACACATGTGTCGGAGGAAGCATGTGATAGTCTCTGCCCTCCCAGACCGACGGTAGGGGGTAGAGTGCGCAACGACCAGGAAGGGGATTGGGAATTGGCATAACGACTAACATTGGGATGAGAGAAAAACGGAAAAGAAGGGGGGAAAAGATAATACAAAAAAAATAAAATAGTAATAATAATAACAACAATTTAATCATAATGATATTCATCATCATAGTTTTAATAATCCATTTAGCACTAGTGTAGAAATATGAAAAAATACCACCACCCCCAAAAAACAAACAAAACAAAACAACGTAGAAATAAATGAAATTCCTTTGTTTTGTTGACCCCCTCTTTGATTATTTTGTGACCCTCCCATAAACATCAGCTGTATGCCAGCACTTCACGGGTTGTCTTTCCCTGCTTCCTCCCCTTAAACCAGGGGTCGGCAACCTGCGGCTCGGAGCCCTCATGCGGCTCTTTAGCCAATCAGCTGCGGCTCCCTGGCCCAAAAAAAATTAAGATTTTTTTTTTTACTGTTATTATTATTATTATTATTATTATTTTTTTTTTTTTTTTTTTGGACATCGATGTCATACTGTGACACTGAAATGAAAAAATATTTCATCAACTAAGATATTTAGTCAACAAAAATATTTCATCAACTAAAATATACAGTACGTCACACCCCGTGCCTCTCCCTGCCGTCTGCAAGTGGCTAATCTTGAGTTTCCGACCCCCCAGTAAGCTAACCATGGATAAATCCAAAAAAAGGGAAAGTCTGAGGAAAATAGAGGGTTTAATTCAGCGTGGACAGATCAATTTGCTTTCACGACTAACGATGCAGGCTTACCTGTATGCCTGATATGTGGTGCGAAATTTGCGAACAACGAAAAATTTACTTTTTATTTTATAGATTTTCCACAAATAAGGGAAGGACTCAAATAGAGCTGCATAGTTCAGGGTTTTATTTCAAAGTAGGCCTACAAGCCAGTGTTTTTTCTCCTTTTCTGTGTTTTATTTCAAAGTAGGTCTACACATATAGTATTTTTTCAAAGTGGACTACTTTTTATTTTATAAATGTTCCCCAAATAATGGAAGGACTCAAATATACCTGAATAGTTCAGGGTTTTATTTTAATTTTTTTTATAGTCGGTCTACAGACACCAGTGTTTTGTCTCCTCTTCTGTGTTTTATTTAAAAATAGGTCTACACACACAGCCAGTATTTTTTCTCCTCTTCATAAGAGTTTGAGGTTTTCCTTTGTTATAACAGGTAAAAACAGCAATAAAAAGTTAAAATGTTTCTTTTTGTTGCTTTATAATCACATTAATGCAACAAACGTGGGGTATGCTTGGGGATATATAAAACGTTATACACTGTGTTATCTTCATTTTAAGGGTAAATAGGTTGTGCGGCTCCCTAAGCATTTTATTTTGTGGGAGGGGGGAAAAGTGGCTCTTTTGATAGTAAAGGTTGCTGACCCCTGCCTTAACCCTTTCACTGCCGCACTACCAAAACGGTTAACCCTTTCACTGCGACAATACACAGACCTTCGGTTGTGTGATAGTAAAGGGTTAACCTTCTGTCGTGTGGCAGTGAAAGGGTTAATAGCTTCCTCACTGCAACCAATTTAAATAATTAGCTAGTTGATAGTTAAAAGGTATTGATAGGCTCCTGCATATTGCCTCCACACGGTCCTTTCAATTACAATGTCTTGTCAATTAATTTACGAAGGAGAGGATGAGAAAAGGACACAACATTTAGACGAGACTGGAATCAGAAATGGAGACATACTGTAGTGATAAAATGTGTGCGTGTGTGTGTGAGTGAGAGTGTGTGTGTGCATGTGTGTGTGTGTCCTTGTCCTTATACGATTCTACACAAGGAATTTATAAAATCTGACATATTATGTCCAGGCAACCAGTAATCTTGAATATAATCCTATGTGTGTGTGTGCGTGTGTGTGTGTCCACTAGTGATGCTGGTTCACTTCTGCTGCAGGGTATGCATTCTAAATACAAAGCAGAAGTAAATAGAGGTGTGCAGAGATGAAGCTACCACTCTGACAGACACATCAAGCCCACATCTGATTCTACTGACGGCAATCAATTATTCACAGAAACAGCAAAACGACACAAAAAAAATATATCATTCATGAAGCGCACAGCCTCACTGCATGATGGTATAATGAAAGCCTTGTTGGTACCCCCTTTGATGATCCTTTGTGCAAATACACACAATTCAAACAGCATTGTCAAAACATTCACGCTCCCCTCCGAGGCGTCATAATGGCTAAGTCGGCTTATAACCAAGGACTGCATATACAGTCGGATGAGTGTAACATTAAGGACATTGAGACACAACGAAATATACCAGATTGTTATGGCCTGTATGAGGATTAAAGGTGGGGTAGACTATTTTGGAGAAATGAGCAAGAGTGAGCTCACAGTACATCACAGTAAAATAGATAGAGCAAGCTCTGCATCACTTTTCAAGCCTGGTACGGTGCGCCACGCACGCACAACAAAGGTTCCCTACAGTCCCATACAGCTGAATTTAACATCAAAATAATAATAATTAAAAAATATATATATGTTTCCCGGATTTAATCGGCAGGCGGTTTTGCACACTGTGTACTTTTCACACTGTTTCCCGCCCGGGAACACCACTTGGTAAGCCCAAACAAATCTGATTGGTTGTTAAAATTCAGGCCACCCTGAGATTTTGGAATGGCTGATTACTGGGCCTGGGACAGTCTTTTTCTCAGAGAATTTTCCCAATATGGTTCTAAAATAAATTGTCAGTAATCAGCAATGTCTCACTTCCTCCAGAATCAGCACCGCCCCCCTCCAGTCAACGAGGACAGTAATTAAGTAATTAGGCAATCTAACATGGCAATATCAAATGGTATTGAAAAGATTGCATTGAGTCTATGACTCTGGCGCCGCACCCTGCTGTGGACGGCCAAGTCCGAGAGAGAGAGAGAGAGAGAGAGAGAGAGAGAGAGAGAGAGAGAGAGAGAGAGAGAGAGAGAGAGAGACAAGTTGAAGCCCCAGTCTGCTGGCAATGGAACAAGCCCCCTGCCAGATTCACACACAACCTCATCTTTCTCCATCTCTTATCTTGTATGAACCTGAGTTACCTGGGATTAACAAGGAACAGTGTAGCTGTCTAAATATACATGGCTGGATGGTGCAGTCACCAGGTACAAGGTTCTCTACACTTTGAATAATTACTGTTTGACTTACAGTAAGCACAGACCTATTCACACGCACACACTGACACACAGTTTAAATAGACAAACACACCTGCAAGCACACACACACACACCATTGTCGCTGCTATTCAATATATTTTGACACAGGTGTAATTTCAGATAATTTCTAGGGATGCTCGATATTGGCTTTTTTACCGATACCGATATTCTGATATTGTCCAACTCTTAATTTCCGATACCGATATCAACCGATATCAACCGATACCGATATATGCAGGGTTTCCCCCCCCAAAAAACTGAATAATTTCAGGTAACTAATAATTTCACTGGATATATATATAACAAATATTGTTATTGTTTTTTTTCTTTTTTAAACCGATACCGATATTTTCCGATATCACATTTTACTGCCGATATCGGCCGATAATATCGGTCGGCCGATAATATCGGACATCCCTAATAATTTCCTCTACTTTTCTCAGGCTGGATCCCATTGACGCAGTTTTTGTACCCTCTCGCCCCCTTGCCCTCTCGCCACTCTAGGAATCCCCATCGAAACTGGATGTTGTTTTTCTCACATCGCAAAGTTATCAGTCCAATCCAGAAATGATGCAGGTTGATTTCACTACACAGGGCACCCTAAACCCTCATGGGGGTGGAGCAAGTGATCTGTTCACATCAACCCTAAATATGGCCGATAAATATCGTCATCCCCAAGTAAAGATGGCAGGAACTACAGAACGTAAGTCAGTTACATGTACTAAACAAGATTGAATACATTTGGAGAACATAATTAAGTGTGATGTGATGTGCACTGCAGCTACGTTCCAGATAACTCGCAAACGGGATTTTCCAACCTCCTACATGAAAAAGACAAAGTACACTGGAACGCCACTCAAAGTCGGAGTTCCTACTCAGAAACTCTGGGGGGGGGGGGGGGGGGATCTACCCTGACTTCACAGAGATTCAGTTGTCTGACGTAAAACAACAATGGCGGCACCATGGAGAAGCACATGGTATATGTATTTACAGTATTATCAGGCTAGTCAATGCAATGTTTAGATATGTTTCCAAGTATAAAGTGCCATAAAATAAAAATGTATAATGGTGTCCGTTACCTTATGCATAATTTGTCCTCCTCTTTTTCGTTTGAAGGCTGCACTAGTCGCAGTTTAACTGTCTTGCCACAAGTTTGACATTGTCAGCCATGTTTTTTGTTTATGTGCACCTGGAAATCCCCAGTTGCGAGTTGTCTGGAAGGTGGCTTAAATGGGTGTTTTTAAAGATGTTCTAAATTCATAGCAACCTCCGCCAAGAGGCTGGAGTCACGCAGTAAGTAAGGTATATTGTGGCCAAGGATGTCTCAGTTCAGTTTGTTGCAGCACTACTCCCCTCCCTACTCTCCCACACACAGAATGACCCTCGTAACGTCACTGAGTGTTCACTTGATCCGACGGTCGAGGGCTATGAATGAAAAGCAAATGGGATCCAGTCTCATTGTCATTTCAAAAGGTATGGGGTGCAGGGAGGGACACAATACTCTTCCGTAGAATTAGCCGTGGGCAAGTTTCCACAGTATGTTATGATCCACCACATTCGTCACAAATAGTCTTTATTTATTTTTAATTTTTTTCTCTGTAACTTCCACTTAGAACAATGGTAACAAAACAAGAAAGACAAAAAATTAAAATAAACAACAGTAAATTATTCTCTCTCTGTCAGTTTGGAAGTCTTTTTTTCTTTGTTTATTTAAGATCACATACAGATAAAGAATGTCCTCCACAGAGGTTCCTTCTTCAGTCCGTCTGGAGCCTCGAGACAAGGTCCTTAAATATAAAGAAGGGAGCGAGAAGTCGGGAGAGAAAAGGGAAGCCTGTAGAAAGCAACTGCTCCACTGCTGAAGGTTCATCATGTGCATCGTCACGACTGCTTCATCCAGTTAATGTTGGTCCTTGATCGAACATCCGTCTTCATTGTAGTCGAAGATGTTTCACATCTTAAAGGTGAAACTGGAGATATAGGAACTGAAGGCCATCTTTAAGCATGGTCACAGTCAGAGAGGGAAAGGGTTAGGCCTACTGTTGGCCTCAGTGAGTGGATGCTCGACTGTGGGGGTGGGGGGGGGGGGGGTTAAAGTTTCCCTTGTTCAATCTCCCTTTAAAGGTTGTCCGTTATCTGTGCAAATTTCCATTGGCTAACTTCCCCGCGTTCAATCTCTCCATTTCTGATCCCTCATGAATACCACTGTAAGCAGCTCAAATGTCCCTTGACTCAGATACAGTATCTGTCCCAACCCAGCCCCCTCCTCCCAGAGCCTCCAGTCTCAGTCTTGGTCTCCCAGTAAGTCTGTGGAGGTGCTGCTCTGTGGAGGGGGTATGGGTCTGGAGGTATGAGGTGGAGGGCTGTGATGGAGCCGCCTGGGGCTGGGCCCCCCTCCTCCCTCACTGTCTGTGTTGGAGGAAGATGGGGGCGGGGGTGGGGGTAGCCGGGGCAGGGGCGCTGAGGAGGGGGGTATCCTGGAGGTGGCTGACCCCAGATTGGTGCCTGCTCTCAGGCTCTGGATCCTCCGGCACTCCTGGCAGATCCTCACGTGGGTGCAGCTGCGGGAGGGCAGCATCACGGGGGTCGGGGCTGGGGGAGGAGGTGTGGTGTTGGCCCCCAGAGGGTCATCCAGGAGCCGCTGGGGCCCGGGGCCCATGTCTGAAGGTCCTGCCCCTCCTCCCCCACTGCACCCCCCCGCCCCGCCCGTCAGGGGCCCGGAGCCACTGTAGAGTTTGCCGTTGCTGAGGCGCATCTCTCGGACCAGGCGCAGGGGCCGCGGGGCCCCTAGGGCGATGCGGGTTGGGTGGCGTAGGGCTACTGAGCTGCTAAGGGGTCGGCGGCGGCGAGAGCGGGAGCTCTTCTTACAGGAGACGGCGTTTCGGAATTCGCTGAGCATCTCCTGACAAACAGACACCTACAGGAGACGGAAGGAGGGAGGGAGGGTGGGAGGAAAGAAGAGAAAAGAGGAAGGAGGCAGGAGGGGGACAGGAGCAAAGTAGGCAGACAGCAGGAGCAGACAGAGGAAAGGTAAAATAGAGAACGGGAGGAGGGGGGGGGGGCAGGAGGAGGACAGGAAAGAAAAGAAAAAGAGCAAGGGAGGTATAGACAGAGAGGACAGACGGACACAGTTTGGCATAATGGCAGGAGGAGGGGGGGGACGACGACGAATGGAGGGATAACATTAAAAAGACAGGTGAGGAAGTGATGGGGGAGGACATGGAGATGGATAGAGATGGGAGAATATCCGAGGAGCAGAGAGAGTTATTACAATCCAAACACACAAACACCGAAATGTTGTTTAAAAAAAAAATGGGCACTTCGTAAAATGGCACTATGGACGGACAGGCAGGCCTGCAAACTGAGGCGCACATGGACAAACACACATGAACACCACAGAGACACACACACGCACGCATGTATACTCACAAACACAAGGAAAAGTCTCTGCATTCCAACTGCATGACACAAAATGCATCAAAGCATAAACTACACACAAACGGCATTCCGGTCAAACTAATGATGAGAAACCATGTGCTCACACAAACAGAAACAGTACTCGTTGTCCGAGAACAGACACTGATGGCCAAATGACAGAGGGTGTGTGTGACGGAGAGAGAGAGAGAGACACAGTGGTGAATGTGTGAAAAGAAGTGAGGAGTACCAGCATACATGTGAGGCATGTAAAAGAAGATACATCATGAGATTTAACGCCAGGGGGAAGGAAAGGTCACACTACTTCTTTATGCAAGCAAATATTGGCATATCTCAATATTGCTTAATAATACCATAGAGTTTAACTCACAGTCACTATACACTTAATGCCATAACCGGTGCTTATAATAGCATGACGGCACAAATACACACAGGACATGCAAATGAAAATAAATTCTCTCGTTTGACAAAATCTTTAGGTCTGCCCTTTGGGATCACTATAGCAGTACAGGGCAGCATACTCATTTCACATGCACAATACACATGGAACCCCCAACAGTAAAACACACACACACACATTCGTACACCACAACACAAGCAGAAGGGTTGGCGGGGCTGCCATGGAGACCTACTGGGGTGTGTCTGTGTGGTCGGCGGGGGCAGGCGTGAGGGCGTACCTCATCTGTCTCCGCCGAGCGACGTGTCGACCAGACGAACTCCATGATGGCCACGAACACGGCGATGATGAGGCCGCAGATCAGCACCACGAAGATGCCTCCGATGTTCTCCATGCCCAGGCCTGAGGGGGCCACAGAAACACACATGTTATCACACACACACATGCACACACACATGCACACACACACACTTACACACACATGCACACGCACACACACATGCAAACACACACACACACACACCAGGGTTCAAACTATTGGGGGGGGGCGGGGGTTACGGGGACTGAGCCCCCCTAAATTACCCTTAATTAAAGTGGCCTTTTCCAGTGTTTTGCATTGTTTTCAAGCAATGTGGGGTTGTACCAACACTGACAAAATGTGAAATCTCTACCAAGTCCCGTTTCTGCAGTTCAGCTGAGACAATAACGCCCCCCCCCACTGAAACAAGCCATTCTGAATTGATTCGATCTGTGACGTGTAAGAAATCTGATCTGCCACCGCCCGCCCACAATCAACTGTGATTCGAGGAAATTATGAGCAAAACTGGCAAGCAGCGAGTGGAAATAATGCGGAAGCGGTTTCAACAGCAGAGTTGCCACCTTCAGCTGTTCCACTGTCAGCACTTCCTCAAAAGTGTTCGACAGTGTTCCTAATCGTTTCCTAATGATATCGTGCTCCACAAGCAATGGGCCAGAGCTGTGGCAGTTTTTGGGCTACACGCTGTTGTTGAGGAGACTCAGCCGTGGCTGAGATGAGACTTACTTTACCGGTTTCCTTACTCCCGTCTCTCCCTCTCACAGACACACACACTCGCCCAACTTACGTCACGTACACACACATACATGCACGCATGCACACACACACACACACCCAGAGACGGAGTGGGTGTGTGTGTGTGCGCTTTGAAAAGGTTCCTCCATCCTAACGTATCTGCCAGTGCAGGTGGGTGACTGTCAATCAAACATTGCGAGTATGGGCGGAGCCCAGCCAAAAACAGCTTGTACTTTGGAAGGGGAGAGAGTGGTGCACCAAAGTTGTTGTAGTTTTGACTGGGTTGCTTATAGCAATAACTTGACAACACACACAAGCTCAGTTGGTAGCCACAGGTTTACTGCACGTCAGGTCAGGAATGCACAACAGACATCGTCCTCACATTGGCCATAGTGTACCATGCAGTGTCTTTACTTTTAGTGACTGCATCCACTTCCACACATGACACAGTACCTATAAACAGTGAGTCTACATCTACCTCAGTCTCAAGGTCGTGGACACCACGTCTTATTACTGTTCTGTATGTTTGGGTGCCCGTCCTGTCAGCTGGTGTGGAACATACCTTCGCAAAATGGTTTTGCCTGTTACATTTGTAGCATACAGCACCATAAGCAGGACACTGGCGTGGATCATGTGTTCTCCCACACTTGTTGCATTGTGCAATCCACTCTCTGTTTTTCTTTTCTGTCCTCCTGTCTTTTTTTTTTTATCTACTTTTTCTCCCATATTTCTATTTTTCTCCCATCCCAATTTTCATATCGTCCAATTCTACCCTCCCCTGTCTCGAACGCTGTTAGGCCATGCCTCCCACTGGCCGGCTGCAATGTGGACTTTACATCACGTGTCCCCTCCGGTACTCGAGGAAGCAGCAGTCGCATCTTTTCACCTGCACAGCGCAATCTCTCAGCGTCGGGGGTCTGCGTTTGGAGGGCACGCCGCCCACGTCGCTTCCTGATTCTGCTGCGCAGGCGCACCAACCGACCTGTAGGAGTCGCTGTCCACAATGTCCGATCCCCACCCATCAGCTTCCCACCCCCTAACACTGCCAATTGTATTAGTATGAACGACCAGCCAAGCTGATAGCAATGCGGAGAGCTGGGCTCGAACCCAGCGTCTCCTGCATTGGTGGTGAGCGCCTTGCCCACTGCACCACCTAGCCACCCTCTGTCCTCCTGTCTTTGTAGAATCTTCCCCTCTCTGGTTGAGCTGGAGCTCTACTAATGGCTTGCACATATGATTCACCCACAGCCTGTGTTGTTTGCATAGCTTGCATCTGGCTCCTTGCAGCTTCTGCTGCTCTGCACACATCTACTGCTTTCTCAAGGGTTAAATTCTTCTCCCTCAGTAGCCTTTCTTTCAGAGCAGCATTATTCAGGCTGAACACCAATTTATCTCTGATCATTTCGTTCTCACTTATTTTAAACTCACAGTTTCATGCTCTTCTGGCGCAGTTCCGTGACAAACTTGTCCACTGTCATCCCATCAGCCATAGCATGGGACCAGAACTGGTACCGTTCAAAAACAACATTCTTCTGTGGGCTGCAATATGTTTGCGTCCACTTTCTCATTGTCACCATCAACAAATGTGAATGTGTTGAATACATCCAAAGCATCTTCACCAATTGTGTGTAACAGTATGGCAACTTTAATTTTCTAAAAATCCTTTGCAATTGCTCCAGAGGCTGTTATATACAGTTGAAAACGCTGCTCCCACCTGCGCCAATTCTCGGCCAGGTTTCCCGTGAGTAGCAGCGATGACGGTGGTTTGAGCTGCTCCATCTCCTCTGTTCTGTGCTCTGCTGCCACGTCCAGACGCTATTGCTAGCGTTAGCAACAACTAGCCCAACAAAAGTTCATCACTCACTCCGTAAATCCGCAGGGTTTTATAATCCGTGAGGTCGGCGTGCGTAGAGTGACGATTCAGCCACTTCTGTCACCATGTTGTAGTTTTGACTGGGTTCCTTATAGCAATAACTTGACAACACACACAAGCTCAGTTGGTAGCCACAGCAACAGGTATACTGCACAACAGACATCATCAGTCGATCACAACACTCTTCAACACAGTCCTCTTAATCGACCCCGAGTACCATATATCACAAAAGTATACTTGATTAAAAATACAAAACAATGAACTTTATTGGGGAAAAAAACGTACAGATGTGTTCCATAGACTCACAGGAATTGTGTAAAATTGCCCAAATAGTGAACAATAGGGGACCTTTAAGAATTCATGATTTCAATTTAGAATGAATTTCAACACTCCAATAGCCCTCCCTTCGAGCTTCGAGGTAATTTGAACCCTGACACAGACACAGACGCACGCACGCACGCGCGCACGCACACACACACACACACACACACACACACACACACACACACACACACACACACACACACACACACACACACACACACACACACACACACACACAACACACACACACACACACACACACACACACACACACACACACACACACACACACACACAGACACAGACCCAGTGGTTCAGAATTGTAGTAAATGTAGCAGAGTGCAGATCATGTTTATCTGCAAGGTTTTGCTTGCAACACACACACACACACACACACACACACACACAATAAACATACACACACACAGAGAAACTTCACACAGACAGACCTCACACAAAATCAAGCACACACAGATGCTATGTTCACTAGAACTAAATCGACCTTATAGAAAAGCATAATCCAGACGCGTCCGGGGGAGACAGGTACTGATAAATAGATGCTGCACAGGATCTGTTGACAACATCATGACAAAAAGGTTCACACTTCACAGTCTAAGAAGTTATTGACCAGATCTTTGATGATCATGCCTAGATTACTGACTCGGCATACTGGGAAAATTCTGTGTTGATTCATTGCATCATCTCACTAATTCGATTAGATTAGATACAAATGTATTGTAAGTGTATTGTATTGTACAAGTACTACAACAAAAATAAGTTGGCATCTAACCAGAGTGCAAGGTACCAGTAAAGTACATAGCAATATACAGTGTAACAAGTGCAAAGCTACTGAGTAAATATGCTAATCTGATGTAGAGTATTAATATGTAGTGTTACAAGTATAATACACTATGATACTAACCCATAACCCAGTAACCCATACTGGCCAGTGGTATAACTAATAAGAGTAGGCATGGGATATATACAGATATTGATATAGTATATATGTAGCACTTGTGTCACTAACAGTAACAGCTGTTCGCCACGGGCACAATTCTAGATTCGAATGAGGAGAGGAGTAATATACACAATTAAGGGAATAGCAGACCAGAGACAAAGTTATAACAGTGACCGGTATTTTATTCTCAAGCGCGCTAGCTAGACAGTTACAATACATACAATGAGGTAGAGTGAAGTATCCTTTTTTAGGTTCTTTCATTAACCACTCCTTCTTTCGGGAGGGTTAGTTCGATATCAAGTCCTAGGTTGATTGGATCAACACATTAGGTTTGGTTCAGACGTCTCTGAGGTTATCTCTAGCTAAAAGCTAGGTTCAAGGTTTTTTTTTACAACAAGCGGTGCAAGGGGAAGGCTAAGAGAATTATTAAGGACTCGAGCCACCCGAACAACTGCCTCTTTGAACTGCTGCGGTCAGGCAAGCGATACCGGAGTCTTAAGGCGAGCACAGAAAGACTCAGAAGAAGCTTCTATCCCCAGGCCATCAGGCTGTTAAACGAACAATAATCGCTAAACGAACAATAATCACTATGCAACAACCATCAAATGCACACAGCACACACACCCACACGCACACACTCACTCAAACAAACAACACACTGCAGCACCCACTCTCCACACTTTAGATCACACAAACACACTTACACTTTATATTTATTGATAAAGGATTTGCACTACAACTCGTACACCTACTGTGAATTGTACCTAAATTGCACCTCGTCCCATTTCTCCATTTCTGCCTTGCACTATATAGTATTGTATATTAGTACACTGCACAGTATTGTATATTGTATATTGTATGGTAACTACGTCTATTCTGCATCGAACATTGTACATATGTCTAAACTGAACACTGTGACCTCTTTTTTTTTACTTCTAATTTTACTATGTTTTTATTTCATACTTATCTTGTCTTGCACAGTCTCTGGAGCGCAACAGTAAGAAGCATTTTGTACAAAAGTATTCTGTACTTCTGTATGACAACTATTAAAGAAACTTGAAACTTGAAACTTGATATTGGATGTATCCTTTTATCATCAGTAAACTCTATATCAGTTTATCATTAGTAAACACTATATCAGTTTATCATTTCAATAGGTAAATGTTTAAACATATTAATTTAAACCTTTAAGTGTGCAGGTAATGCAAATACCTTATTAGGTGAAATGCTCCTTTAAACTCTTCCTTTGAAAGTGTAACACAAACAAAGTACCAATAGAAATATTCCAGGTTATAGGAATGCAAATACCTTATTAGGTGAAATTACCCTTTAAACCATCTTTCTTTACAGGAGAACCATCAGCGATTCAACTATAATCAATATGTCATCAATGAGATTCAAGTATCTTATTGGGTACATTGACCCTTTAACTCGTCCTCTTTACAGGAGAGCATCAGTAGTTCTTACTGGGCGCATTTACCCTTTAATTCTCCCTCTGATAGGAGAAATATCAATGGTTCAAGTATCTTACTGGGTGTATTTACCCTTTAATTCTCCCTTCTTATAGGAGAAATATCAATGGTTCAAGTATCTTACTGGGTGCATTTACCCTTTAATTCTCCCTTCTTATAGGAGAATATCAGTACCCATATATCAAATTAAATCAAATCAAATACAAAATACAATATCAAAATAACAAAAGGTGAACGGGGTCGAAGCCCTTGGAAGTCCTTGTATTCTCGTTCAATCAGTTCGTGTATCAGAAAAGGATATAGGTCAGTTCAATCCTTGGAAGTTCTTATGGTTCAAGTTCAATCAGTTCAAGCCTACCGGACTGTTGGTGTAACAGGAGTTGAGCAACAGGGGTATTCACATCAGGCTGGCATTAGCCTTGAGCTATATCAGAGGTTCAGTGGGTTGGCTCGCCATCTTGTATCGGTCCGGCACACTGCCTCGTCCCGCGTGGGCACACGTGGTGATGGGTGGTCTGGAACTGCTCCCAGGGTGGAACGGGGTGCTGGAAAAACCTGGCCTGCGTCAAGCAGGCATTCAGAAAATAAAAGCTATTTACCATCTTTTATCGCTTCATCATCCTTTCATTGCTTTCAGAATGAATAATCAATCAGGCTACTTTTAGCTATGCCAAGCTAACGTAGGCTACCTTGTCATTGCACGTGGGAATATCATATGTCCCCATGCTAATATAGGCTAAAGTGCGCTAGCATGTGGAACGTTCCCCACATTCATATTAAACTCTCAAAAACATTCAAAATGTATATAGACCTTGTTCTTATCGTACAGCATATCAATACAATTATAAGTACTTCTGAAATGGTTTCTTTCTAGTTTTCATTTAACCAAATTGGGCTTGGAGCTTCGCTAGCATGACTCAGAATGAAGCTACGTTAATTAGCTTGTAGCATAGAGCTAACCATTATGCACATTCGACAAATGAACAGCACAATATTGATGAAACTCACCAAAACCGCAGGCTACTTTAACTGCAACGCTTCTTCGGTTTTGCAACTGGGGGAATCTTTTATAACTGTTTGATAACTGTTTTTATCATGCTATTTCGTCTCGTTATCCAGCAACATTTAGCTGCGTCATCTCCGTGGATGTGTGTGTCTCATCTCCGTAGTGCAGTCTCACCTGCTGTAAAGCAAGGCGTGGCTGTCGTGACATCTATCTCACGTCATGAAGTAAATTAAAGGGCAGTGCTGTAATTCAAAGGAGTTGGTACCCAATAATATTAACTACTTATGTCCTTACATAATAGCATTAACTATTTATGTTCTTATTCAATGGCATTAACTATTTATGTCCCTATGACTAAATAGCAGTGATGCCGGTAACGCGTTACTAAGTAACGCGTTATTGTAATCTGATTACTTTTCCCCGAAAATAGTAATCTAACGCGTTAATCTTTAAAAGCCAGTAATCTGATTGCAGTTACTTGTCCAAGTGGCTGTGCGTTACTATTTCGTTACTATCTCATCATAAATTCATAATGCAGGCGGAATGCAGTATTTTATTTCGTTTTCGACAGTCAAAAATACATCTTGAGCTGTTTTTCTTATTTGGGAGTGACGTGGTGTGGCAGTGAAAGGGTTACACAAGAATGTGTCCCGCGGCGTGACTGGACTCTCTGTCTGTGAGTGACTCTGCTTTGGCCCAATCACATTCCCCATCCACAGTCTGCGAATCAGAGGCAGAGTAGGGCGGGTCTTCACAGCACGTCATGTGACATATGCGCCAATCGTGTGACAGCAGGGCTCCGTTGTTACAGCCTCGTCTGCATTCGTCTGAGAATTCCACCCCAAAACTCTTGTCTATACGAAGTGAAACCGCAAGAAGACTTTTGCGGTTTCTGTTCAGACTTCCACCCCAAAACGCTTGTCTAAACGTAGCCTCAGTCAAAATACTGTCTACCGCTAAAAACAGCACATCCAATTGCATTGAAAGCATCTGGAATCACAACACTAGCCGACGCTTCGACTAGGTACAGGAGGACTCGGAGGCCAGCCAAACAGCAAAAGAGAGAGATTGTTTCTTTCCCTATTGATTAATGTATATTTGATGGTGGCAGAGCAAAAGCTCTTATTTGCCAGATTTACAGTTAATTTAGAGACTGATTGTATGTTTATAGAGAGACATTTATAAAAACAATTTAATAGTTACAGTTGATATAATTGAATAGTTCAGCCTGCATTTGTTAGATGTGAATGGATACACTGGTTTTGTAAAACCACTGGCTGGCTGCTCTAATGCTGTGAGCATCATAGACTGTTGCTTTACCATACTTGATGGTACAGAAGCTGAAGCACTAGTTTAACAATTTACGTTATGTGCAGAGAAACAAGTTAAAAACAATTTATGCACTTTCAATAAAGCGTTTAAAAAAAACTGTTGGGGGAACGACGACGACTTCGTAACCTAGTTACTTTCAAAGTAACTAAGTTACTCTGATAATCAAGTAATCAGTAAAGTAACTTGGATAACTTTTTAAAGGAGTAATCAGTAATCAGTAATCGGATTACTTTTACAAGTAATCTGTGGCATCACTGCTAAATAGTTATGAATCTGAAACCTGGGTTACATCTACAGTGTGTGGTATGTATACAGGTATGTAAACAGGAATATATGCAGATATATTCATACGGATATAGATAAATATACGGTACAGTATATAGTGTATATACAGTGTTATTGTACATGGCTATCATACCATGTTATCTGGATAGACTATAGGTTGAGGTAGGTAGTTATGATTATAGTGTAAGGCATTTGTAGACAGTGAAGGCAGTAGATAGGTGTTATGGTTTGTAACCGACCTCAAACGCAACGGCACAGACAGGAAGTTCAGAGTTAGCCAAAAGCTAGGGCGTATTTATTTACAGAGTCACAAGATGGATGAGGTACAGTAATCAAACAAACGGGGATCTGGCAGGTGACGATGTAGCGGCTCTGCAGATACTCCCAGTAGATAGTGGTGAGGAATTGGCATGTGACGTTGTAGCGGCTCTGCAGATACTCCCAGCTTTCACTCACGGTGGAAAAACGGAGAGAGAGAGAAATCAGAAACAGCCCAACGAACACACAGAGGCAGAGAGGTGACTGAGTCCAGTATTAATCCCAAGTGACTTGATCTTCGGTGTACCACACACAAGTTAGCTGAGTCCAGTGAAAAACAACACGGTATTCTTCAGTGTTATTCTAACACACAAATTAGCTGAGTCCAGTGCGAAACAAAACGGAATTCTTCAGTGTTATCCTAACACACAAATTAGCTGAGTCCAGTACAAAACAAAAATGGTATTTCTTCAGTGTTCACCAAACACACAAAAAACTGATAATCCAAAAGGACTGTTTCCAAAAACTCACCAGAGCGCAACGCGTAAAGCGGGCAGATAACGAGGCGCAGCTCCAAACTGGGAACCAGGTTCTCCACAAAAAGGTCCTGGAGACAAAGAAGACAGGAACAGCGACGGGGAATGGCAGGTATATGCAGTTGTATTCCAGAACGACCCAACATCGATAGCAAGGAGGTCTGTGTATATAAAGCCTTCAGGGGCGCTAATTACAAACTGTGACAGCTGCGGGATGAGATTGATACTTGCTCCAAAAGCGTGTGGCGGGGAATGCACCAACCAACACGGCACCTTAAAGGAACGGAGCGCGTGGCGGGGAATGCATCAATCAACATAGTACCTTAAAGGAACGGAGTGTGTCGCGGGGAGCGGACCAAACCTCACAGTACCCCCCCCTCCACGGGAGCCACCCGGCGACCAACCCGACCCGGCTCGCCCGGATGGGCACGATGGAAGTCGGTGATTAGGCCAGGATCCACGATGAGCCGGCGGGAGACCCAGCTCCGTTCTTCCGGACCGTACCCCTCCCAGTCCACCAGGTACTGGAACCCCCAACCCCGCCGTCGAACGCCCATCAACCGGCGGACCTGCCACTGGGGGTGACCGTCCACCATCTCGGGAGGAGGTGGTTCTGGAGCAGGAGGCATCAGGGGACTGAGAGAGACAGGCTTAACCCGGGACACATGGAAAACGGGGTGAATGTGCATGGACGCAGGAAGCTTAAGACTCACCGCCGCCGGACTGAGTACCTTCAGAACCTCAAAAGGACCGATGAACCGGGGGTTAAGCTTCTTGGCCGAGGACCGAAGTGGAAGGTCCCTTGCGGAAAGCCACACCCTCTGCCCAGGGTGGTACGTCGGCGCAGGAACCCGGCGCCGGTCAGCCCCACGACTGGCGTGCTCCGATGACCAGAGCAGCGCAGTCCTGGTGATCTCCCAGACCCGACGGCACCGGTCGAGGTGGTCCTGTACGGAGGGAACTGCCACCTCCGACTCCTGTGCAGGGAAAAGAGGGGGTTGGTAGCCCAGGGATACCTCAAAGGGTGAGAGGCCGGTGGCGGAACTGACCATGGAGTTGATGGAGTACTCGACCCAGGGAAGGAAACGGCTCCAAGAAGCGGGTTTCTCGGCAGCCACACACCGAAGAGCAGACTCCACACTCTGGTTCATCCTCTCCGTTTGTCCGTTAGTCTGGGGATGATAACCAGAGGAAAGACTGACCGTTGCCCCAAATCCCTTGCAAAAAGCCCGCCATACCTGGGAAGTGAACTGTGGCCCCCGGTCCGAGACGACGTCCTGGGGAAAACCATGGAGGCGAAACACGTGGCGTGTCAGGAGGTCCGCCGTCTCGGCCGCCGAGGGAAGCTTGGGAAGGGCCACGAGGTGAACCCCCTTGCTGAACCGATCCACCACGGTCAGTAGGCACGTGTTCCCCTGGGAAGAAGGAAGACCCGTGACGAAGTCCAGCGCCACATGTGACCAAGGACGGCTCGGAATGGGAAGCGGCTGCAATAGCCCGGAGGGTGCCTGGTGGGAAGCCTTGCTGCGGGCGCAGACTGCGCAGGCCAGTACGAACTCCTTGACGTCGTTCCTCATGGTGGGCCACCAGAATCGACGAGCCAGGAAGGAGAACGTGCGATGAACGCCCGGGTGGCAGGCGAACCGGCTGGTATGGCCCCACTGGAGGACCCGGGACCGGACCGAGTCGGGGACGAAGAGACGATGAACCGGTACATTGCCTGGAGCGCGATGGAAGCGTAGGGCACGCCTTACCACCCCCTCGATGCCCAAGGTGACTACTCCTACCACCCTGGCCTCTGGGAGGATGGGAGTCGGGTCCTCAGTGGTTGGAGCCCCCTTGGAGTGTAACCGGGACAGGGAGTCGGCCTTCGTGTTGCGGGAACCAGGGCGAAACGTCAGCGAGAAGTCGAACCGACTGAGGAAGCTGGCTCATCTTGCCTGCCGGCCATTGAGGCGCTTGGAAGCACGGATGTACGTCAGGTTCTTGTGGTCCTTCCAAATGGTAAATGGCTCCTCGGCCCCCTCTAGCCAATGACGCCACTCCTCCAAGGCAGCCACAACCGCCAGCAGCTCCCGATTGCCGATGTCATAGTTCCTCTCGGCAGGGAGGAAATGACGTGAGTAGAAGGCGCACGGATGTACCTTCTGGTCTGTTGCCGACCGCTGGGATAAGATAGCTCCTAGTCCAGTATCCGAGGCGTCCACCTCTACGATGAACTGTCTCTTGGGGTCTGGATGGAGCAAGATCGGGGCGGAAGTGAACCTCTTCTTGAGGGAGCGGAACGCAGCACACGCCGCTGGGGACCAGTCAAACGGCAGGGCGGGAGAGGTCAGCCTGGTAAGCGGTTCCGCCACTTGACTGTAGTTCCGGATGAATCTTCGGTAGAAGTTGGCGAACCCGAGGAAGCTCTGTAACTCCTTCCGAGAGGTGGGTTCCGGCCACTCCTCCACGGCCCGGATCTTGCGAGGGTCAGCTCGGGTCAAGCCTCTCTCCACGATGAAGCCCAGGTAATCGACGGAGTCGGAGTGGAATCGGCACTTCTCTGCCTTGACGAAGAGCCGATTGTGGAGGAGGCGCTCCAGCACACGGCGGACATGCTGGATGTGTTCCTCGAGGGTCTTGGAGAAAATGAGGATGTCGTCGAGGTATACTACGACAAACTCCTCCAGCATGTCACGAAGGACGTCGTTCATGAGCGCCTGGAATACCGCCGGAGCGTTGGTGAGGCCGAACAGCATTACCAGGTACTCGTAGTGGCCCCTGGGAGTCTTGAAGGCGGTCTTCCACTCATCGCCCTCTCGGATACGGACTAGATGGTAGGCACTCCGGAGGTCCAGCTTGGTAAAGACGGTAGCCTGGGTGAGAGGCTCGAAGGTGGAGTTCATGAGAGGAAGAGGGTACTTGTTCTTAATGGTGATCTCGTTGAGCTGGCGATAGTCGATGCAGGGTCGAAGGTCTCCGTCCTTCTTCCCAACAAAGAAGAAACCGGCCGCCACAGGAGAGGAGGAAGGCCGAATGAGTCCTGCTTCCAAGGACTCAGAGATATATTGATCCATCGCTGCCTTCTCAGGGACGGTCAGACTGTAGAGGCGGCTGCCGGGAAGGGGAGCCCCTGAGCGGAGGTTGATGGCACAGTCGTAAGGCCGGTGAGGCGGAAGGGCCTGAGCCCTGGACTTACTGAAAACCTCCTTGAGGTCGTGGTACTCCGGAGGCGGCTCACAAACGGATCTCCGGGGCGAGGGACAGGACGCCGCCTGAAGACACTGGGCATGACAGGAGGAGCTCCACCCCCTGATAGTACCGGAGGACCAGGCGATGTGGGGCTCGTGCAGCGCGAGCCAGGGCCGGCCCAGGACTACTGGGACAAGAGGGGATCTGGTGATAAAAAACTGGAGTCTCTCAACGTGGTTACCAGCAATGGTGAGCAGGACAGGACAGGTGCGTTGAGTGATGTCAGCCAGGCGGTGTTGGTCCAATGCGAATACCTCCAATGGCCTCACGAGGTCCTCAAGTGGAATGTTGGCCCGGGTAGCAAAGTCGAAGTCTAGGAAACTCTCGTCAGCCCCCGAGTCAATGAGTTCCTCCACCGTGGCCCGTTGGTCCGCCCAGGCCAGGGTGACGCTCATCAGACGGCTAGGTGGTGCACGGCTCTGGGAACGAGAAAAACGGCTCACCAGGATCTCCCGGGGTCCCGGCGAGCCTGGTCTTTTGGCCGGGTGGGGCAGTTGGCGATACGGTGTCCATCCTGACCGCAGTAGAGGCAAAGGCCGGACCTGAACCTTGCCTCCCGTTCATGTGAACGTCCCAGCTGCATGGGTTCCTCCCCGGGAACCGAACGGGAGGGGAAGGGGCCACCAGTCGTGTTGGGAGCAGGGTGGACCGCAGTAACGTCACGAGTACGGGGGGTCTGGAGAACCTCTGGAGGTCCCTGTCGGGTTCTCTCACGTCTTCTCTCCTGGAGGCGTCCGTCGATGCGAATGGCGAGGCTGAATAGGTCCTCGAGGGACTCAGGTTCCCCACGGGTCGCGAGCTGGTCCCTGACAGCGTCGTTGAGCCCCCTCATGAAGGTGAGACGAAGCGCTTGATCGTTCCAACCGCTCTCCGTAGCCGCCAGTCTGAACTCCAGCACGTAGTCGGTGACCCCGCCACTGCCCTGCCGGAAGGTGCCCAACCGGGCTCCAGGGTCCTGGCCACGGGCTGGGTGGTGGAAAACCCTGCGGAGCTCAGCCACGAAGTCTGGGTAGGAAAAACAGAAATCAGCCCCCATTGCCCAGGAGGCAGTGACCCACTGGGCTGCCCGGCCTGAGAGCAAGTTAGTCATGTAAGCCACTCGGGCTCCCCTTGAAGTGAATGGGCTGGGTTGATGACGAAAAACCAACTCACATTGCATGATGAATGTGGCACAATCCTCGAAGTTACCATCGAACAACCGTGGTTCGGAGAGACGGGGCTCCCGAGGTGCGGGATCGGGAGGCGCGGGGCCTGCCAGGGCTGCGGGTGATGCTCCGGCCGAGGCTCCTGAAGTAAGTGGGGTTACAAGCAAGGTGTTAACGGTTTCACTCAGCGCTTGTAATTGGTGGAGAATATTAGACTGCTGGCTAGCCAGAGAGCCAAGGGACTCCTGAATAGGCAGGACCTGGTCTCGGAGCTCCTGTACAGCAGCCGCAGCCGCACCTAGCTGTAGGCTGTGGTCGTTGGTTAACTCAATCTGGACCGCCAACGCTGTTCTGACCTCTCTGTGTCGGCTGAGGTCGTCATGGTTGGGTCGTAATGTTATGGTTTGTAACCGACCTCAAACGCAACGGCACAGACAGGAAGTTCAGAGTTAGCCAAAAGCTAGGGCGTATTTATTTACAGAGTCACAAGATGGATGAGGTACAGTAATCAAACAAACGGGGATCTGGCATGTGACGATGTAGCGGCTCTGCAGATACTCCCAGTAGATAGTGGTGAGGAATTGGCATGTGACGTTGTAGCGGCTCTGCAGATACTCCCAGCGTTCACTCACGGTGGAAAAACAGAGAGAGAGAAATCAGAAACAGCCCAACGAACACACAGAGGCAGAGAGGTGACTGAGTCCAGTATTAATCCCAAGTGACTTGATCTTCGGTGTACCACACACAAGTTAGCTGAGTCCAGTGAAAAACAACACGGTATTCTTCAGTGTTATTCTAACACACAAATTAGCTGAGTCCAGTGCGAAACAAAACAGAATTCTTCAGTGTTATCCTAACACACAAATTTGCTGAGTCCAGTACAAAACAAAAATGGTATTTCTTCAGTGTTCACCAAACACACAAAAAACTGATAATCCAAAAGGACTGTTTCCAAAAACTCACCAGAGCGCAACGCGTAAAGCGGGCAGATAACGAGGCGCAGCTCCAAACGGGGAACCAGGTTCTCCACAGCGGTTCTCCACAAAAAGGTCCTGGAGACAAAGAAGACAGGAACAGCGACGCGACGGGGAATGGCAGGTATATGCAGTTGTATTCCAGAACGACCCAACATCGATAGCAAGGAGGTCTGTGTATATAAAGCCTTCAGGGGCGCTAATTACAAACTGTGACAGCTGCGGGATGAGATTGATACTTGCTCCAAAAGCGTGTGGCGGGGAATGCACCAACCAACACGGCACCTTAAAGGAACGGAGCGCGTGGCGGGGAATGCATCAATCAACATAGTACCTTAAAGGAACGGAGCGTGTGGCGGGGAGCGGACCAAACCTCACAGATAGGTATAGATTGAGTATGGCAACAGAGTTCAGAGTTTATACAGTATGGGGAGTGAATTTCAATTGGCCACCAGTTTAGCCAGATATTATTTATCAAGAAGCCCTAGAAATGATTCCAGAGCAGTTTTTTCCTGTTTGTTATTTATGTCTTCACAGGGAAGCCCGCCCCAGAACCCTCTCAGAATCCAGCCATGTTGATGATAACAATACAACAAAATGGTGCATGGTGCATTTTTTATATAGCACTTTTATCCAAAACGCTTTACAATTTTCCCCCTCACATTCACCCATTCACTCACACATTCACACACCGATGGCGTGGGCGACCATGCAAGGTGCCAACCTGCTCATCGGGAGCAATTAGGGGTTAAGTGTCTTGCTCAAGGACATTTCGACACGCTACCCGGGGGAGCGGGAATCAAAGCGGGAGCCTTCCGACTACCAGATGACTGCTCTACCTCCTGAGCCTCAAACAAAACAATAACGCCTGCCAGTCACACACATACTCACATAGTGTTATTCACATGCAGTATGAATAGATCACTTGATAGGAATCAATCAATCAATCAATCCCTCCCTATATACATGCTGTAGTGCTTTTTATGTTTTACAACAAAAATATATATCAGAATGTGATATATATCAGAATATCATAGTACTATGTTGTGTTTACAATCATTTGAAAGTCACGTGCAAACACAGACACAACAACACAGTCTAGTCTAGTCGAGATGAGGAGGGGTCACCGTCATACATTATCAGGAAATTAATCAATCATGCAAAAAAGAGAGTTGAGTGACTCACACTCACCCGTCTTATTTCATAATACAACGTTTCTGAATGGACGTTTGGATTAAACCAAGTGTATGCAGTGATGCTGAACTTTCCCAGCGGAACACAAGTTACTTAACGTTACAACTTACAAGGGTATGTTATGCACGTTAATTAAGCTATGCACGTTTAGCTGGCTAACGATAAGATAGCAGGAGCCGTCGGCCAATAAAGATGTTGTTTCAACAAATGTATTCACAAAATGGATTGTTATTGAAGTCTCCCATGACCAGTAAGTAGGTACTACTACTCTTACAGTAATAACCGCAGCAATATGCGCATATGCGCTACATTATATGTGTATATGTGCGCTATGTGCCTAAAGTCAAGAGTCAACTGTACTGAACCATGATTAAAAATGATGGTTCGAAAACCCTGGCGAAGCTCGAAAACCTGTTCGAAAACAGGCTTCGGGGACAGCTCTAGTGACAAGTGGTTGTGTAGGCTATAAATCACATGTGACAAGTGTGTTGTAGGCTACAAATCACATGTGACGAGTGTGTTGTAGGCTACAAATCACATGTGACGAGTGTGTTGTAGGCTACAAATCACATGTGACGAGTGGTGTTGTAGGCTACAAATCACATGCAACGAGTGGTGTTGTAGACTACAAATCACATGTGACGAGTGGTGGTGTTGTAGGCTACAAATCACATGTGACGAGTGGTGGTGTTGTAGGCTACAAATCACATGTGACGAGTGGTGGTGTAGGCAGTAGGCTACAAATTACATGTGACGAGTGGTGGTGTAGGCAGTAGGCTACAAATCACATGCGACGAGTGGTGTTGTAGGCTACAAATCACATGCGACGAGTGGTGTTGTAGGCTACAAATCACATGTGACGAGTGGTGGTGTAGGCTACAAATCACATGTGACGAGTGGTGGTGTTGTAGGCTACAAATCACATGTGACGAGTGGTGGTGTAGGCAGTAGGCTACAAATGACATGTGACGAGTGGTCGTGTTGTAGGCTACAAATCACATGTGACGAGTGGTCGTGTTGTAGGCTACAAATCACATGTGACGAGTGGTCGTGTTGTAGGCTACAAATCACATGTGACAAGTGGTCGTGTTGTAGGCTACAAATCACATGTGACGAGTGGTCGTGTTGTAGGCTACAAATCACATGTGGCATGTGGTGGTAAATGTGCCAGTCAGTCAGACAAAACAAATTCCTGGACCAAGGTCGAACCATGAGCTGCTGGAGTCGAAGGCCTTCTGGGAGATAAGAGTGGCAAGCGGCTTCCCCCACCCCCAATCCCTACCCAATCCCCCCTCCCGCGTGTACGCCCGGCGCCACTCCCACGATGGTGACGGCAGCCGACTAGTACACGCGCTGGAGGGGGGGAGCCTAAGACTGTCTCATCCAGCCCTGTAACAACCCCAACCCACTCCCCCCTCCTTCCGTACATGACGCTGCCTATGACGGCTGCCAGTCTGTTTGCGGTGGTGAATACGCATATGTCTCAAGGCTCTGTACCATTATTACTATCTAAAATGTAATAATTGTGGAATATTACTGTAATGAGCTGTATGTGTATGATCCAAGCGTCCTACGATCCTCATAGGAGCATAACAGAAAAAAGCATTCCATGTGAAGGTATTCTGTATTTTTGCATGTCAACTAATAAAGAAACTTGAACTTGAACTTGGTGTAGGCCAGTGGTTCACAAAGTGGGGGCCGCGAGATGATTTCCAGAATGTATTGATTTCATAAAAAAATATATATACATTTTCTTTTTTTTCATGCAGTCAGGCCACTGAACTTAGAAGCAGGCCAGGCCAGTTTTTCTAGTTGCAGCGGCGCGATAGTTAGATAACCTAGGTGGGGAACAACCAGGAGATCACTGCAACAGAGGGTAACGCAGTCTAAACTCACACAAGTTGGAGAACTATCTCTCTCTCTCTCTCGCTCACACACAAAGGGAGCCGCATGTGATTGGTGGAGGCGGGACCCTTACAAAAAACGAAAGATCCATCAAAATCAGTGTTGTTGCTAATCATTGACATATGCTAGCCTGTTTTTTTAACAATAATTTGTGATGCCATCACAAACACTGGCATTTAAAGGGTACAAATAAAAAAATTCCTGCACCAGAATGCAGGAAATTAAGTCTTTGTAACAAGAAATTTCCTGGTGGGGGACCCCCAGACCCCCCGCTTAAATATTGGCCTGACTGGGGCTACATTTTGCACTATATTTCCTGGCCTGAATGATTTCCCCAGTCCGGCCCTGGTTAAAAGCCTCCAATGCTTATTAGTGCATTACATTTAGTCATTTAGCTGACGCTTTTATCCAAAGCGACTTACAAGTTCTGTACGACAAGTCATCAGGAAGGGCACAACTCTATCAGCTGAGTAACAATGTGCATCAAAGTGTTAGTATATTAGGACAAGTGCATGACAGTAAGGTTAGTTAGGGTTAGATAAAAAAAAATTAAAAATAAGAAAAATAAATTACAAAAAATGTACTTATACCACCTCCTATAATAGTGGGGGTCGCGGCTCTCTGACACCGTTATTTCGGGGGTCGCGACCTGAAAACCATGGGAACCCCTGGTGTAGGCTACAAATCACATGTAACAAGTGGTGGTGTAGGCAGTAGGCTACAAATTACATGTGACGAGTGGTGGTGTAGGCTACAAATTACATGTGACGAGTGGTGGTGTAGGCTACAAATCACATGTGACGAGTGGTGGTGTAGGCAGTAGGCTACAAATTACATGTGACGAGTGGTGGTGTAGGCTACAAATGACATGTGACGAGTGGTGGTGTAGGCTACAAATCACATGTGACGAGTGGTGGTGTAGGCTACAAATCACATGTGACGAGTGGTGGTGTTGTAGGCTACAAATCACATGTGACGAGTGGTGGTGTAGGCAGTAGGCTACAAATCACATGTGACGAGTGGTCGTGTTGTAGGCTACAAATCACATGTGACGAGTGGTGGTGTTGTAGGCTACAAATTACATGTGACGAGTGGTGGTGTTGTAGGCTACAAATCACATGTGGCATGTGGTGGTAAATGTGCCAGTCAGTCAGACAAAACAAATTCCTGGACCAAGGTCGAACCATGAGCTGCTGGAGTCTAAACAAATCACATGTGACGAGTGGTGGTGTAGGCTACAAATCCTTAATTTTTACCTAAGAATTCATGTTTGCCCTGGACTGAGTTGCTCTTCTGTTGCTTTAATTTAACTGCACTGCATTGTTACCGGAGACATTTTTTATTGTCATCAACATTGATTTTCTGATGGGGTCAGGGGCAACTCTCTCAGATTTAAAAACTGATATACCAGTAGACTCATCTCACAACTGTACTATTTATAAAAATTAAAAATAAGGTATAATTCAAAGAAGGGGTTTTTGATCCAGCTTTAGTTATATGGATGCAGACACATTCTGTGGGCACATTGTCTCTTTTTTACATTTTCACACGCGCACGCACACACACACACACACACACACACACACACACACACACACACACACACACACACACACACACACACACACACACACACACACACACACACACACACACACACACACACACACACACACACACACACACACACACCCCGTGACCCCTCCCACCCAAACACATAAAATCCCCATTACACACCACCTGAGACAAGTAGTGGCAGACATTGAAGACAGACCATTGTGTTAAGCACCTTTCACAAGGACATTAGGTTAGGCATTGGCCATTAGCTAGCTAGACTGTACAGCAGCATGGGGAGCCTATTAGTGGAGGACACTGGAGAGAGGAGGGGAGCGGAGATGGAGAGCTGCACTTCACTGACCCTTGGCACGGTGGTCCTCCTCCTCGGAACACTGGCCTCCCTCCCACCACCTCCTCTTCAGGATCTCCAGACGGTTGTTCTCCTGCAGCTGGAGGATGGCCAGCGTGAGCTCATCTCGGAACGGAGAGCCTGGCCAACGACACAAGAAAGGGATGAGAACAGGTGGAGGAGGAGGAGGGGAGTGATGGAGAGAGAGAGAGAGAGTGAGAGAGAGAGAGAGAGAGAGAGAGAGAGAGAGAGAGAGAGAGAGAGAGAGAGAGAGAGAGAGAGAGAGAGAGAGAGAGAGAGAGAGAGAGAGAGAGAGAGAGAGAGTGGGGACTGGGGAGGTCAAAAGAGGAGAAGGACGGATGACAGAAAGTGTGGAAGGGGAAGAGCACGGAGAAAAGGAGAGAGAATGAGGGAGCGAGGGATTATGCCGTTGCAGCCAGGAGATGATGGCCAGAATGATGCCATTCGGAGCAGAAAGAGGGGATCAGGGAGAGATAAAGAGTGAGATTACAGCTGGAGCTGGTGAGACACAGTGACACTGGTCAGACAGTGTTAAAGTACTACAGGACATAAGGCTGAACAGAGAGAATAAGACTTGGAAAGCCGAGGCTGTTTTCATCAAAAGCTGTAAACAAACACCCAATTCCCCATTATTTTATCTACCCCTTCTGATCTACTCCAACCTCCTTAAAGGATCATTCATGGCTAGTATGACAGCAAGAGACCCTATTTTTCTATCCGCTGACATCATAACAATTGATTCCGAAACCAAATCGACCGAATTGTCAATTGGATCACAACCAGTTGTGTTTTTCTGTCTCTCCTGTTAATGAGTGCATTTCACTTTGACGTCACCATGAACACTGTGTTGCACCGGGGGATTGAATTCAATCCCGGGTAAATTTCCACTATCTGGGCCCTGTTTCTTGTACCTGGATAACTGAGTTAGCCGGATAACTTTAACTGGATAACTGGGTTAGCCGGACTTTCCGGTTTCATGTACGTGGATTTTCCAAATCACCATGACAACATATCCAAAAGTTTGAGCCTGGTCGAAAGCAGAGTTCAAGTTCAACTTAGCCTGAACCATCGCCACGCCCCCGCAAAGAAGTGACGGCCCGTTTCCTGAAACTATTCCCACAGTCTACGATCTGCATTATACCATTCTGAATTACGTTCTTGTGCTCCATTCTTCCAGAGGGGGCTTTTGAAATGTAAAATAGACCCAAAATGCTGATACTAAATTCACTTTGTCCTAAATAATGCACGTTATATATACCGTGGCGACGGTGGCGCTCGCTCGTGCGATGTACACATTATGTGGTTATTTCAATTGTAACTGGGATTAAGATGTCTGATGAGATGCGCTGTTTGACGGATTTGAGAAATTGAATGAGCCGTTGACGTCACATTAATGAATGAGGATAAAGAGATAAACTTCATTCATAACAAAGGATATTCTAAACACGGGTCTCTCGTTCATTAATGTATAAACAATGAATTTATCCCATCTGGCACAGTCGTCCAGCGGTAGTGCTCAAGCCTGCCAACCCAGCGACCGGGGTTCAAAACCCGGTCTTTCCAATATGATTTTTTTGAATATAATATTAATGATTATACGCCAAAGTAGCCTGGTTTTAAGTTAAAATATTATAAATCTACATGCATTGAGGATGTCATTCTTTATATAGCTCTCAACGTGCACCAAATTGAATTATTCCTATATTGCAAAAAGAAGGAGACGACTAGGGTCTTGAACCCCGGTCGTCTGTGTGAAAGTCAAAAGAACAACCCGTTAGACCACATTGGAGATAAGTTAAAGATTGACTATACATCAATCAATGGGTAAGAGAGCCGTATCGTAATTCTGTATAACAGTTAACTAATGATTTTCGCTAGCAAGATCTCATTTGATTATTCAATCCAGCAGGCAAGTTTAAAGAAATATAATCTGATTGATTGAGGTAATGAGGGACTTAAAATTAGCCTATAGATAACGCATTTAACTTGTCGGCGAGGCGATTGAGCCGTACTGCAATATGTTAATAAAGTTTTAAATCAATTAATCAATCAATGCCGCTAGAGAATCAGGATTTCTGCGATCGACACCTGCTGTCTTCTCAGCTGAGGCGGGCGCGCGCACTGATCCTGAGAATCAAGTCTGGCTTGAGTTAACGAGACTGAATCCACCTTCTTGGAACAGGAAAATCCCGGCTTCAAACATCGGGTTAACTGAAGCTGGATAATGACATCTTGATCGACTTAGTTGAACCACGTACAAGAAACAGGGCCCTGGACTGTAAGCCTACGTAAAAAATAAATAAATTGAACTAGCCTATCACAAGGGACAAATTCTGTTTCCAAGCTAGCTAGCGTTAGCTACGTTATCGAGTGCTAACGTGTGGCAGATAAACTAGGAACAGACTCCCAAGTTCATCCCAACGGGGGACAATATCATGATGGGACTGGTGAACTTTTTCATCTTCACGGTAGGAAAACACGTCGACGTCGTCAACTTTGCCAGTGTTTAGCTCAGCCAGGGGGGATGGAGACTGCCAGCTACTGCTAGCTGACGTTACTTTCTCTGTCAGACTTGGGTGTGTTGAACACTGCAAGAAAAACTCAAGAGTGCAAGAGTTTCGACCTTATCAGCCTGATATCTCAATTCAGAAACAATCAACAGACAGAGGAAGACAATAATACTTGTCGTTTTCTAGCTGGTCGGTAAGAAGTATTTTGCTTTCCATTCCTGCTTTTTAAAACGACGGGGACAGATACAACATGCCCATGGACTGTTACTGGAGTAAAGGACATGAAACACTTTATTATTATTTTTTTTAAAGTGGATTAAGGCTTGTGGACAGCTGAATATCTCGCCCCCTTCAACTCTTGGTAAGTCTATGTTTAATTTATGCAAGCGAGCCTTGGCTCTTTTAACAATATGCAGAAGTTATTCTTGGTATATACTGTATACTAGGTCTGATCCTTTGCAATGTCTTCTAATTTGTGTACTGCTGAGAGAGAGAGAGAGAGAGAGAGAGAGAGAGAGAGAGAGAGAGAGAGAGCATGCGTGCGTGTTTGTAGGCGCTATTGGAAACGTGGCTGCATTGACTGATCATATATTGATTGATGGCAATGGTGATAGTTGTACTGTACCTACTTAAATATTCGTACCTTGTGGTTTCGCCGAAGCTCTGACGTCCACAGTAGGCTATACTCAGTGTGTGGTTTCGCCAATGCGTGCATGCGCGTGTTTGTGTGTGTGTGTGTTTGTGTGTGTGTGTGTGTGTGTGTGTGTGTGTGTGTGTGACATTGTGATACCTCGGTACATGTTTGCAAAATGTTTGGTATAGCGTTTACTGCTGCTGTTGCCGTGGGACGTTTTGAGCGCAGTGCGCACTTCGCAACTTATTAACCGCTGTGTTTCCCCACTTACATCATAGCCTATAGTTTTAAAGCGGAAGGGATCTTGACTCAGGATTAATTTATCATCATAAACCCCATATCAGCCCTATAATTTCTTATATTTCAAAAAAGCAACTGGCCAAGATGAATACGTTCTGTACAACTGTGTAACTAATGGTACGCAGGGTGATTTGTGGGTAATGCTTGCCTATTTTCCGATTTAGAACTGTCAACTAATACAATAAGCCTAATTTAACCTGCCACAGAAAGTAGCCTGTATTTTGACCTCCTCATAGACTTGCTATTCTAGGCTAAATCTATGGTCAGTGGTCACAGAGAGAAATGTTCATGGTCACAAACTGTCCCAAGGTCTATGTGGAATATGCCATTGTGCCTACTGCATAACAGTCTAATATCAACTGTAATGAAATTGTAAGGTTATTAAGCCTATAGGACTATACATAATGCCATTAACCTAAGCATTTAATTGAATAGGGATTCAGATACCACAGATACAGCCTCGGGCAGCGCTATTATTTAAGAATACGTTGACTGTATGCACCTTTAGGGCGCCTCGCGTTTAAATCTTGCACAGGGCCTCGCATTTCTCCCAGACGGCACTGACTGTAGGTACCTTGGGTGAACATCAAAACGGACACGGTAGTCAGTGAATCCTCTGCATTTAAGCACCAAGCTAAGCTATCTATGTACTCCATTGTCTTGCACTGTTATGCAATAACAGCCAAATAATCTCATTGTGAATGTACCCTTGTTTCCATCCCCTGGTGCAACGCAGTGTTTTCATGGTGACATCAAAGTGAAATAGGATCCTGGGACCAGCGCCCATTTTATTGGATCTGGCACCTTTTCTGTCACTATATCATAATCTGTCAATAGGCATTTCCATGCAAACGTCAACCTCAGCATGAGCACAAAACATGTTGAAATACATCACAAAGCAGTGGCGACCGGCGATACGTGAAGTAGGAGGGGCGTGGGGGGGGGGGGGGGCATAGGGGAGGACTCCTCCCCTTCGCAATTTTGTCATATCAATACCGCATTTTACCCAGATGGTGGCGCCATTTGGGTTGACTTGTGTAAGTAACAGGCTCATCGTCTTCTGTCGTCAACAAGAAGATACACGTTCCCGTGAAGGGGGGTGGAGTGTTTTGGGGTCGTTGGTCTGGAAAGGTGTGAGCCTGAGGGGGGGGGGGGGGGGGGGGGCTTTTGTTACTCTTACACAAGCAGTGTTTTTTTTGCAGCTATTTTCATTTTAGTTTTAGTCTTAGTCATGTGTCAAATGCTCCTTTTTTGTTTTCATCATATTTAGTCATCTTCATTTATTTTTTGTTTAGTCCGTTTTAGTCAACGACAGGTCTGAGCATTTTAGTCTTTGTTTAGTCTAGATTTAGTCTTAATTTTTTTGTAATTTTTATTTTTATCTTTTATATAAATCTTTTTTTTTGTCTCACCACTCAGTTACAGCCTCATAAGTTGGCGTGAGTTTTTTCTAAACAGAAAAAGCTAACGTTAGTGCTAGCTGGTTAGACTTATTGATTGATTGAAAACCTTTATTTATCCCCAAGGAGAGATTCAGGTGTCCATCACAGCATCAACACAGCCATCTAAAAACAGTTAATACATAACATACAATCAGGGCTTGACATTAACTTTTTGGCTCCCTAGCCACTGTGGCTAGTGGTTTTCCAAAGTCACTAGCCACTCAGCATTTTCACCAGCCAAAAATCCCCACACATGCCGATCATAACCCAACAATGGTAATAATGTGATTATTAAAATGGTCATGTGAAAATGGGCTCCAGACTAACTTTTTTCACCACCGTGATGAATGAGAGAGAGAGAGAGAGAGAGAGAGAGAGAGAGAGAGAGAGAGAGAGAGGGAGAGAGAGAGAGAGAGAGGGAGGAGAGAGAGAGCGCGCACGCTTAGGTTCTAGGTTGAATGAATTGATGAACAATGTCGCCGTTGGAGTGCTTCATTATAAGCGTCTTGCAAGTTGCAACGCTGGTTAAGATATGAAAATACTTGTCAGTAGTGTAAGGATGCATTAGCCATTAGCTAGCTTACTTACAGAGACTTGTGGTGGATGTTCTAGCTGTGTTCAACTTCGAACAAGCCTGCCAGCTTGATTTCAGGCAGGCAGAAAACGGGTCCAGAAACGAACGTTTTAATCCACACCAGTATGTAAACAAAGCTTTTAACCATCCACAACAGAATACTGCAGTCCAAATGTATTTCCGATGCTTGATTCTTCTCTCAGACCGACGCAATGTCTTGAAACTATTATGTTTATTGGCGACGCGACTCAGTGTGAAAAGAACTTTGAAGAGAGGTTTCAGGTTTCACATGGCTTTTTTGTTTATTCCGTCATTCAGAATCAGGGTGATGATCAGAGCCAATCAGAGGCAGATCAGGGCTGGTCTTTGCATAATGCACGTGTTATAGCCAATCAAAGGCAGAGATTTTTTTAATTTTTAGAACGCACATGGCCAGGGAGAAAAAGACGCTAAACACACACACATACACACAGACAGACAGACCTTTAAGCCACTAGCCACTGTGGCGGGTAGAATGACAGAGTTACACGCCACAGGGGAATTCTACCCGCATCTGGCGGGTGGGCGGGTGCTAATGTCTAGCCCTGCATACAATTATTTAGTACTTTGTTAAAAACAAAGTGTGTGAAGTTTGTCAGGGTCCTGGTTATTTTGACATGATTAAAATCCCCGCTGATGAGTATGAATGCGTTCATTGCGTTGGGATGTGTTGCTGTTACCTCGAAGGACTAGTGGATGTCACTCTTCTTCTACGGTGTTGGCATGTAAACAAGCTCGGCACGAGCTAGAATGCTACAGCAGCTGTATGTGATACCGACGTTCAATGAAGTAACCAACTGAAACATCACAACAACACCACTTCTGGAGTTAACTAAAATAACCACCCGCCACCTTTCCACTTACCGCTGGATTTGTTTCTGTCGGCTCCATGGTCGCATCATGGCGATAGCCATCCAGTTCCACCGCACTGACCGCAGTCTGGGATATTTCCATGCAAGCTGGACTCTGTATTCCACTTGGATTTTTACCAGGGCCGAAAGTTCATCTGTCTTGTTCACCAGTGATCTTACATTTCCCATGACGACGGATGGGCAGGTATGTTTTCCTATCATTATGTAAGCTATTTAATGTTCTATTGTGGTGCATGGGTGTCATGTACAAAGGGCTAACGACCATATAGAATATGACTGGAGATGCTTTAAGCACCGTCCCGGGCGCCTGTTATTCTTCTACAACGGAGTTCGGCGATTTGCGAATCTGATTGGCCAGTGTCATTTCTGGTCATGTGACATGTACGCCCAATCGTGGGACCGCAAGTTTCTACACTGGTTAGGCTTAGGCGCTCGTTCGAAGTCGGTTAAGGTTAGAGTGTGTCTTAGAGCATGGCGATAGAACGCCTGCCCTGATTCTGACGGTTAAGCTTAGGCACTCTTTCGAAGTTGGTTAAGGTTAGGGTTAGGGTTAGGGTTAGGCGATAGAACGCCAGGTGCTTTGCAGGCTGTTCGACGTGGAAATGGACAAAGACACAGCTTGTCACGCTATTGGGCGCACATGTCACATGACCAGAAACGTCAGTGGCCAATCAGATTCGCAAATCACCGAACTCCGTTGTAGAAAATATAGATGCGTCCCGGGCAGGTAAGAAACAACACAAGCGTTTTCCAAATAGTAAATATTATTTTATTGTAGCAGGGCTTTAAACCTACCACAATGTATGCTCAGGGAAAAAGGTAGGGGAGAACAAACAGGATATACATACAGACAAACAAACACTTAACAACAATATAATTGTGTCATTCATAGGACACCATAACCATTTCGGGACTAATCCACACCCAGTGGTAAATGGCACAAAGCCACACAATATCGCTTCCACAGCTACAGCTAGGCAAGAAGGCAACCTCCTCACTCCACTCTGGAATGTGGCAGTGATTCAAATGAGGCGCCTGGATGTGTGTCATCTTCCAGGCTATATCCACTCATCCCAACTGACTGCCCACAAGTGCACCAAGCAGGTGCAATCAACTCAATCAGTGAGATGAGTGGCATCTGGGAAGGGGAGAAAGAAAAACAGGATTTAGGAGATGACACACATCACACAAACAAAATAACACATATTAAATATACTAACCTGATGTTACATGGTGTTAAAAATATGGCAATAATGATAATGAACAACCCACATACGTGACACCTCCCCCCATAGAAGCGAACATACTGGGTGAGCAAAACATTATTACCTATACAACCAACATCAGATCAGTACCCCCAGACCTACCCTCTGGACAAGGCATTGGCCACAATATTGTCCACGCCCTTCTTGTGACGGATGACAATATTGTAGCCTGCACCAGTAGGGCCCAACGCATCAACCTTTGGTTGTGGTTGTACATCTGGGCTAAAAACACAAGGGGATTGTGGTCCGTGTAGATCAACACTGGAATGGAGCTGGACCCCACGTACACCTCAAAGTGCTGGAGGGCGAGGAGCATCGCCAGCGTCTCCTTCTCGATGGTGGAATAGCCAAGCTGATGTTGCTTAAACTTCACCAAGAAGTAACAAACTGGGTGATGCACATCGCCCTCTCCCGCCTGTAACAGCACAGCTCCAGCCCCAGCAGCACTTGCGTCGACCTCCAGCTGAAAAGGAGACGCAAAGTCAGGGGCTGCCAAAACAGGTGCACTGCACAAGAGGGATTTAGCAGCCTCGAAGGCGCACTGACATTCCGTGGTCCACACAAACGACACAATAGGGCTACATAAAGAGGTGAGGGGAGCTACCACCACGGAAAAATTCTTGCAAAAACAACGGTAGTATCCAGCCATTCCCAGGAAGCGACGTAATTTGCGCCTCGTGGAAGGGGCTGGATATGCAAGGATCGCTGCGACCTTTGCGTCCACCAGGCGGACCTGTCCATGACCCACCTGCTTCCCCAAGTAAGTCACAGTGGCTTTACCAAATTCACATTTAGCGAGGTTCAGGGTCAACAACGCCTCCGCTAAACATGCAAAAACCACCCGCAAGTTAGCAATGTGCTCCGCCCACGTATCAGAGTACACCACCACATCGTCTAAGTACACATAACACTTAGGCACACCCCCCAACACCAGGTGCATTAAACATTGGAACGTAGCCGGTGCGTTCCTCATCCCGAAGGCCATGACGGTGTACTGCATAAAATGGTCGGGTGTAACGAACGCCGAAATATCCGAGGCTCGCTCTGTCAGGGGGACCTGCCGGTACCCCTTCAAGAGGTCGAGCTTCGTGATAAACACAGCGGGCCCAATACTATCTATGCAGTCATCCATCCTGGGTAACGGGAATGAGTCAGGCACCGTTACAGCGTTTACCTTCCTGTAATCAGTACAGAAACGGGGAGACCCATCAGCCTTGGGAGCTAAAAGGCAAGGAGAGCTCCAGGGACTACGGCTAGATTTAGCCATCCCATTCTCCAGCAGGTACAGAGCCTCTTTCCTCATTACCTCCCTCTTCGCCACTGGACATCGATATGCGTGTTGCTTAATGGGGTTCGCACTCCCAACATCAACATCGTGCTCCAGGACGGTCGTTCTAGAAGGCACATTAGACAACAACACTGGATATGACAATAACAGTTGTCTTACATCATCACCCTGTGATTCGGGCAGGTACAACAGACGAGCAGCGACATCACTCATGAACTCAGAGTTAGTCAAACGCCCCGTCTGCTGACCCTGCGTACTCCCACCAGCTCGGGTGAGATATTTCTTTAACATGTTAATATGACACAACCGTGTCTTCCTGCGCCGCTCGGGCGTACATATCACATAATTGGTGTCTGACACTTTCCTCTCCACTTTATAGGGCCCTGCAAAACGGGCAGAGAGTGCTGACCCAGGCATGGGGAGCAAAACCAGCACCTCATCGCCAGCCTCGAATTGCCATCCCACCGCCTTCTTGTCAAACCTCACCTTCATTTCCCCCTGGGCAGAGGCGAGGGCTTCCCTAGCCAACGAGGACGCACACTGCTCCTTACACCGGGAGACAAAATCAAACACATTTGATGTAGGAGGAGAACCAGACAACATTTTCTCCTTGAGCATTTTTAATGGCCCACGCACACCGTGACCAAACACTAGCTCTGCAGGGCTAAACCCAAGTGACTCCTGTTTAGCATCCCTAATAGCAAACAGTACAAATGGCACACCCTCATCCCAACCACAACCTGTATCAACACAGTATTTTTTCAGCATCGCCTTCAGTGTCTGGTGCCAGCGCTCTAGTGCCCCCTGTGACTCAGGATGATACGCACTAGACACCGTGTGATTGACACCGAAGGCCTGCAATGATTGATTAAAGGTTTTAGACATGAAATTCATGCCCTGATCACTTTGTACAGTTTTTGGCAAACCGAAAGTTGCAAAGAACTTGTTTAATGCCTTGGTAATGGCCGGGGCAGTAATTTTCCTCAGAGGTATTGCCTCTGGGAAACGGGTGGCAAGACACATAATAGTTAACATGTATTGGTTTCCTGCCTTTGTTTTAGGCAGGGGACCCACACAGTCAATGATCACATGCTCAAAAAGTTCCCCTATTGCCGGAATGGGGTGCAGGGGAGCTGAAGGAACCCCCTGATTTGGCTTCCCCACTATTTGACATGTACTACAAGTACCACAAAAATTTACCACATCGGCCTTCAGACCGGGCCAAAAAAAAATCTGCAGGATTCTGTCATAAGTTTTAGAAATACCCAAATGACCAGACCAAACATGTTCATGTGCTAACATCAAAACGTGATGTCTACACTCTACTGGCAACACAACTTGGTGCACTATACTCCAGTCTTCTCCACACTTCAAGTCTGTCACACCTGGCCTAGCTACCCAGGTGCGCATCAACAAGTAGGTGGGGTCTGTCTCGAAACGAACGTTTTAATCCACACCAGTATGTAAACAAAGCTTTTAACCATCCACAACAGAATACTGCAGTCCAAATGTATTTCCGATGCTTGATTCTTCTCTCAGACCGACGCAATGTCTTGAAACTATTATGTTTATTGGCGACGCGACTCAGTGTGAAAAGAACTTTGAAGAGAGGTTTCAGGTTTCACATGGCTTTTTTGTTTATTCCGTCATTCAGAATCAGGGTGATGATCAGAGCCAATCAGAGGCAGATCAGGGCTGGTCTTTGCATAATGCACGTGTTATAGCCAATCAAAGGCAGAGATTTTTTTAATTTTTAGAACGCACATGGCCAGGGAGAAAAAGACGCTAAACACACACACATACACACAGACAGACAGACCTTTAAGCCACTAGCCACTGTGGCGGGTAGAATGACAGAGTTACACGCCACAGGGGAATTCTACCCGCATCTGGCGGGTGGGCGGGTGCTAATGTCTAGCCCTGCATACAATTATTTAGTACTTTGTTAAAAACAAAGTGTGTGAAGTTTGTCAGGGTCCTGGTTATTTTGACATGATTAAAATCCCCGCTGATGAGTATGAATGCGTTCATTGCGTTGGGATGTGTTGCTGTTACCTCGAAGGACTAGTGGATGTCACTCTTCTTCTACGGTGTTGGCATGTAAACAAGCTCGGCACGAGCTAGAATGCTACAGCAGCTGTATGTGATACCGACGTTCAATGAAGTAACCAACTGAAACATCACAACAACACCACTTCTGGAGTTAACTAAAATAACCACCCGCCACCTTTCCACTTACCGCTGGATTTGTTTCTGTCGGCTCCATGGTCGCATCATGGCGATAGCCATCCAGTTCCACCGCACTGACCGCAGTCTGGGATATTTCCATGCAAGCTGGACTCTGTATTCCACTTGGATTTTTACCAGGGCCGAAAGTTCATCTGTCTTGTTCACCAGTGATCTTACATTTCCCATGACGACGGATGGGCAGGTATGTTTTCCTATCATTATGTAAGCTATTTAATGTTCTATTGTGGTGCATGGGTGTCATGTACAAAGGGCTAACGACCATATAGAATATGACTGGAGATGCTTTAAGCACCGTCCCGGGCGCCTGTTATTCTTCTACAACGGAGTTCGGCGATTTGCGAATCTGATTGGCCAGTGTCATTTCTGGTCATGTGACATGTACGCCCAATCGTGGGACCGCAAGTTTCTACACTGGTTAGGCTTAGGCGCTCGTTCGAAGTCGGTTAAGGTTAGAGTGTGTCTTAGAGCATGGCGATAGAACGCCTGCCCTGATTCTGACGGTTAAGCTTAGGCACTCTTTCGAAGTTGGTTAAGGTTAGGGTTAGGGTTAGGGTTAGGCGATAGAACGCCAGGTGCTTTGCAGGCTGTTCGACGTGGAAATGGACAAAGACACAGCTTGTCACGCTATTGGGCGCACATGTCACATGACCAGAAACGTCAGTGGCCAATCAGATTCGCAAATCACCGAACTCCGTTGTAGAAAATATAGATGCGTCCCGGGCAGGTAAGAAACAACACAAGCGTTTTCCAAATAGTAAATATTATTTTATTGTAGCAGGGCTTTAAACCTACCACAATGTATGCTCAGGGAAAAAGGTAGGGGAGAACAAACAGGATATACATACAGACAAACAAACACTTAACAACAATATAATTGTGTCATTCATAGGACACCATAACCATTTCGGGACTAATCCACACCCAGTGGTAAATGGCACAAAGCCACACAATATCGCTTCCACAGCTACAGCTAGGCAAGAAGGCAACCTCCTCACTCCACTCTGGAATGTGGCAGTGATTCAAATGAGGCGCCTGGATGTGTGTCATCTTCCAGGCTATATCCACTCATCCCAACTGACTGCCCACAAGTGCACCAAGCAGGTGCAATCAACTCAATCAGTGAGATGAGTGGCATCTGGGAAGGGGAGAAAGAAAAACAGGATTTAGGAGATGACACACATCACACAAACAAAATAACACATATTAAATATACTAACCTGATGTTACATGGTGTTAAAAATATGGCAATAATGATAATGAACAACCCACATACGTGACACCTCCCCCCATAGAAGCGAACATACTGGGTGAGCAAAACATTATTACCTATACAACCAACATCAGATCAGTACCCCCAGACCTACCCTCTGGACAAGGCATTGGCCACAATATTGTCCACGCCCTTCTTGTGACGGATGACAATATTGTAGCCTGCACCAGTAGGGCCCAACGCATCAACCTTTGGTTGTGGTTGTACATCTGGGCTAAAAACACAAGGGGATTGTGGTCCGTGTAGATCAACACTGGAATGGAGCTGGACCCCACGTACACCTCAAAGTGCTGGAGGGCGAGGAGCATCGCCAGCGTCTCCTTCTCGATGGTGGAATAGCCAAGCTGATGTTGCTTAAACTTCACCAAGAAGTAACAAACTGGGTGATGCACATCGCCCTCTCCCGCCTGTAACAGCACAGCTCCAGCCCCAGCAGCACTTGCGTCGACCTCCAGCTGAAAAGGAGACGCAAAGTCAGGGGCTGCCAAAACAGGTGCACTGCACAAGAGGGATTTAGCAGCCTCGAAGGCGCACTGACATTCCGTGGTCCACACAAACGACACAATAGGGCTACATAAAGAGGTGAGGGGAGCTACCACCACGGAAAAATTCTTGCAAAAACAACGGTAGTATCCAGCCATTCCCAGGAAGCGACGTAATTTGCGCCTCGTGGAAGGGGCTGGATATGCAAGGATCGCTGCGACCTTTGCGTCCACCAGGCGGACCTGTCCATGACCCACCTGCTTCCCCAAGTAAGTCACAGTGGCTTTACCAAATTCACATTTAGCGAGGTTCAGGGTCAACAACGCCTCCGCTAAACATGCAAAAACCACCCGCAAGTTAGCAATGTGCTCCGCCCACGTATCAGAGTACACCACCACATCGTCTAAGTACACATAACACTTAGGCACACCCCCCAACACCAGGTGCATTAAACATTGGAACGTAGCCGGTGCGTTCCTCATCCCGAAGGCCATGACGGTGTACTGCATAAAATGGTCGGGTGTAACGAACGCCGAAATATCCGAGGCTCGCTCTGTCAGGGGGACCTGCCGGTACCCCTTCAAGAGGTCGAGCTTCGTGATAAACACAGCGGGCCCAATACTATCTATGCAGTCATCCATCCTGGGTAACGGGAATGAGTCAGGCACCGTTACAGCGTTTACCTTCCTGTAATCAGTACAGAAACGGGGAGACCCATCAGCCTTGGGAGCTAAAAGGCAAGGAGAGCTCCAGGGACTACGGCTAGATTTAGCCATCCCATTCTCCAGCAGGTACAGAGCCTCTTTCCTCATTACCTCCCTCTTCGCCACTGGACATCGATATGCGTGTTGCTTAATGGGGTTCGCACTCCCAACATCAACATCGTGCTCCAGGACGGTCGTTCTAGAAGGCACATTAGACAACAACACTGGATATGACAATAACAGTTGTCTTACATCATCACCCTGTGATTCGGGCAGGTACAACAGACGAGCAGCGACATCACTCATGAACTCAGAGTTAGTCAAACGCCCCGTCTGCTGACCCTGCGTACTCCCACCAGCTCGGGTGAGATATTTCTTTAACATGTTAATATGACACAACCGTGTCTTCCTGCGCCGCTCGGGCGTACATATCACATAATTGGTGTCTGACACTTTCCTCTCCACTTTATAGGGCCCTGCAAAACGGGCAGAGAGTGCTGACCCAGGCATGGGGAGCAAAACCAGCACCTCATCGCCAGCCTCGAATTGCCGTCCCACCGCCTTCTTGTCAAACCTCACCTTCATTTCCCCCTGGGCAGAGGCGAGGGCTTCCCTAGCCAACGAGGACGCACACTGCTCCTTACACCGGGAGACAAAATCAAACACATTTGATGTAGGAGGAGAACCAGACAACATTTTCTCCTTGAGCATTTTTAATGGCCCACGCACACCGTGACCAAACACTAGCTCTGCAGGGCTAAACCCAAGTGACTCCTGTTTAGCATCCCTAATAGCAAACAGTACAAATGGCACACCCTCATCCCAACCACAACCTGTATCAACACAGTATTTTTTCAGCATCGCCTTCAGTGTCTGGTGCCAGCGCTCTAGTGCCCCCTGTGACTCAGGATGATACGCACTAGACACCGTGTGATTGACACCGAAGGCCTGCAATGATTGATTAAAGGTTTTAGACATGAAATTCATGCCCTGATCACTTTGTACAGTTTTTGGCAAACCGAAAGTTGCAAAGAACTTGTTTAATGCCTTGGTAATGGCCGGGGCAGTAATTTTCCTCAGAGGTATTGCCTCTGGGAAACGGGTGGCAAGACACATAATAGTTAACATGTATTGGTTTCCTGCCTTTGTTTTAGGCAGGGGACCCACACAGTCAATGATCACATGCTCAAAAAGTTCCCCTATTGCCGGAATGGGGTGCAGGGGAGCTGAAGGAACCCCCTGATTTGGCTTCCCCACTATTTGACATGTACTACAAGTACCACAAAAATTTACCACATCGGCCTTCAGACCGGGCCAAAAAAAAATCTGCAGGATTCTGTCATAAGTTTTAGAAATACCCAAATGACCAGACCAAACATGTTCATGTGCTAACATCAAAACGTGATGTCTACACTCTACTGGCAACACAACTTGGTGCACTATACTCCAGTCTTCTCCACACTTCAAGTCTGTCACACCTGGCCTAGCTACCCAGGTGCGCATCAACAAGTAGGTGGGGTCTGTCTCCTCACGAACAATGGCTGGGTTAATCCCAAAGAGGTGCATGTTCTCTCATGCTCATGCTCCCCAGACATGGAACATCTCTCAATTCTGTGCCGTTCGTTCCACCTCCCCCGTGAGTTTACTGCGGTCATCATGACCGCTGTATATATCCCTCCACAAGCAAACACCGTCAAGGCGCTGGCGGAGCTACACGACCATCTCAACAAACATCAAATCAAACATCCAGATGCAGCGATGATTGTAGCTGGTGATTTCAACCAGGCGAATTTGAAAAAAGTGATGCCGTCCTTTTTTCAACACATCGCCTGCTCCACAAGAGGGAGGAACACACTCGACCACTGTTACACCCCGTTCAGAGCCGGCTACAAGGCTGTAGCGGCTCCACCATTGACGGGGGCTACAAGCTCATCCGACCACGACTCCATCTTGTTATTCCCCGCTTACAAACAAAGATCACGTGACGCCGTCGTGTCACGTGTGACAAAAAAATGGACCGACCAATCAGAGGCCACGCTCCAGGATGCGCTCGAGGACACGGACTGGAATATGTTTCAAGGAAGCGCCAGTGACGTCAGCGAGTTCACGGACAGCGTTGTGTGCTTCATAACAACACTCGCTGACAGTATTGTCCGCATGAAAAAGGTGCGGGTCTTCCCAAACCTGAAACCGTGGGTGGACAGTACTATCAGAGCAGCTCTGAACTCTCGCACCACTGCTTACAACCTGGGCAGAGAGTCAGGAAACATGGAGGAGTACAAGGCTACAGTCTATACTCTGCGCAAGGCTGTAAAACTTGCAAAACGGACATATGCTGATAAACTGGAGACACAAATGGCACAAAACGACAAGAGGCTTATGGCGGGGACTGAGGACAATAACTGACTACAAAGTCAGCGCCCCCTCAATGGGGAGCGACGACGCCTCTCTCGCGGACAAACTCAACTCTTTCTACGCTCGGTTTGGTGTAGACAGTGGCGCCGCTAGCTCAACGGCTAGTGACGTCACTGGCGCGCCGGCTGTTGTGGAGGGGGGGGGGGGAACCGCGGGGGGCAGGGACGCTCTCTCGTTGTCGGAACACAGTGTGAGAAGAGCATTTATGCAGGTAAACACCAGAAAAGCGGCTGGCCCAGATGGTATAACAGGACGCATACTTAAGTCCTGTGCCAACCAGCTAGCCCCTGTGTTCACCGCCATATTTAATCAATCCCTGGCGGAGTCAGTGGTCCCTGCCTGCTTCAAGATGTCTACCATCATCCCTGTACCGAAGAAACCCTCCCCAACATGTCTCAATGACTACAGACCAGTGGCACTCACCTCTGTGTCCATGAAATGTTTCGAGAGGCTGGTCAAGGAGCACATTTGTGCCTCCCTCCCCAGTGATATGGACCCTATGCAATTTGCATACAGGACAAACAGGTCCACTGACGACGCGGTCTCCCAGGTACTGCACAGCACCCTCTCTCACCTTGACCGCCAGAAGGGGGGCTATGTGAGACTGTTGTTCATTGACTACAGCTCAGCGTTCAACACCATAGTCCCTACCAGACTGGTGGACAAGCTGATCGAGCTGGGTCTGAGCTCCGCCCTGAGTGCCTGGGTACTGGATTTTCTGAGTGAAAGACCCCAGGCGGTCAGGGTGGGGGGTCAGACCTCCAACACCATCACCCTGAGCATTGGGTCCCCCCAGGGCTGTGTTCTGAGCCCCCTGCTGTACTCACTCTACACACACGATTGTGGCCAAGTTCAGCTCCAACTCCATAGTGAAGTTTGCAGACGACACGGTGGTGGTGGGGCTGATCTCGGACAACGACGAGAAGGCCTACCGGGAGGAGGTTGAGGTACTGGAACGCTGGTGCCAGGACAACAGCCAGCTCCTGAACATTGGTAAAACCAAGGAGCTAATCGTGGATTATAGGAGAGGACAGCAGGAGACACACACACCACTGAGGATAAACGGGGCTACCGTGGACAGGGTGAGCAGCTTTAAGTACCTGGGGGTCCACATCTCAGAGGATCTGACATGGACAACACACATAGACTCAGTCGTAAAAAAGGCGAAGCAGCGCCTCTACCACCTGAGACAGTTAAGGAAGTTCAGAGTATCTAGGAAGATACTCCAGTCCTTCTACTCCGGAGCTGTAGAGAGCATCTTGACTGGAAATATCACTGCCTGGTATGGAAACAGCACGGCACAGGACAAGAAGGCCCTACAGAGAGTGGTGCGCTCAGCCGAGCATACCACGGGTATTGCACTACCTCCCCTGCAGGTTCTATACAACAAGAGGTGCAAATCCAGAGCCTGCAGAATAATGAAAGACCCTCACCACCCCAACAACAGCCTGTTCCAGCTGCTGAGGTCAGGTAGACGCCTGCGAACACCAGCTACTAGGACAGAGAGACTTCGGCTCAGCTTCTTCCCCCAGGCCGTCAGAGCCTTGAACACTGAACTCTCCACACACAAGCACACATGAGCACACACACGACACGCACGCTGTACACGCTCGCACACTAGCAGCCACTTTAACATGAGCAAGCACACACTCATGCTGCACACGCCCACACTTATGGCCACTAAGGAAAGGTCACTTTAAAAATAGTATAGTAACAGTAACAGTGTATTGCACTACCAAAGGACCTAGCATGTCCTCCATGCTCTGTAAATAACTTATGTACAAATACTGATATGCCCTACTACAGGGGTGGCCAACCCGCGGCTTGCGAGCCGCATGCGGCTCTTTGCCCGTCAATGTGCGGCTCTTCCATCCATAAAAAAAATAATAATAAAAATAAAATTATAATATTTTTTTTTATGTCACTCATTCCATAAGGACACAGAATAAACATTTACAATTTTTTTTTAAATGGTCCATTGGCATGTTCTTGAGATCTGAATCTAGGGACATAATAGATCAGTGTCAGAAATAGTGTGTCTGTTACTAGGCTTGAGTAAATTGTAATGAACCAAAGGAGAATATCAATTCTATTTAATTTTTTTAATCTTTGACTGTGAATAACACCATGCTAAAATTGACCAGACCTGAAAAATCTAAGCAAATGAATAAAGGGAAGATTATTAAACGGAAGGTTTTGTAGATACAGTACTGAATTCTGCCATCTTTTTTATAATGTAAATTTCTCCACAATTTTTCATCGTATTGCAAGACGTTCACAGAAAGGTAGAGAAACGAACTGCGTTCTGTTTTATGGCAATAACGTTCAGGTTTGTGGGAGATAATCCCAAAAAATAAGAGAAATAAAAAAAGTTAATCCAGAAGTCAGATGATTGACATGGGCTGGTGTGAGCTGGGTAGGGTAGTTTTTCGAAATTCGAAAGCCCTGAGTCTCTTCCTTCAAAAGACTACACTCACTTTTGGCTGTGCCACTTCCTCCTGTCAATATGCGCCGGTTTCCGACTCAATGCCCTGAGATTTCTATAATCGTATATTTCACTAATAACAGTTAAAATAATTGGTAAACAAACGTAATGCTGAAAATATACACTTTTACTGTATATCTCGGGCTTAAGAGGTTAACCCTGTGAGGCCCAAATTAAAAAGACATTAGCAACTTCAGAGGCCAGAGGGTGGGACATATAAACACATTTACTATCAAATAGCATTGTGAGGCTGAACAACAGGACCAATTGACTATAGGCCTACATGTGCTTAAAGGCCAACCTTCATGTTGTATTTTTGTTCAATAAACAATGTGGACTAGGCCAACAGTGACTTTCATGAAGAAGGAAAAAAAAAGTATTGAAATTGACCCAGTTTTAGCGTTTTTATCAAACATTTTGTCTGCCCAACACAATCACCACGCACGTGGATATTTTAATCAATGGTTCATAACGTGCGTGTGTAATCGAAATGATGTCATCACAAGAGGTGCAGGGCACCAGGGGGCTCACCAGGGGGCGCTGAGAGTCACACACAGCTAGTGGCAGGCACTGAGAGCCTTGCTACTACTAGCCGAATGAAAATGTATCTGTTTCACCTAACAACACTATTGCTCCGTGATCATAGCCATCCATCTCTAAAGCTAACCACTATTTGTAAAAGCCACAACCACGTTACCATAGTTGTAATAATGTAAATCATTGTGTCGTTGTACATATTGTGTACACCGTTATAAGCTAACATAGCTTAGCTTGGTAGCTATTGTGCTAACAACATATCCCGACGTCTGGCTCGCTGGCCGGCATGAACGCCAGACACAAAATGGTTCTCTCCTCTCTGTACACCCCCGTCCCCACGGGTACCCTGCCGGGGAGCCCATGGACGCGACAACGGCGGCAGCCGTAGGGTGCTCGAGCCCGCCGTAACGCTAGTGGTACACGATAGCTATGAGCTGACTAACGCTACGGCCGCCGCTGTTGTCGCGTCCACAAGCTCCCCGGCAGGACACACGGGAGAACGGGGGCACACAAAGAGGAGAGAACCACTATAGCTCCGCAGGGACGGCGGAGCTATAGGCTAACGTCAGTGTAGTGGTCCCGACTGTAGCAGGGACGGCGGAGCTATAGGCTAACGTCAGTGTAGTGGTCCCGACTGTAGCAGGGACGGCGGAGCTATAGGCTAACTGTGATGCACCGAGTGGGCCACCATTGATCAACATGCAGCGACGTGTAGCTTGCATGATGCGTGTGCAGTGCTTTGCCACACAGGTCTGAGAAGAGGACCTGCACATGATTTTACTCGTTCCCCAAACTCCTCTACATGCCCCGATCTCAAATGATTCATAACAGTAGACATAATGCTAACGTTAGCCAGCGCCATATATCGAGTAGTACTATGACCCGGACGGGCATAAGGCATACGTTTCCTGAAGTGACGTCACGGCCGTGCTAGCGTCTGATAAGCTTTTAGATTCAGCTCATTAATATGCACCTGTAGTGACGTCGGCGTTTGATAAGCTTTTTTGATTTGCGCGTGCATGTTATTCGTGCGTGGACCTTTTTAACTCTTTCGGAGTGGCATTTCCGGTGTCAAATGGAAAAAAATAAATAATGAAATTATATACCAATGATGTAAACTACCCATAATTGATCAGTAGGGTTTAACCTGGATGTTGGGCTTTAACATTTTTTAAATAAACATTCTTGTTTTAAAATTTTTATTTTTTTATTTATCTTTCTCCAATTTTCTGTTTGTCTCCCCGTCCCAATTTAGTCGCCGTGCCAATTCCCCCCCTCCCCTACCTGGCTGCTGTATGCATGTTCTCCTACGAGTCGGTACAAGGGCGTCCCGAAGCCGACCGCGCGCTTCCTCCGATTCGTGTGGCGACTGCCAGTGACGTCTTTTCACTTGGCAGCGAGGACTCTCATTGGTGAAGTGTAACGTGTGGGAGGGCACGCTATCTCCACCAAGTCCTGCCCCCGCTGAGCAAGCGCCGAGACCTGACCTGTAGGCGTCGCTGTCCACAACACCAGATTCCCACCCACCAGCTTCCCACCCCCTAATACTGCCAATTGTATTAGTATGAATGACCAGCCAAGCTGGTAGCAACGCCGAGAGCTGGGCTCGAACCCAGCATCTCCTGCGTTGGTGACGAGCGCAATCTCCGCTACGCCACCTGACCGCCCTATAAACATTATTTTTTTAAATGGCTAAAAGTGATTTTGTAATTTTGCAACCGTGGGTCTCACAGGGTACTTTTAACCCTGTGAGGCCCAAATAAAAAAGACATTAGCAACTTCATTTACATTTACATTTAGTCATTTAGCTGACGCTTTTATCCAAAGCGACTTACATGTTCTGTATGACAAGCCATCAGGAAGGGCACAACTCTATCAGCTGAGCAACAATGTTCATCGAAGTGTTGAGTGCTACAGTGTAGGTTAGTTTATTAGGACAAGTGCATGACAGTACGGTTAGTTAGGTTTTTTTTATTTTTTATTTTTTTATTATAAATTCAGATAATGGTTGAAGAAGTGCGTCTTTAGTCGACGGCGAAAGATTGGACGTGTTTCGGCTGTCCTAACTGGGGTGGGTAGTTTATTCCACCATTGTGGGGCAAGGACTGAGAATAGGCGACTTCTCTTTGATGACCCTCCCGGAGCTTGGATAGGAGTAGGTCTGAGGCGGCCAGAAGATGCAGAGCGTAGGGGTCTTGACTTGAGGGTGTGTAGTTAGAGACCATTGACCGGAGGTAGGCGGGAGCGGTTCCCTTTGCCGCAGGGTATGCTAGGTCGAGGGCCTTGAAGCGGATTCGTGCAGCAATGGGGAGCCAGTGCAGGTCCCTAAGAAGTGGGGTGACATGGGCCGACTTCGGTAGGTTTGAGATCAGGCGGGCCGCTGCGTTCTGAATGAGTTGAAGAGGCTTAGTGGCAGTGGCCGGGAGGCCAGCGAGCAGTGCGTTGCAGTAGTCGAGGCGGGAGATGACTGTTGATTGGACGAGGAGTTGGGTGGCTTCTTTTGTCAGGAAGGGGCGGATCCTTCTGAGGCCAGAGGGTGAGACCTATAAACACATGAAGGGTGCCGTGACTGAAAAAAAAGGTTGAGAAACGCTGGTATATGGTGTGGCTCTTTGTGGTACCATAGTAATTTTTGTGGCTCTTAGTCTCTGACTGGTTGGCCACCCCTGCCCTACTATGTTACCTGTTTATTGCACAATGTTGTTTTGTTGGATTCTATTATATGTTGTTACTACTGTATTGCACATCATTGCGGGAAAGACCACCCGCATTTCATTGTATACTTGTATGCCGTGACAAATAAAACTCTTGACTTGACTTGACTTTCTCTATCAAAAAGGCGTGTTTCCTACTATCAGTAGTGCTGGCTACTGCCGCAAAACAGCTTGATAGGGAGGAATCATTTTGCTGAGCATTGATCAATGCTTGACGTGTCAGTGGTAATGGCACGTCAGCGAATTTGGGAATTACCAGCTTCCTCTGAACGCTACTCACAACAGAGAGCCTCGCCACAGATAGAGTCACTCAGCGACACCCCTTGCGACACCTCTCGTCTCCTCTCCTGAGCCCTGGTTACAGCACAGACAGGAAAAACATTTGGGTGACTTTTAATCAATGCATCACATAAAAATTCAGACACTGGGGCGTCGATAACCTCCAGAACATGGATTACCTTTCCTCCAGCGATATCGTTCCCCATGATAAAGTCAACCCCCTCTACAGGGAAACATGAGCAAACCGCCACGGAAAAACAACCTGTAATTAGGTCTGATTTCACATGTATTCTATGCAAAGGTGAGGGTGTAAAACCCATTTCAATTCCCCTGACAATGGCACTTGATTGACAGGATGATTTCTCATTTAATGGTAACACATCTGCCAGGATAAATGACTGAGAACCTCCTGTATCACGAAGGATCCTCACCTTTCATTGGTCACAAACTTCACCCGACAGTGATACATAACCAAAAATATAAAAGGTTCGAAACATCTGGTTTTTCTTGCTCAGGACATGAGACTGTGCCAATCAACCCTACCCCTTTCGGTTTCTGGGCTGGCCCTTTAGTCTCTCGTCGATTTTGCAATGTGTAACAGTCCTCCATCAGATGACCTGTTTTCTTGCAATAACTACATACCACCACGGCCCTTTTAGACGGCGGTGAGCGTGGCCGAAATGCTTGCCCGCCATTCCCCCTAAACGTTGACTCTCTAGGAGGGAACAAGCCGCCTCTTACATACACATCATTTCGCACAGCAACATGTTTGTGGGTCAATGCGAACTCATCTGCTAAAACTGCAGCTTGCTGGAGGGTAGATACTTTGTTTTCATTTAAATACACTACGATGCACTCGGGCATGCAGGTCTTAAATTGCTCAATGAGGACCAACTCGCTCAAAGCTGCTAAGTCATCCACCTTACATGCCGAACACCACAGATCAAACAGAATCCGTTGTTCACGGGAAAAATCAACATGTGTTTGAGAAGGGGATTTACATAGTGCGTGGAAACGTTGCCTATACGCTTCTGGCACCAATTCATATACAAGTAAGACAGCACATTTCACCTTCTCATACTCCAAGCTGTCATCCATTGATAATGACGCACATGCCTCCTGAGCCTTACCAGTGAGCTTGCATTGCAATAAAATTGCCCACATGTTCTCTGGCCAATGCAAGGCACATGCTATACGCTCAAAAGCAGAGAAATATGCTTCCACCTCAGACTCCCGGAAAATGGGAACTAGAGAAACATGCTGACTAATATTAAAAGGGGCCTGGGAGTTTCCAGTTGAAGAGGGGGAAGAGCCACCACTCTCCAACTCCAGCTTCCTTATAGTCAACTGGAGCTCCCTGTCCTTCTCCTCCTTCAGCATGTCTCTCTCCTCCATCTCCTTTCTCTCCAGCCTGTCTCTTTCCTCCTTTCTCTCTCTTTGCAGACTGTTTCTCTCCTCCTTCCTCTCCACTGTCCCTCTCCTCATTTCTCTCTCTTTCCAGTCTGTCTCTCTCCTCCTTTCTCTCCTCCCTGTCTCGCATAGCCGCTCTCTCCTCTATCTGGAGACGGGCCAAACGCAGCTCAGCGCGTGCGCGCGATTTATGAGTGGGAGAAGAAACAGAGGCACGTCCTGAGTGTACAGAGTTATCACTGTCATTCTCCTCAGCCTTGGTAATGCTACCTCTTTGTTTTAGTACAGCACCAGCGTTTTGATCTAAACCACCAGTGTCCTCGCTAGACTCGCCAGACGCCTCGCCAGACGCCTCGCTGTGCGCGACGTCCTCTGAGTCATTTCCCTGGGCTATGGGCAAACTGAATATATTTTTATCCAACAACCCAGCCAGCACAATTGCCTTCACCTCCTCCTTACTTTTTTAACTTTGGACAGTAATGCCATAATGTTTGGCGACACTACACAATTCAGCTTTTGTGCAGATATCAAATTGATCCCTTGTAGGGTCCGCCACAAAAACATCCAAAGTAAAAGCTGCCCCAGCCATATTCCCACCAACAGAATATGACTATGCCACAAAAAATATATATATATACCCTGTGCTCCCCTAGCAACACACGTTACCACCAAACAAATGATAGGCACCAGGAAATAGTCACTCACCTACTCAACGATATCCGTGCTTAACACATTTAACAGCCACATTCCGCAGTATACAACCTAACCAATTCGATTTAATGCCCACATCTAACATTCATGAAAAATAATAAATGTCGGTCCTAACCATCTAACTAGGATCACCTGGGTAACACTAATTACCCCGTCTAAACTACTCCCCTAGCGGGATGAGGACTACACATATCTTCAGTCGCTTACAGATTTCATTGCACACTCCACCGGGTTAGACGACGTGTGCCCCCCTCCCCCTAACCAAGCAGGTGATCCACCCTTTACCTATGTGGCAGAAAACAGATTGGTTAAGAGCATTACATACAAGAACGGTTTACATCAATCAAACTGTGCAGCACGGAAAATGGAAACATAATAATATAATTTACCAATGAAAAAACGCAACCTACCTGACATGCTCCAATTGACAAGTCCACATGTTACATAATAAACAAGGAACTATACAATTGTGCAAATGAGCGAGCCCCCATGTCATGTACAAAGGTCTAATGACAATATAGAATATGACTGGAGCGGGCTGTACATGAAACCAGCCCGTCCAGCAGATGCTTTAAGCACCGTCCCGGGCAGGTAAGAAACAACACAAGCGTTTTCCAAATAGTAAATATTATTTTATTGTAGCAGGGATTTAAACCTACCACAATGTATGCTCATGGAAAAAGGTAGGGGAGAACAAACAGGATATACATACAGACAAACAAACACTTAACAACAATATAATTGTGTCATTCATAGGACACCATAACCATTTCGGGATTAATCCACACCCAGTGGTAAATGGCACAAAGCCACACAATATCGCTTCCACAGCTACAGCTAGGCAAGAAGGCAACCTCCTCACTCAACTCTGGAACGTGGCAGTGATTCAAATGAGGCGCCTGGATGTGTGTCATCTTCCAGGCTATATCCACTCATCCCAACTGACTGCCCACAGGTGCACCAAGCAGGTGCAATCAACTCAATCAGTGAGATGAGTGGCATCTGGGAAGGGGAGAAAGAAAAACAGGATTTAGGAGATGACACACATCACACAAACAAAATAAAACATATTAAATATACTAACCTGATGTTACATGGTGTTAAAAATATGGCAATAATGATAATGAACAACCCACGTACGTGACAATGGGTCAAAACATAATGTAGCTCTCCGTTGCAGTCTGTCCTCCCATATCTCCCGGGGGGGGAACTAACACCCACAGCATAACAGTGGTGCGCCCTACACACGGAACGCTGTGTTGGGGATAGGGTTCCGCACGGACAATTATGTTTGATACTTTCCTGTCTGCAAACGAGCTACTGTTAGCTAGCAAGTAAACAGTCTTGACGATAAAGCAAAATTGCATTTTGCAAACTACATTTTGTGTCGTCAGTTGTTGTCAACGATATTGCATGAATTATTTAGTCACGTTAGTGTCACATGGTCGCCATTAACGTGACGTCACGTCTCATTGTCATCAGGGAAAAAAGCTTTGTTGGCGACCATATTTAGTCATCATTTTTGTTGATATTTTTGTTGATATTTACCAATATCAATCTATCAATATAATCTGAAATGAAAATACTCCTCGGCTCCTCCTCCAAGCGGCAAGTCTTTTCTGTCTGACAACTGACGAGTGACTGACAACACAGTGGCGCACTGAGTTTGATTGATTGATTGATTGATTGAAAACTTTATTAACAGATTGCAGAATGGGTACAATACAGTACAGCTCAATACACACAATTGTTAAGGGGATGCAGACCTGGGCCCTATTCCCCGTACCTGGTTCAACTAAGTCGATCAAGAGTCCCATTATCCAGATTCAATTAACCCGATGTTTGAAGCCGGGATTTTCCTGTTCCTCGAAGGTGGATTCAGTCTCGTTAACTCGAACCAGACTTGATACTCAGGATCAGTGCGCGCGCCCGCCTCAGCTGAGAAGACAGCAAGTCTCGAGAGCAGAAATCCTGATTTTCTAACAGCATTGATTGATTGATTGATTTAAAACTTTATTAACAGATTGCAGTACGGCTCAATAGCCTCGCCGACAAGTTAAATGTATAATCTATAGGCAAATTTTAAGTCCCTCATTACCCCAATCAATCAGATTATATTTCTTTAAACGTGCCCTGCTGGCAGTAGATTCATGGAATGGATAATCAAATGAGATCTTGCTAGCGAAAATAATTAGTTCAACAGTTTCAGAATAAGGATACGGCTCTCTTATCCATTGATGGATGTATGGTTGATGTTTTATTTGTCTGCCACCGTGGTCTGATGGTCGAGCATTTTGCCTTTCACACGGACGACCCGCGTTCGAATCCCACTTCTTCTAGTTTTCTTTTTGAAATGTAAATACTTCAATTTGGTGCACGTTGAGAGCTATATAAAGAATGACATCCTCAATGCATGTAGAATTATAATATTTTAACTTAAAACTAGGCTACTTTTGCGTATAATCATTAATATTATATTCCAAAAAAATTATATTGGAAACGCAGGGTCTCAAACTTGGGTCGCCCGCTTGCCAGGAGTGAACACTGGCCGTTGGACCACTGTGCCAGACAGGATATATTCATTGTGTATCCATCAATGGACAAGAGACCCGTGTTTAGAATATTTTTCTTTTGAATGAAGTTTTATCTCTTTATTCTCAAATGCATTAATCCCAGTTACAATATCACAATAACGTGTGAGTGCTGCGCGTTGTTAAAATAACCACATAATGTGTACATCGCACCTAGCGAGCGCCACGGTATATATAACGTGCATTATTTAGGACAACGTGAATTTAGTATCAGCATTTTGAGTCTATTTCACATTTCAAAAGCCCCCTCTAAAAGAATGAAGCACAAGAACATAATTCAGAATGGTATAATGCAGATCTAGACTGTGAGAATCATTTCAGGAAGCGAGCTGGCATTTCTTTGTGGGGGCGTGGCCATGGTTCATCCAGCTAACTGAATTTAACCCTGCTCTCGACCAGGCTCAAACTTTTTGATCTGTTACCATGGTGATTTAGACAATCGAGCGTCGGGGAATGGAAAGGTCTGGCTTAAGTCAGGCTATACTGGAAATTATCCGGCTAACTCAGTTAGCCAGGTACGGGGAACGGGGCCCTGAGAAAGAATTTCGTCTTGTTTACATCAGGGTCCCCCATTTTCAATTAATCAGGACATATATGACATACATGACATACAGATAGACAGTACTGCTACATCTATACATTTATGACATACCAGATTTGCAAATACAGTACTGTTTGTGATACAAAAAGAGTCCAGAAAAGAGTATATACATTTGACGTAAAAACTGTACATTGGAGGAGGTTGGGTAGGTGGGGTGGGGTTGGGGGGGGAGGCTGCACATTGGAGGTGGTTGGGTGGGGGGGGGGGGGGGGGTTGGGTAGGAGGGGTGGGTGGGGAACACTGTACACCTGTACAAGCAAAACTGTACATTGGAATATTGACAAAACCATGCATGGTCATTTACTGTACATTGGAGGGGATTGGGTTAGGACATTTACAGGGGCCAGTTTCGAATTGCAGTCTCCCATAGGTGTTCTTTGAGAGTGGTTTTGAAAGTGGGTAGTGATTCACAGCTTTGGGTAGGGCGTTTTTTATACTTTATTGTGTCAAAGAAAGTCATTTTACATTTAGGTATAGTATGTGTACCCACATACACATACATAACTGCACATATCCATACTTACATAAAAAACAAGAGACAAAAACACAAACAAAGGGGTGAGCACCAGTATAGATCCTGGACCGGTACACATCCAACATCCATCCCTACTCGTCCCCACATACACACACAAGAAAAATAACAACAACAATAATAATAGCAAATAAATAAAAAATGTATAGAAAAAAAAACAAGCAAAAAACTAAAAATAAAATAATAATAATAATAATAATAATAATAATAATAATAATAATAATAATAATAATAATAATAATAATAATAATAATAATAATAATAATAATAATAATAATAATAATAATAATAATAATAATAATAATAATAATAATAAGTAAAAAGGCTTGAATTTTCATTGTAGGTGTAGCTGTAGGCCTAAGGGGTGTTCCCCAACAATTGAGCAGTAGATCAAGACATCACTGTTTCATGTTACTTAAAATCTTCCTCAAAGACTGATCTGTCTGTCATCTAGTACCCTGTCAGGATCCTAGGCCCGGTCCTGGCTGGACTGGGCAGGATGGTAACACTGGGCAGTACCCTCCACCTAACTTTGGGCAATGCCCTCGATCTGACATTGGCCCTCGGCCTGACATTGGCGCCCTACCACCCTCTAGTGGTGACAAACAATCGGTGCGCTCCAGTACACTGGACATCCTGACTACTGTGTTAACTATAATTAATAGTTTGATTAATGTGATGTCATGGTGTGTACTGTCATTGTCTTTCCCTTCCCTGGTGTGATGTCATACACGGTTTTGGGTTGTTAGGAGTTGCTTTTGTGTTTAGTTGTGTTTAGTTGTGCTTTGCTTATTGTCTAGGTGTTGTTTGTGATTCTGTGTTGGCCAGGTGTTCTTAATTGGTAATTAGTCGGGGTATTTAGGTGTCTGTCTGTCTCCCTTTCGTTGTGGCGACATTCCTCCAGTTACCCCCTGTTCCTCCACGTCGTGTCGCACCGTTCTCCCTCTAGTAAGTCTTAGTGTTTGTTGTTTTGTATTGTGAAGTTTGTTATTTCGTTTCTGTATTTTTCCTTGTATTGCACTGGATTCTACAGTAAACATCATTCTCCAAGCTTCACTCCTCGCCTCTGCCTCCTCCATTCCTTCCCTTTCTGTATTATTGCATTCTACCTAACCCCATCGTGACAGAATGTCGCCACCAACATTAACGAATGCAGCAGGAAGGGCGAGCGATACCATCACTGTTGTCCTGGCCCTGATGGCCGGTGACATGAAGAGTTACTCACTGGCCAAATGGGGGTTCCTACTCTGGAAGATCGACCAGGTCGCCACTGAGAATCCGACACTGCAGACGGCGATGTGGGAGATGGCTGAACATGTTGCTGTCCTCATGGAGAAGCATAAGCCGAAGGCTGGGGTAGCTAGTCTGCCGACTGTTCTCAGGCTTACGGTCAGCCTAGATCCTCCCACAGCCGCTGAGATTGCTCGGATGTCCATCGCCGGTCGGACGTCCACAGCTAACCTAGCTCCGCCGGTTAGCTTCGTGCCAATAGCTAACCGGTCGTCTCCAGTTAGCACAGCTCCGCCTGTTAGCTCCGCCACTATAGATGGCCAGACGTCCCCAGTTGGTACAGCTCTACCCGTTAGCTCCGCTCATACAGCTAACCAGACGTCCACAGCTAACATAGCTCCGCCGGTTAGCTTAGTGTCAAGAGCTAACCAGCCACTCCCAGCTAACCTAGCTCCGCCGGTTAGCTTCGTGCCAATAGCTAACCGGTCGTCTCCAGTTAGCACAGCTCCGCCTGTTAGCTCCGCCACTATAGATGGCCAGACGTCCCCAGTTGGTACAGCTCTACCCGTTAGCTCCGCTCATACAGCTAACCAGACGTCCACAGCTAACATAGCTCCGCCGGTTAGCTTAGTGTCAAGAGCTAACCAGCCACTCCCAGCTAACCTAGCTCCGCCCGTTAGCTTCGTTTCAATAGCTAACCGGCCGTTTCAAGCTAGCACAGTCTCCACTGCCAGACTAGGCTCCAGGTTCAGGGTGAGCCTAGTATCTGAGACAGACCAGATGTCTCCAGCTAGCACAGTCTCCACTGCCAGACTAGGCTCCAGGTTCAGGGTGAGCCTAGTACCGGAGACGGACCAGATGTCCCAAGCTAGCCAGGCATCCCCAGCTAACATAGCTCCGCCGGTTAGCTTTGTGTCAATAGCTAACCAGCCACTCCCAGCTAACCTAGCTCCGCCCGTTAGCTTCGTGTCAATAGCTAACCAGCCACTCCCAGCTAACCTAGCTCCGCCCGTTAGCTTCGTGTCAATAGCTAACCAGCCACTCCCAGCTAACCTAGCTCCGCCTGTTAGCCCCGCTACAGTAGCTAACCAGACGCCCACTGCCAACCTAGGCTCCAGGTTCAGGGTGAGCCTGGTAGCTGAGACGGACCAGATGTCCCAAGCTAGTCAGGTCTCTGCAGCTAGCAGGTCTAGGAGGGCTATTAGGACAGGAGCTGCTAGGCTCTCCCCGACTGTTAGCTTAGCCTCAGCAGCTAGCCAGGCATTCTCAGCTAGCACAGTTCCCACAGTGAGTCCAGGGCCCACAGTTAGCCTAGCCCCCGAGGCTAGTATGGCTAGTAAGGCCTCCACAGCTGGTCCAGCTTCCACGCCCAGTCCAGCCTCTGCTCTGGGTCCTGGCTCCTCATCCCCGGATCCTACACCACGCCTCGCCGCCGAGACCGATCCGGTCTCCACGCCCTGCCCGGCCTCTCCACCTGGTCCGGCTGCCGTGCCGGCTCCCGTCTCCTCGACGGATCCTGGCTCCTCATCTCTGGATCCTACACCACGCCTCGCCGCCGAGACCGATCCGGTCTCCACACCATGCCCGGCCCCTACACCTGGTCCGGCTGCCGTGCCGGCTCCCGGCTCTTCGACGGATCCTGGCTCCCCGTCTGGTCCAGCTCTGCGCCGTGATCAGCGTCCTGGTCCTCGCCGGGGTCCTCGCCGGGGTCTTCGCCGTGGTCTTCGCCGTGGTCTGCGTGGGATCCTGCTCCAGGGGTCGTCGCCGCCGCACCTCCGGTCCGGCTCTCCTGAACCGGCCCCGAGTCCGGCGGCTGGAGGGTCTCTCGCCCGGGATCCTGCCCCAGGGTCCAGCTCCCCTTCCCGGGCTTCTACACCTGTACCCACCCCCCCTCGTCGGGCCTCGGTGCCCGTCCCCACTCCCCCTCGCCGGGCCTCGGTTCTCAGGTTCTGCCCCCCTCCCCGGGTCTCGGTGCCCATCCCCACCCCCCCTCGTCGGACCTCTGTTCCCAGGTCCAGTCCTCCTCCCCGGGCCTCTGCTCCCGTCCCCACCCCCCCTCTCCGGGCATCTGCGCCCGTTTTCTACCCCCCTGGCTGCTATGCCCCTCCTGGGGTTTTCGCTCGGCCTCCTGGTCCCTCGTCTTCGGGTCCTCTCCCTGGGTCCTCTCCGGGGTTCCGGCTTCCTCCCTCACCTGCTTATGGACGTTGTTTTCGGGTGTCTGGAAGCCACCCGTTGAGGGGGGGGTACTGTCAGGATCCTAGGCCCGGTCCTGGCTGGACTGGGCAGGATGGTAACACTGGGCAGTACCCTCCACCTAACTTTGGGCAATGCCCTCGATCTGACATTGGCCCTCGGCCTGACATTGGCGCCCTACCACCCTCTAGTGGTGACAAACAATCGGTGCGCTCCAGTACACTGGACATCCTGACTACTGTGTTAACTATAATTAATAGTTTGATTAATGTGATGTCATGGTGTGTACTGTCATTGTCTTTCCCTTCCCTGGTGTGATGTCATACACGGTTTTGGGTTGTTAGGAGTTGCTTTTGTGTTTAGTTGTGTTTAGTTGTGCTTTGCTTATTGTCTAGGTGTTGTTTGTGATTCTGTGTTGGCCAGGTGTTCTTAATTGGTAATTAGTCGGGGTATTTAGGTGTCTGTCTGTCTCCCTTTCGTTGTGGCGACATTCCTCCAGTTACCCCCTGTTCCTCCACGTCGTGTCGCACCGTTCTCCCTCTAGTAAGTCTTAGTGTTTGTTGTTTTGTATTGTGAAGTTTGTTATTTAGTTTCTGTATTTTTCCTTGTATTGCACTGGATTCTACAGTAAACATCATTCTCCAAGCTTCACTCCTCGCCTCTGCCTCCTCCATTCCTTCCCTTTCTGTTATGGTTTGTAACCGACCCCAATCGCACAACACAAGACAGGTATGATGGTTTGCCAAGAAACAGATATTTATTGAACAACAGGGAAATACAGGGAAAAGGGCACTGTCCCTTTAAGGGAGAATCACAAATACAGGAATATAATATGAGGGGAAGGAAGGTGCCTTTAAGAGGCGGGCAGGAAAAGGGAACACTAAGGGAAAGTAAGGGAATGCCTAAGGGAAGGTTAAGGGAACGCCTTGGGACAGAGGAACTAGAGACTAGGTAAACCAGGGACAAGGAGAACTAGGGAGAGAGGACTAGGGACTAGGAGAGCTAGGGAACAGGAGAAACGGGGACTAGGGGAACTAGGGACAAGGAACTAGGTGGAACTAGAAGGGGAGAACTTGGGACCAGGAACTAGGTGGAACTAGAAAGGGGAGAACTAGGGAACAGGAACTAGGTGGAACTAGAAGGGGAGAACTTGGGACCAGGAACTAGGTGGAACTAGAAAGGGGAGAACTAGGGAACAGAGGGGACTGAGGCCCACGGAGGCGGGCTGGGAAACAGGGAGGAACTGGGAGGACTGGTGGAAATCATCTGGGCCGCTCTGCAGGACAGAGGAGATAGTTAATGCACAAAAGGGAAAAAACAGAGCGGGTGCAGAACAGTCCAAATAACAAAGTGAACAAAGTAATAATATCTTCGTGTGACAAACACACAGGGGGAGATGTAAAGTCCAAAAATACTATTCTAAGTGAGAACCAAAAACAGAGGCATTACGCTGGGAGATGAAATGTCCAAACTAACTAACAGAGGCAATACGCTGGGAGATGAAATGTCCAAACTAACTAACAGAGGCAATACGCTGGGAGAGTGACATCACAATCAAAACTCACCCAGGCGTATGCGTAAAGGTAAAGGGGCAGCAGCGGGAACGGGGGCAAGGGCACTACGCTGAGTGAGTGACATCACAATCAAAACTCACCCAGGCGTATGCGTAAAGGTACGGGGACAGCAGCGGGAACGGGGGCAAGGGCACTACGCTGAGTGAGTGACATCACAATCAAAACTCACCCAGGCGTATGCGTAAAGGTAAAGGGGCAGCAGCGGGAACGGGGGGCAAGGGCACTACGCTGAGTGAGTGACATCACAATCAAAACTCACCCAGGACGTATGCGTAAAGGTAAGGGGACAGCAGCGGGAACGGGGGCAAGGGCACTACGCTGAGTGAGTGACATCACAATCAAAACTCACCCAGGACGTATGCGTAAAGGTACGGGGACAGCAGCGGGAACGGGGGCAAGGGCACTACGCTGGGTGAGTGACATCACAATCAAAACTCACCCAGGCGCATGCGTAATGGTACAGGGACAGCAACGGGAACGAAGGCATCGCCACCGGGGCGGCTGGCTGTCCGAGCCGAGGGAGAGAGTGCTGGAACAGTGGCGGTGACGAGGGCATCGTCCACCGGGTAGCCGCTGTCGGAGCCGAGGAACAGAGTGCTGGAACAGTGGCGGTGACGAGGGCATCGTCCACCGGGTAGCCGCTGTCGGAGCCGAGGAACAGAGTGCGCGCCACACCTTGGTGTGCGCGTCGGAACAGGGAGCTGGAACAGTGGCGGTGGCGAGGATGTCGTCCACCGGGTAGCCACTGTCGGAGCCGAGGAACAGAGTGCGCGCCACACCTTGGTGTGCGCGTCGGAACAGGGAGCTGGAACAGTGGCGGTGGCGAGGATGTCGTCCACCGGGTAGCCACTGTCGGAGCCGAGGAACAGAGTGCGCGCCACACCTTGGTGTGCGCGTCGGAACAGTGGCGGTGGCGAGGATGTCGTCCACCGGGTAGCCGCTGTCGGAGCCGAGGAACAGAGTGCGCGCCACACCTTGGTGTGCGCGTCGGAACAGAGAGACGCCTCGGGGTGCGTCTGCGAGGAGGAGTGCGCCAAGCACGAAGGTCTGGAAGATGCGCTCCAGCGCGCTGGTCTGGGGAGCGTGCCAAGCTCGAAGCGTCCTTGGAAGATGCGCGTTGCGCGCTGAGGACTGGAGAGCGTCCAAGCTCGAGGGTTCTTGGAAGATGCGCGTTGCGCGCTGGTCTGGAGAGCGTGCCAAGCTCGAGCGTCCTTGGAAGATGCGCGTAGCGCGCTGAGGACTGGAGAGCGTCTGCAGCTCTCCAGCGACAGCAGGCGAAGGCTGGAGCAAAACATCTCGACGCAGGAGAATGGAACAGCATAGGCAGACGGAGGATCTCCCGAAAGAGTCTAGATGTTTAGAGAATATGACTCGGCAAGTATACAACACGACCCCACGCCAAAACGAGGGGAAGCGCCCTGGTATTTAAAGCCCACAGGGGGACTAATTAGCCTGCCACCACAGGTGCGAGAGATAATAGAATATCAAACAGGTGTGGCCACTAAGGGTAAGGAACGAGAGGGTGGGGGCTAGAGAGAGTGAGTAGGGAATTCCTAACAGTAGGCTTAAAGAAGACAGAGAATAGGGAATTCCTAACAGTAGGCTTAAAGAAGACAGAGAAAAGGTAGTGAGCAGCGGGCAAAACCTCACAGTATCCCCCCCTCCAACGGGAGCCACCCGGCGACCCAAAACAAATACAGACAGAGTGGCAGGGGGCAAAACAAGAGGTACTGGCCAAGCCAGCAGGGGAAGCCACCACAAGAGTGGGGCTAGCAAAAGAAACAGGGTCGCCGAGGGGTAACTAGGGTAGCAGAGGGGCAACTGGGGGAACTGGTCTAGAGGAACTGGGTCTAGAGAACTAGTCTAGCGAACTGGGCAAGAGAACTGGTCTAGAGAACTGGTTTAGAGAACTGGTCTAGAGAACTGGTCTAGAGAACTGGACTAGAGGAACTGGTCTAGAGCAACTGGTCTAGAGGAACTGAGGGACGAGCAGGGTAGCTAAGGGGTAACCATAGAAGCACCGGGAAAGGGCTAGCAGAGGGAAGGTTAGCTGCCAGGGCACTGATAGCTACAGGGCCTATGCTAGCTGTACTGCTACATCAACATAGAGGCTGCGCAAGCTGCCGGAGCCAGGCTAGCAGAGGGAAAGGGTAGCTGCCAGGGCACTGATAGCTACAGGGCCTATGCTAGCTGTACTGCTACATCAACATAGAGGCTGCGCTAGCTGCCGGAGCTAGGCTGGCAGACAGGGCTGGACCAGCATGAGAGCACAAGCTAGCTGGAAGGACAGTCCTAGCTGTGTGAGATTCTACACAAAAAAGTGGAGGCCATGCAGAGGGACCGGGTTAGCTGCTTGGGCCTGGCTAGCTACAGGGCCTATGCCAGCTGCAAGGCTGCATTAACATAGAGGCTGTGCTAGCAGCCGGGGCCAAGCTAGCAGACTGGGGCTCTGCTGAGGGACTGGGTTAGCTGCCAGGGCATGGCTAGCTACAGGGCCTATGCCAGCAGTAAGGGCTGCATTAACATAGAGGCTGTGCTAGCCGCCGAGGCAAAGCTAGCAGACAGGGGCTCTGCTGAGGGACTGGGTTAGCTGCCAGGGCATGGCTAGCTAAAGGGGGGTCAAACAGGGCAAAACGGGAAGCAAACAGGGGAGCTAACCGGGGAGACTAACAAGCCAAACAGGGGAGTAACAGGCTAACAAGGGAGCTAAACAGGACTAACAAGGAAGCTAAACTGGGCTAACAGGGGAGCTAGAGGGGAGACTATCAAGCTAACAGGGGAGCTAACAGGGCTAACAGGGGAGCTAGAGGGAACAAGAAAAAAAAAGGCAAACTCAACATACACAGTCTGTGCTGGCTGGGGTCGTAGACTTGGTGGGGTCGTACTGTTATGGTTTGTAACCGACCCCAATCGCACAACACAAGACAGGTATGATGGTTTGCCAAGAAACAGATATTTATTGAACAACAGGGAAATACAGGGAAAAGGGCACTGTCCCTTTAAGGGAGAATCACAAATACAGGAATATAATATGAGGGGAAGGAAGGTGCCTTTAAGAGGCGGGCAGGAAAAGGGAACACTAAGGGAAAGTAAGGGAACGCCTAAGGGAAGGTTAAGGGAACGCCTTGGGACAGAGGAACTAGAGACTAGGTAAACCAGGGACAAGGAGAACTAGGGAGAGAGGACTAGGGACTAGGAGAGCTAGGGAACAGGAGAAACGGGGACTAGGGGAACTAGGGACAAGGAACTAGGTGGAACTAGAAGGGGAGAACTTGGGACCAGGAACTAGGTGGAACTAGAAAGGGGAGAACTAGGGAACAGGAACTAGGTGGAACTAGAAGGGGAGAACTTGGGACCAGGAACTAGGTGGAACTAGAAAGGGGAGAACTAGGGAACAGAGGGGACTGAGGCCCGCGGAGGCGGGCTGGGAAACAGGGAGGAACTGGGAGGACTGGTGGAAATCATCTGGGCCGCTCTGCAGGACAGAGGAGATAGTTAATGCACAAAAGGGAAAAAACAGAGCGGGTGCAGAACAGTCCAAATAACAAAGTGAACAAAGTAATAATATCTTCGTGTGACAAACACACAGGGGGAGATGTAAAGTCCAAAAATACTATTCTAAGTGAGAACCAAAAACAGAGGCATTACGCTGGGAGATGAAATGTCCAAACTAACTAACAGAGGCAATACGCTGGGAGATGAAATGTCCAAACTAACTAACAGAGGCAATACGCTGGGAGAGTGACATCACAATCAAAACTCACCCAGGCGTATGCGTAAAGGTAAAGGGGCAGCAGCGGGAACGGGGGCAAGGGCACTACGCTGAGTGAGTGACATCACAATCAAAACTCACCCAGGCGTATGCGTAAAGGTACGGGGACAGCAGCGGGAACGGGGGCAAGGGCACTACGCTGAGTGAGTGACATCACAATCAAAACTCACCCAGGCGTATGCGTAAAGGTAAAGGGGCAGCAGCGGGAACGGGGGGCAAGGGCACTACGCTGAGTGAGTGACATCACAATCAAAACTCACCCAGGACGTATGCGTAAAGGTAAGGGGACAGCAGCGGGAACGGGGGCAAGGGCACTACGCTGAGTGAGTGACATCACAATCAAAACTCACCCAGGACGTATGCGTAAAGGTACGGGGACAGCAGCGGGAACGGGGGCAAGGGCACTACGCTGGGTGAGTGACATCACAATCAAAACTCACCCAGGCGCATGCGTAATGGTACAGGGACAGCAACGGGAACGAAGGCATCGCCACCGGGGCGGCTGGCTGTCCGAGCCGAGGGAGAGAGTGCTGGAACAGTGGCGGTGACGAGGGCATCGTCCACCGGGTAGCCGCTGTCGGAGCCGAGGAACAGAGTGCTGGAACAGTGGCGGTGACGAGGGCATCGTCCACCGGGTAGCCGCTGTCGGAGCCGAGGAACAGAGTGCGCGCCACACCTTGGTGTGCGCGTCGGAACAGGGAGCTGGAACAGTGGCGGTGGCGAGGATGTCGTCCACCGGGTAGCCACTGTCGGAGCCGAGGAACAGAGTGCGCGCCACACCTTGGTGTGCGCGTCGGAACAGGGAGCTGGAACAGTGGCGGTGGCGAGGATGTCGTCCACCGGGTAGCCACTGTCGGAGCCGAGGAACAGAGTGCGCGCCACACCTTGGTGTGCGCGTCGGAACAGTGGCGGTGGCGAGGATGTCGTCCACCGGGTAGCCGCTGTCGGAGCCGAGGAACAGAGTGCGCGCCACACCTTGGTGTGCGCGTCGGAACAGAGAGACGCCTCGGGGTGCGTCTGCGAGGAGGAGTGCGCCAAGCACGAAGGTCTGGAAGATGCGCTCCAGCGCGCTGGTCTGGGGAGCGTGCCAAGCTCGAAGCGTCCTTGGAAGATGCGCGTTGCGCGCTGAGGACTGGAGAGCGTCCAAGCTCGAGGGTTCTTGGAAGATGCGCGTTGCGCGCTGGTCTGGAGAGCGTGCCAAGCTCGAGCGTCCTTGGAAGATGCGCGTAGCGCGCTGAGGACTGGAGAGCGTCTGCGCTGGTCTGGATGTGCGTCAGGACGACAGCTGCGCGGGGGGTCTGAAGTGGATGACTGGGATGCCTCCCGTGGAAGTCTAGGGAGCGCAGACCAGTCCCACTCTCAGGCAACGGCGACAGCAGGCGAAGGCTGGAGCAAAACATCTCGACGCAGGAGAATGGAACAGCATAGGCAGACGGAGGATCTCCCGAAAGAGTCTAGATGTTTAGAGAATATGACTCGGCAAGTATACAACACGACCCCACGCCAAAACGAGGGGAAGCGCCCTGGTATTTAAAGCCCACAGGGGGACTAATTAGCCTGCCACCACAGGTGCGAGAGATAATAGAATATCAAACAGGTGTGGCCACTAAGGGTAAGGAACGAGAGGGTGGGGGCTAGAGAGAGTGAGTAGGGAATTCCTAACAGTAGGCTTAAAGAAGACAGAGAATAGGGAATTCCTAACAGTAGGCTTAAAGAAGACAGAGAAAAGGTAGTGAGCAGCGGGCAAAACCTCACACTTTCTGTATTATTGCATTCTACCTAACCCCATCGTGACAGTACCCCTCCATAGTTTAAAGAGACCCCATCTTTTTCCCAGCATATTTTCATTCTTATTGATTTTGTAGGTTACCTTTTCCATACTATATATGCCCTCTACAGTTTCTAACCATTTGTTTACTTTCGGGGGTTCAAGTTTTTTCCAAGCTCTTGTAATTTGTTTAAGTGCTGCAGCTCTCAAAATAAAAAAGGTATAGTTCTTCTTTTTGTAGGTTTTTGGGGCGTGTTCCTAAGAGTATATCATGTTTTTCTATACCCACTTCCTCAAACATCTGTTCCATTATGTCTAAAATATCTGACCAGTAGATTTGTATTTTTTTTTACATGTAAAGAAAATATGTGTATGGTCAGCATTCTTCTCCCCACACTCCCTCCAGCAGCCGGGATCATTTTGTGCGAATTTGGACATACTCAATGGTGTTCTAAAGTACCTCATATTTATTTTCCAAGCATACTCCTGCCAAAAGGGTGATTTTATGTAATGGAAGATATCTTTAAAGCTTTGATTCCACTCCTTATCTGGTATGTTTGTTTTCAGTTCCTTCTCCCATTTATTTTTAATATAGCTTGAATCTTCTATTTTGTTTTCTTGAAGCATTTTGTAGATTTGTCCAGTTGTGTTTTTGAGGTTATGGCTTTGTTGAGTCTTTATCATGTATTTCAGAAGGGGGTGGAGATCTTCAAGAGTTTTAATTTTGACTTTTTCTCTTAAGTAGCTTCTTACTTGCAGGTATCGGTGAAAGTGATTACTAGGACAGGCATATTTATTAGCTACATTTTCAAAAGAATCCACTCCTTCATTGTACATTTGATAGAAACGTATGAGGCCCTTAGCTTCCCATGTCTTAAAAAAAACCATCAATACTGTTTGGAGAAAAATCTGGGTCCCATGCTATTGGTCTTAAGCAGATCATTTCTTGTTCCTTAATTTTATTTATTTTACATATTTCCCTCCAGATTTTAAATGTGTTATATATAGAGTAATTGTGTATTTTGATCTGTGCTTTTTTATATCTAGAGAAGATCAATGTGCTGAGTGATTCCACTAGATTCAACTCAATTGACTTCCATTTGGGTCTCATCTCGTTTTTCATCCATATTAGAATCGGTTTTACCTGTGCTGCGTAATAATAATTAATTAAATTTGGTAATGCTAGTCCCCCTCCTTCTTTTTTTTGTTGCAGGATTTTGAGTTTGACTCTAGGCTTCTTTTCGTTCCACATTGATGTGGCATAATTGCGAAATGTGTTTAGTCCCTTGTTTGAGCCGAATCTGGGTTTAACATGATTTGTGGAGCTCCCTCTGGTGTTGTGATCGTGGTATTCACTGACCTTTGGGAAGTATTTTGACATGTACATGGGTACCTTGGTTGTGTAGTGTATCTTGTAGACCAGGCCCATTGCAAGTTGCTGTACTCTGTCGTCTACTCTAAGCCATCCTAGGTTGTCAAAGTGGGCAGGGGTGAGGTGGGTTCTAGGAGTAAGATCAAGCAGTAGTCTGACCAGTTTGTTTTGAGATGTTTGTAATTTTGTTTTTAGCGCCTTTGAGGTGCTTTGGTACCATGAGGTGCAAGCATAGTCGTAGTACCCTTGAATGAGTGCTCCTGTCAGACTCTTCAGGGTATTCTTGTTTACCAGAGAATCGAGTTTGTTGGTTGACTTTTTTTTATTACATTGGATGCCATTTTGTCACAGGAAAGATTAGCCTCTAGGATGGAACCCAGGTAGGTAATTTCATCTTTCCTTGTGACAATATTGTCACCCACTGTAACTGAGAAGCCGTCGGTCTTGCTGAGTTTGTTATTTGAGCCGAAGAGAATGGACTCTGTTTTGCCCATGTGTAATGATAGTTTGTTATCGGTGAGCCATATGCAGATTTTGCCTAGTTCCGAGCTGAGGGTTTTTTAAACCTGTAACTTGTGCTTGTCAGAGACCAGCAGGGCTGAGTCGTCCGCAAACAGGAACAAGTTGCAGTCACAAGCTGACGACATGTCATTTGCATAAATTAGGAACAGTAGCGGTCCTAGTATGCTTCCTTGTGGAACACCACAGCTCACTGGGAGGGGGGGGGGGGGTAGGGTACTGTTTACCTCCACCATCTGTTCTCTCCCCTCCAGGTAGGATTGTATCCAGCTCACTGATAGACTATCAAAACCAATTACTTTTAGCTTGTCAATCAGAATTGTGTGTTTGACAATGTCGAAGGCCTTTTGTAGTTCCAGCATGATCATGCCGCAGTATTTGCCCGCGTCCACCTCTTGTTTGATGTGGTCGTTCAAATAGAGAAGGCATGTGTCAGTGGAGTGGGATGTTCTGAAGCCAGATTGGAATTCGTAGATTAGATTTTTTTCCGCTAGGTACTTTTCGACCTTTATACTATTTTTTCCATGACTTTCGAGATGGAGGTAAGGATAGAAACAGGGCGGTAGTTGCCTGGGTCTAATTTGCTGCCCTTTTTGTGCAGGGGTGTTTCTCTCACAATTTTGAAGTCCTTGGGGACGTGTCCCTGTTTTATGGAGAGGTTTATTATGTGTGTGATGACTGGGGTGATGGCGGCTGCTGAGTCTCTGAGGAATTTGGAGGGGATGTTGTCATGGCCAGTGGCCTTGTTCGGTTGGAGGGCGCTCAGTTTTTTGAGTACCTCATCTGTTGTTACCATTTCCAGTTTGAAGTCGTCTTTGTGGACCCCTAGGTTCTTGTAGTATGCTACTATGTGTTCTACCCCATAATGCCCTGAGTGGGAGGGTAGTTTGTTTACCAGTGTTGTGGCTATGTTTGTGAAGAAAGTGTTTAAGTAATTGGCTACATCCAGCTTGTCTGTGATGAGCGTGTTGTCCGTCTTTATGTTTATGTTTGAGAATCTGGTTTTAAGTTTTTTACTGCAGCCTAGTTGATTATTGAGTAATTTCCAAAGTTCTGTATCATTAGGGGATCCGCTTGGCATCACTCATGCACTATCTCGCATACGTGCACGCGCACTGAATAAAGACCACAAATGTACCTTTAATCCCAATATTCGTCTGACCACACCCCTATCAGCTTACCCATATAAGCAGGGGTGGGGCCACCCACTCGCCTCCTTCTCGCTTTCACCACAATGAAGAAGTGCCTCGGTAGATCCCCACACTTGACACCATGATGGAAGAAAGAATTAGGAGCAGAGTTGGGAAACAAGGATATGTTGACATCATATCTTTATTTTCTCTCTCACTATTTTCGAGAAAATATGGCGATATTGTCTTCGTACTGGAGTGTCTGGAAGATGATGATCATTCTAAAAATCCTCCACCGGTTTTCGTATTGGGAGTTCGTGCCGCTACATGCTTTTCCAACTGCAGTCCTTGCTGTGTGCTGGTTGCGGTAAAGGCACAGCTGGGCTGTAGGACGCGCTGCTGTTGTGAGAAGCGGTGGGTTCCTGGTTTTGGTGAGTTATGTTTTGCTGGCAGGCTCCACTTGTCTGTTAGTGCTATGGGGGCTAATTGACAATGTTTATGAAAACCGGCCCCAGGCTAGGGTCCTTTGTTCAGCCTCCTAGGCGACAGAAGACCTTGGTCTGAAGCCATTTTAGTTTTAACTAGTGGGCCGCGACCATTAACACTGGTGATCCCTGTGTTTTCTGGACGAGTGGGTATCTCTCTGTCCCGTGTTAAGCCCCATCTTTCATATCCGAATGAGAGTATTCCTTCACGAGGAGATATGTGCATAAGATGTTCGATAGCGGAAGATCTATGTTCAAGTCAGCTACACAGGCCAGTTTGGTATTGTGCTGATTCCGTCGGGTGTTGGTAAAATCACCGTTGTAAAGCTGTGTTGACATCTTGTTTCTCTTTTTTCTTAAAAAGTGAGGAGGGTTTCAGAATGACGGCCTGTCTGGGTGAGTGTTATATCATTGTGTACAAGTTCAGGTGATAGCTGCTTAGCTTACGGTTAGCCAGTCAGCTGTTAGCTGCGGCGTTAGCCTGCTGGGATCACTGCGTGGCCTACAGAGGTTGGGCCTACTGTTAGCCAGTCAGCTGTTAGCTGCGGCGCTAGCTGTTGTGATCACTAGGAAACGTTAGCTTGCTGCTATCGGACAAGGCCAGCGCGAGGTAGCTCCGGCTACTCGCGCGCCGCCGTGAGCTCCCCTCTGGTCGCGTGCGCCGTTCGCTCGGCGTCTCGCGAGCAGGGGCAATAGCGACCGACGGTTGGAGCGGCCGTTAGCTTAATGCTACTCTGTTGAACGTGCTTTGATTATAACATGTTTTACACTCTTGACTACGACGTCATCTTTGACAGGGGATTTTCGTCGACCCTGCCCTGAGCCAGGACGGCAAGGATTGCGTCAACAAAGAGGACTGTAGCGACGGGTTGGAGCGGCGACGCTGCCCAGTTCTAACAACACAGGAGCGGCTGTGTTGTCTACGGGGTCTTGAGACTGCACTTCGCTGATCCATGTTCCGGGTAGGACAAGGTTTGGCCAGACCTTATAACACGTCTTCTGGCTTTACCTTTCTAAATGTTTTGTGAATAACGATGTTTTCCCAAAACGTGTGTTGCTGCAATACATTTAGGATACGACGCGAGTTATGTGTGAACTGTCTTTGTCACTGGCAGTTAGCTTCTCCGTGCAAATCGGGTTGTTGTTACAGATGTGAAAATGGTCTGGTTGTTGTGTGAGAAACATCATGTGTGTTTATATGTACCGTGTACTCACAACTAAGGTAACTAACCTATGAAGCTATGCTTAGTGACAAGTGAGTAAAAGAATGTTCTTTTTTCAGCCTGTGATGACAATGAACAGTGTGTTCACATATTAACAGGTTTTCCTGTTTTAACTGGCCGTATTAAGGGTAAAGCAGGAGGATTGTGTTTTCCCCCCGGTTCCCTGGGACTTTTTCATCCTCCTATCAGACATGTTGTTGCACTACATTGTGTCTTTTGTGTGGTAGGGATGCGATGTAACCCTTAGCTTGATTGCTGAGGTTGTGCTAAAACTGCTGGAGAAACTTTATTTTCCTAAAAGAAAAGATTGTTTGGTCGCTGTCGTGTGTGCTTAGCAAGACCTGTGGCCGATACTAATAGAGAATTATGTATTCTCTCATTATGAAAAACGGCGTTCCTCTGTAGAGTGTTTTTGCCATTTTTTTTAGGTGATGATGGGTTGTGTGTGTCATGTGACCTACAACTGGGCTGGACTGGCCACAGAAGCACATGTGTATGTTGGACCGGGGCTCTTAGAGAGCCCTCTCTATTCTGTGTTTTTTCCTTAGTAAAAATCAGATAGCAGGTTAGCTCATGCGCTGTGTGAAGCTGTCAAACGCTTCATAGAGCTGACTATGACTGTGTCATATTCTCTTTTTGTCATTACATCGTATCATGGGTGTGGGGTCGTAAAGGGGTGAACTGGTAACCTTTCCTCTCCCCCTTGTTTCTGTCGGTCAGGGGTACACCCCCTGTCCTTCAAGGTTCCTGTCACGTTGCGGTTCGGCACGTTACGGGGTGGGGGGGGGGGGGGGGGGGAGTTTCCTGGTCCCACGGCCTGGAATATTGGGCGTGTGCACCGCAGAAATTCCCCCGCCATAGAGTACGTCACCGTGCGCGTCTCTGTTGGTAGGACTTCCGTGTGCTGTTCAGGTCCATGTGATGGATCTGTTTCGGGGGGGTGGTCAGGGCTCCTCCTCACCAAGCGCCTATTCGGGCCTTCTGTGGGTTCGGACTCCTCCTTCCATGTGAGGGAGCCTCCATCAGAGTACAGAGCCTTCCTCCTCAGATTGTCAAAGTGAGTGGACCCACTAGAGAAGGTGTCCTATTCTATTGTGTATGTACTCGATTCAATTCGATTATTTAGTGTGTATGGGTTCAGTGCCTCTTCCCCGGAGAGCCCTAAAACCAATTTTTTACATGGCTCAAAATGCAATATATTCTTTTCAATCTGTACAGCTCGCGTGGGAAGTCTCTCTGGGGATCCCCGTCTCCTTCCTATGGGAGGGTGGTGGGATGTAAAAATGTGAAATTTTTTTACCCCCGGCTGTGTAGACTGGGATACATACTGTTGGTGCTTCCTTCTTTTCTATTCAAAAAGTGTTGGAGTTAGGAAGTGTCACACCCCTCTTGTCGTTCCCCTGGGCGCCTTGGGGATTCAGTGACAGGTCTAAATAGCCTGTTCATTGATGGGGGTGTGTCCCGACGCACGTATAGTGCTAGCTCGCTGTAAACAGGCGACTGACTGGCACGCCTTGGTTGCTTGTGGTTAAAACTGCGTTTTTATAAAGCAACTGAGATGGGGGTTTTTCCTCTTCCGACAACCACATCCCACGACCTGGGTTGGTTATCGACGGATTCTCGTTCATGTCTGGGGGATGATGACGGAATGGATCTGAACATATGTAGAGGGGTCTCACGCCCTTGGGGTGGGCCACCAGGCGCGGTTCGCCCGAACGTCTGGGTGGCGCCTTCTTTTCATGTTAAGATCGACACGCATATCTGCCCTTTCTCCTGGAGTAGGCATGTCGGCGTGGTTAGGGCACGGGACTGGTTCTGGTCACGCTGGTCCGGATCAGTTGAACCCGTTGTCCGCCGGGGATGCAGATCTGCTGTTCTGGTACCCTGAGGGACTTGGGCTTTTTTCAGGGGGAAAAATGCCAGGTCGGTCCGGGTGTCACAGGGTTAAGCGCTATGGAGACCCTGGTTGGGTACGTTTTTTACTCAGCACTGTCGTAATGGCTTACGGCCATGCCAACCTGTACACGCTCGATCTCGTCGGATCTCGGCCGCTACACAGGTTGGTCCTGGTTAATACTTGGTTGGGAGACCGCCTGGGAATACCAAGTACGGTGTGCTTAGGGGCTGGTTCTCCATTCTTTTTCGCTCCTCTCTCACGCATGGCAAAGAGGGGCCTGTTGGGGTGGTCTTTGACCTCCTTTAGTGACCCTGTGCTTCCCGTATCGCCAGGCCCGGTCCGAAGTAATGTTTCGTCGACCCGTAGGCCTGGGTTAACCCTTTTTTGAAAACTGAAACACTTGTACTGCGGTATAGCCGGTGTATACCCGCAGGTGTGTTTTGGAGTTTTTTCTTGAGGGGTTATAGGAACAACCACCGCATTGGGTAACACCAAGGTGGTTGATTCCCTGGTGTGTTGGAGCAGTGTCAACTCCCGGGTTCACCGTTTGAGGGTGCCCCTGCACGTTCATGACGTCTGCCAATCGTGTCAGCCTTCTCTGCCTCAACCCCTCTGGGTGGGGGTTTTTAAATGGAGGCTTGGTCATGCAACACTGCCAGCTTACGCTCCTTCCGCCGGGGCGGCTGTGTTCAGCTGTCCCTTCTGGCGCCTGTCTCGTCCGCAGTCTCCAGGCTAGGGTTAATAGCCTGTTGCCTGGTTTTTCCCCGGTGCGCTGCCTGCTTCCGTTGGTTAACCTTTTTTGTGTGCTTACGGCCATGCTGACTGCCTGTTGCAGGGTCAGTGTGCCAGGCGGTGTACTATTGGGGGGACGGGGCCCGCTCGGCTGAGGGGCCTTTGTCCGAATACGCTGGCGATGTGGGGGGCGGGGCACTACGTGCCCACCTGGTGGGGTCTTGATGCTGGCATCATGGACTTCTCCGGGCCCCCATTCCAGGGAGTCCAGTCCTTTTGGTGGGTCTGGGTCTTCCTTCGCGCTCCGCTGCTACGGCCTTGCCACGGGGTTGGGTTTGCCCTTGACCCCGTGATTCTGGGGGCAGTAACGAGGTTGTTTCCCTCCGTTGGTTCCCGGGTGGCATGCGGGTTGTGCGTGTGTGTAGTCGTGGGGTCAAGCCACGGTCTGCTCACCCTGTGCGTTGAGTTGCTTGAGTGCCTCTTCGCACGGTCGGGTCCGTCGCCCTCCCGGTAAACCTCTAATAGGGGGGGTGCCCTCCATTAGGGGGGGTCGGGGGGGCTCGTCCCTCCCTGTTCTGTTGGTTGTGGGGGGCCTTCAGCGGGGTGTATTTGTCGGCCAGTGGCTCCGCTTGGCCTCCCTTTGTGCATGAGTGATGCCAAGCGGATCCCCTAATGATACAGAACGTTAGGTTATGACTATAACCAAGTTCTGTTAATTAGGGGTGTGTTACAAAGGGTCAGATTAAACCGAATATATATATTTATTGCTTGAGATCCCTTGTATAATATTTGTATATCGTTTGATATCCCTTGTATATTCTTTGTATATATACATGGAATATCCCTTTACCTAGGTACAAGCCAGACCATAATATTCGTTCTCCTATTGGACAGCGACCCCCTAGGCGCCAACGGCCATACCCCCAATGTCGAGTTCAAAGCCACCGCCAAGGCTTGTCTCAACATGCCCAGGTTTGCGCAGTAATACGAGACAGAACTGAGGTTGGCACTAGATTATTCACCTTACGTATAAATACGTCGCAGGTGGATACAGCAGTTAGTTAACCCAACAAGTTGAAGCCTTCACCACGAGTCAACGACCAAGTGAAGTGAGCAACCTTGCGTCTAAATAGAGCACTTAGAACCGCGTGCGAATAGGATAGTAAAAGTGTCAGAGCTTAGTGAAATAACGTCAAGTTCGACCTAATTAAATGTGAAGTACCGTGCACAGGAGAATCTACACTGGCAAATACAGAGCCTTTTCCGGCTGGATTATACTGCTTTTGGTACTGTGGCGGCTGGAGCAGAGAACCGTCTACCCCGCTGCTGTGTGGGATCTACCCGTGAGGAGCATCACTCGAGCCCGTCTCTAGGAAGAGGCTGGCTGGCTTTCATCCATGCTGTCCCGCATACTTGGATTATAGCTGCTGCTTTTGTCTGCCGATCGAGGGGAGTATATGTACCGCCTCCCGTAGCTGGAGCTTATTGATTCCTCGTTGATCCAGACTTTTGCATCCGAACATTCCTCTCCCCTGCTGGCTTACAACCGGAGGGAACCCCCTTAGTATCTCCAGCTGACCTACGAGTGTGCCTTATATAATTCTTATGCTACAGGTGGTATTAATTATCCCCATCGTAATATGCTCATGGACTTACGCTCTTGACCTATTCATGCACATTCTTCGCCATACAAGCGCGACCCTAATTCTCAATACTGTAATCTAATATTGCTGCTCTTCTAATAAATATTCCAAACAGGACTTTCTTTGTTAAGCCGTGTTATTGTGTGGGTGTTCATCACATATACCTGTGTACTGTATGGCCAGTAATTAAAGTACATAACTCAGTAGTGGTTTAATGATACCATACTCTCAATACAGTCAGGGAATTGTACCCCTCAGTTACAATTGGTCCTTCGAGCCGGAGCGTATCAGTGTAATATTTAATATAATATTAATATTGACATGGCCAGCGGTGAACACTCCACAAACGGCTCTCCTAAGCTAGAACGCCCGCAGCGCAGACGTCAGCCACCTCCTTACCTAGAGGACTACGCTGCCAGTCTACTACCTAGCTTTATACAGACGTTAAATGCGGAAAAAGCGGATAGTAAAAGCATGTCAAACCCTACCGACCAGGCGACCTTGCCAGTAGAGACCCTAATGGGTTCTAACGTAACTGACCAAGCCCACGGGGGGGACCAGGGGGGACATGACATGACTATACCCCCAGACAACGTCAACAGGACGGTCCCCGGAGAGCTCCAGGATAAAGAAAGCGCTCCAGGGACAGAACCCGACCCACTACCAGAAGAGAAGCGCGCCCAGGAGACGGACCTCGAGGCGCGCCCAGAGAACAAATCTCCAACGAGCACTGCCAGAAGCCGATCACCTCCGTCAGTGTCTTCCCCCAGTGAAGCGGACAAGATGCTGGCGCAGGCATTCATCGCCACCCTGGCAGCCTCCACCGAACGCGATCGACTTCAAGCGCAACAACTAAGTGAGCGCGAACACTTGTGTGCTTACGGCCATGCTGACTGCCTGTTGCAGGGTCAGTGTGCCAGGCGGTGTACTATTGGGGGGACGGGGCCCGCTCGGCTGAGGGGCCTTTGTCCGAATACGCTGGCGATGTGGGGGGCGGGGCACTACGTGCCCACCTGGTGGGGTCTTGATGCTGGCATCATGGACTTCTCCGGGCCCCCATTCCAGGGAGTCCAGTCCTTTTGGTGGGTCTGGGTCTTCCTTCGCGCTCCGCTGCTACGGCCTTGCCACAGGGTTGGGTTTGCCCTTGACCCCGTGATTCTGGGCGCAGTAACGAGGTTGTTTCCCTCCGTTGGTTCCCGGGTGGCATGCGGGTTGTGCGTGTGTGTAGTCGTGGGGTCAAGCCACGGTCTGCTCACCCTGTGCGTTGAGTTGCTTGAGTGCCTCTTCGCACGGTCGGGTCCGTCGCCCTCCCGGTAAACCTCTAATAGGGGGGGTGCCCTCCATTAGGGGGGGTCGGGGGGGCTCGTCCCTCCCTGTTCTGTTGGTTGTGGGGGGCCTTCAGCGGGGTGTATTTGTCGGCCAGTGGCTCCGCTTGGCCTCCCTTTGTGCATGAGTGATGCCAAGCGGATCCCCTAATGATACAGAACGTTAGGTTATGACTATAACCAAGTTCTGTTAATTAGGGGTGTGTTACAAAGGGTCAGATTAAACCGGATATATATATTTATTGCTTGAGATCCCTTGTATAATATTTGTATATCGTTTGATATCCCTTGTATATTCTTTGTATATATACATGGAATATCCCTTTACCTAGGTACAAGCCAGACCATAATATTCGTTCTCCTATTGGACAGCGACCCCCTAGGCGCCAACGGCCATACCCCCAATGTCGAGTTCAAAGCCACCGCCAAGGCTTGTCTCAACATGCCCAGGTTTGCGCAGTAATACGAGACAGAACTGAGGTTGGCACTAGATTATTCACCTTACGTATAAATACGTCGCAGGTGGATACAGCAGTTAGTTAACCCAACAAGTTGAAGCCTTCACCACGAGTCAACGACCAAGTGAAGTGAGCAACCTTGCGTCTAAATAGAGCACTTAGAACCGCGTGCGAATAGGATAGTAAAAGTGTCAGAGCTTAGTGAAATAACGTCAAGTTCGACCTAATTAAATGTGAAGTACCGTGCACAGGAGAATCTACACTGGCAAATACAGAGCCTTTTCCGGCTGGATTATACTGCTTTTGGTACTGTGGCGGCTGGAGCAGAGAACCGTCTACCCCGCTGCTGTGTGGGATCTACCCGTGAGGAGCATCACTCGAGCCCGTCTCTAGGAAGAGGCTGGCTGGCTTTCATCCATGCTGTCCCGCATACTTGGATTATAGCTGCTGCTTTTGTCTGCCGATCGAGGGGAGTATATGTACCGCCTCCCGTAGCTGGAGCTTATTGATTCCTCGTTGATCCAGACTTTTGCATCCGAACATTCCTCTCCCCTGCTGGCTTACAACCGGAGGGAACCCCCTTAGTATCTCCAGCTGACCTACGAGTGTGCCTTATATAATTCTTATGCTACAGGTGGTATTAATTATCCCCATCGTAATATGCTCATGGACTTACGCTCTTGACCTATTCATGCACATTCTTCGCCATACAAGCGCGACCCTAATTCTCAATACTGTAATCTAATATTGCTGCTCTTCTAATAAATATTCCAAACAGGACTTTCTTTGTTAAGCCGTGTTATTGTGTGGGTGTTCATCACATATACCTGTGTACTGTATGGCCAGTAATTAAAGTACATAACTCAGTAGTGGTTTAATGATACCATACTCTCAATACAGTCAGGGAATTGTACCCCTCAGTTACAATTGGTCCTTCGAGCCGGAGCGTATCAGTGTAATATTTAATATAATATTAATATTGACATGGCCAGCGGTGAACACTCCACAAACGGCTCTCCTAAGCTAGAACGCCCGCAGCGCAGACGTCAGCCACCTCCTTACCTAGAGGACTACGCTGCCAGTCTACTACCTAGCTTTATACAGACGTTAAATGCGGAAAAAGCGGATAGTAAAAGCATGTCAAACCCTACCGACCAGGCGACCTTGCCAGTAGAGACCCTAGTGGGTTCTAACGTAACTGACCAAGCCCACGGGGGGGACCAGGGGGGACATGACATGACTATACCCCCAGACAACGTCAACAGGACGGTCCCCGGAGAGCTCCAGGATAAAGAAAGCGCTCCAGGGACAGAACCCGACCCACTACCAGAAGAGAAGCGCGCCCAGGAGACGGACCTCGAGGCGCGCCCAGAGAACAAATCTCCAACGAGCACTGCCAGAAGCCGATCACCTCCGTCAGTGTCTTCCCCCAGTGAAGCGGACAAGATGCTGGCGCAGGCATTCATCGCCACCCTGGCAGCCTCCACCGAACGCGATCGACTTCAAGCGCAACAACTAAGTGAGCGCGAACATTCTACCATGGAAAGAGAACGCCTCCAGGCTCAACAGACGAGCGAGCGCGAACACGCTGCAATCGAGCGAGAGCGCTTCCAGGCGCAACAAAGGAGTGAAGACGACCACATAAGACTGGAGACCAGACGCCTTCAGACGGAAGAGAACATTGAAAGAGGCCGCGCCGATGCACAGCGCGCCGCCGCCAATGCACAGCGCAACGCCGCCTATGCCAGCGCCAATGCACAGCGCGACGCCGCCCATGCCAGCGCCAATGCACAGCGCGACGCCGCCAATGCCCAGCGCGAAGCAGTGCGCGACGCCGCCCATGCCCAGCGCGAGGCAGAGCGCGACCGGCTGCAGGCGCAGATGATGGAACAATTGATTGCCATGGCGACACCCCCTCTCTCCGCACGGAGTTCCCGGAGATCATCACGACAAGGGTCTAGGGCACATTCCCCTACCCGACCAAGCGACCCGGGACCCCGCCAACAGGAGGATCCTGTCCACGTCTCCGAACCCCCTCCCCGACCGGTCCATACGAGACCCAGCAACCGGGAAGAACCGGCCTATGTCGCCGAGAGACTGACCAGAAGACTCCAGGACCTAGCAGAGGAAGAGGAAGAGGAGGAATGTCAAGCCGACCAGCAGCAACGTACTCTGGACCAGGAGGCCCAGTACAGCCCAGACGTCAGCCCCGAGTCACTGCGTTACAGACCCCCGACTCAACTCAAGGGTGAGTTTGACGCACCGCCAGCACCGAGGAACAGCACCTGGGTACCCGGGCTTTGGCACCCACCAAGTACCAGCCCACGACAGCACGTACGGGGAGACTCGCCCAGGAGGCCTCGCCCCCAACGCTCACCGATGTGCCAGCCATCCATGGCATCGTACCTTGGCACACCGACGTTCCCGGATTTTACACACGAGGACAGAGCACAGTACACGGAACTACGGATGTGCTTAGAGACTATGATGTCCGACGTCCCCGATGAGACGTACAAATATGCTATCCTCCTCAAGCACCTGAAGGTGCCCAGAGCGCATAATATAGCGCTGGCATATTCCAACTCAAGTACCCCATACACCGCGGCTCTAGTAGCCCTCGACCAGCGTTATGGACGCATATGGGACTACGTGATACAGGAAATAAGAGATATCGACCGCCTCCCCCCAGCCAGAGACAACAGAGCATTGGATGACCTCTCTATCAAGGTACAGTCCCTGGTAGGGATGCTGGGGTCCCAAAAGGAAAAAGGGATATACGAACTGTACGCTAACTCTAATGTAGAAAGGATATTAGAGAAGCTCCCTCCCGCCCGACAAGAGCGTTTTCGGCGGCAGAGAGACCACCGCGACCCCAACGGCCCAGAGGCATCCCTCCTAGACTTATCTGACTTCCTCGCGAGAGAAGTCAGCAGCCTACGACTGGACATGTTCGTGTGGAGTGGACCAAGCCCAAGACCAGGACCTCGGGGATCAAATGATAACCGCCGGTCGGTGACCGTTATGCACCAAGCCGAATCAGTACCGCAGCACAAGAACCACAACACTCCCTCGACGAAAGAGGAGTGGAAGATTGAATGCCAGTACTGTGAAGGGGAACATCGGCTGTATCAATGCGACCCTTTCAAGAAGCTGACCACGGACGAGGTGAGTCAGTGGATCAAAGACCACCGCCGCTGCGCGCGCAGCCATATGGCAGCTGAGTGCCGTTTGAAGAAGAAGTGCAGCAGGTGCGGCGGCGCCCACCTGGAGGTCCTGCATGACATCAACAGGCGTCCGCCAGGACAACAAAGTGGGCCCGTCACGGTAATGTACCAGGCCGAGGCGGTGGCACCAGTACCGAAGAGCCACCAGACCGCCCCCTGCTGTACCTACTGCGACGGCGGACACTGGCTGGCACAGTGCGCCGAATATAAGACACTGAACCCTGTCCAAGTTGCCCAGGCGGGCGCCGCTTACCGCGCAGCACTGTGCGGGGCCCACCAGCGAAGAGTAACCAAACAAGGCAACCGACCAACAGGAGTGCTCCATATAGACCAGCATAGCGGGACCCCCCGAGTGCTCATCAAAGTGGTCAGAGTGCTCCTGAGCTACGAGGACAAGGTCCTGGACACTTACGCCGTCCTAGACGATGGGTCCGAAAAGACTCTCCTCCTCGCTTCCGCCGCAGCCCAGCTGGGTCTGCGGGGTGCAAAAGGAACAATGACAATATGTACCATCAGAAGAGACCAGAAGACCATAAAGGGTGAAAATGTCTCCTTCAAGATAGCAGCGGTGGACCAGCCCGAGAAGCAGTATAGTATTACCAACGTCTTCACCAGCCACGACATAGGCCTGTCACAGTACACCTACCCCATCCCACAGCTGATGGCGAAGTACGTGCACCTACGCAGACTACCTATACCGCTTATCGACGGCGCCACACCGACCCTGCTCATAGGCTCCGACCACGCGGACCTCATCCTCCCAATTGAGGCGGCCCACATCGGACCCAAAGGATGCCCAGTCGCGGTTCAGACCCGACTGGGGTGGACGCTCCAGGGCCCCCTCTACGGACTTGACAGTCAACCCACGTCTACACGCTGCCTACACACAAAGGTGAGCGACACCGGCCACTCTCTCGTACAGCCCGTTGAGAGGCTATTGACATTAGGCGAGAGGCCTGTGAGAGAACCGTGGGCACAAGAGGGAGTTCGGAACTCCACCCCCCTCAGCTGCGCTCCAGACGTAGCTGACCTCGAACCCAGCACCCCAAGCGACTCCTTGATGGGGCGGCCGGAACCGGCCCCTCCTCAGACGGGGTACAGACCAAACAAGAAAAACAGACGGAGGAGGTGGAGGCACAGCCAAGCACAGATCAAAGCAGTCTCAGGCCCGCTTCCTCCTAACCCCCCTACCATCCCTTCCAGCCCGTCAGAAGCGGGTCAAGGACGGGGACAACTTAAAAGTGGACACAGTCGTCATGATCATAGACCAGTCACTACCCCGAGCTGCGTGGCCGGCCGGCCGCGTAAGCAAAGTGATCACTGGTGCCGACGGAAAGGTCAGAGCGGCAGAAGTGCTCGTCCAGGGACGGACATACACCCGACCCGTGGCGAGGCTGATAGAGTTGCCAAGGCTCCCCGAATCTCTTAATGACGACCATGACCCACTGACTTTGTGAATTGCCCTACTCCTCACAACGGACATTGAGTAGTGGACAAGACGGTTAATCTGTCTCTGCTTATCTAATTAGGTGCGGACTAATTAGGAGGCGGCTGTTACAAAGGGTCAGATTAAACCGAATATATATATTTATTGCTTGAGATCCCTTGTATAATATTTGTATATCGTTTGATATCCCTTGTATATTCTTTGTATATATACACGGAATATCCCTTTACCTAGGTACAAGCCAGACCATAATATTCGTTCTCCTATTGGACAGCGACCCCCTAGGCGCCAACGGCCATACCCCCAATGTCGAGTTCAAAGCCACCGCCAAGGCTTGTCTCAACATGCCCAGGTTTGCACAGTAATACGAGACAGAACTGAGGTTGGCACTAGATTATTCACCTTACGTATAAATACGTCGCAGGTGGATACAGCAGTTAGTTAACCCAACAAGTTGAAGCCTTCACCACGAGTCAACGACCAAGTGAAGTGAGCAACCTTGTGTCTAAATAGAGCACTTAGAACCGCGTGCGAATAGGATAGTAAAAGTGTCAGAGCTTAGTGAAATAACGTCAAGTTCGACCTAATTAAATGTGAAGTACCGTGCACAGGAGAATCTACACCGGCAAATACAGAGCCTTTTCCGGCTGGATTATACTGCTTTTGGTACTGTGGCGGCTGGAGCAGAGAACCGTCTACCCCGCTGCTGTGTGGGATCTACCCGTGAGGAGCATCACTCGAGCCCGTCTCTAGGAAGAGGCTGGCTGGCTTTCATCCATGCTGTCCCGCATACTTGGATTATAGCTGCTGCTTTTGTCTGCCGATCGAGGGGAGTATATGTACCGCCTCCCGTAGCTGGAGCTTATTGATTCCTCGTTGATCCAGACTTTTGCATCCGAACATTCCTCTCCCCTGCTGGCTTACAACCGGAGGGAACCCCCTTAGTATCTCCAGCTGACCTACGAGTGTGCCTTATATAATTCTTATGCTACAGGTGGTATTAATTATCCCCATCGTAATATGCTCATGGACTTACGCTCTTGACCTATTCATGCACATTCTTCGCCATACAAGCGCAACCCTAATTCTCAATACTGTAATCTAATATTGCTGCTCTTCTAATAAATATTCCAAACAGGACTTTCTTTGTTAAGCCGTGTTATTGTGTGGGTGTTCATCACATATACCTGTGTACTGTATGGCCAGTAATTAAAGTACATAACTCAGTAGTGGTTTAATGATACCATACTCTCAATACAGTCAGGGAATTGTACCCCTCAGTTACAGGTGACGCTTGGCATCCGACGGCCGCTGCAGCCCTTGACCTCGCCTTGTGGTGAAAGCTTGGGAAGGAGGCGAGTGGGTGGCCCCACCCCTGCTTATATGGGTAAGCTGATAGGGGTGTGGTCAGACGAATATTGGGATTAAAGGTACATTTGTGGTCTTTATTCAGTGCGCGTGCACGTATGCGAGATAGTGCATGAGTGATGCCAAGCGTCACCCCTAATTAACAGAACTTGGTTATAGTCATAACCTAACGTTCACATGGTTTGTTTTTGTTTTCCTCAGTTTTGTCATTGATGAATTTTTTTTTAGCAGTTTTGATCATGGAGTTTACGTCATTTCTTAGTCTGTTTCTTTCTAGTTTGAGTTCAGTCACGTGGGCTTGGAGTTCACTGCTCGTGCTTTTGGTAAGCTTTGACTGACTTTTACGAAACTCAGAGCATTTTTTGTCTCTGGCTTTCATAGCGGTCAGTATTTCAGTGTGCATCCACGGCTCAGCGCGATTTTTTACCCTGGTGGTTCTTAGGGGGGCCATGTTGTTTAGTATTGTTGAAAATTTGGTTTTGAAGCCAAGCCATGTTTCTTCAACCAGTGTACCATTGAGCTCATCTGACCAGTCCAGGCTCTCCAGTTCAAGGTTAAAGGCCTCGCTAGAGTGGGTTTTGAGGTCTCTAGATGTGACTGTTTTGTGACAGTCTGCCTTTTGCTTTAGCTTTTTGCGGGTACAGAATATCATATAATGATCACTTAACCCGCATGCTATAACCCCTTTATTGGAGATCTTGGACTTGTCAGAGGTCAGGATGAGGTCAATGGTAGTCTGAGTTGATTCACATACCCTTGTGGGTTGGGTGATTAGCTGGCTGAGGCCGTGTAGATCACAAAACCTACTGAAGGCCTTGAAGACGGGTGCTGCTTTACGTAGCATATCCGTGTTCCAGTCCCCAATACGATTTTTTTCTACACCCTCCACCCCGGCTAAACACCCATCAAGTGTGTCATAGAAGCCACTCTGTTCTGGCGGTCTATAGATTGTGCCTACTAGTACTGATTTTTGCCCTTTCAAATAAGATTTCAATCCAAACAGTTTCAATCTCGTCATGGTTAAGGTCAGTACGGTTGATGAATTTGGTATCTTTGTGAATATACACACAGACGCCACCTCCATACTGGTTTCTATCCCTCCTGACTATTGAATAGTTCTCGATTTCAATCTCTGGATCCTGTACAGATGATGACAGATAATCCTGTACAGGTTAATGTCAAATGAGCCATAGTATTGTCTCCATAGCTATAATATAGAATATAGATATAGCCCTGCAAACACCGCAACGCACAGTGAAAATCCCTATCTCTTACAGAGGTGGCCCATTGAGTACAGGGATGGCTTACACCGCTGGCCGTGAATGAGTGTTAACGTTATTGTGCATTCTAAACACAAACATACTTAAAATGAGTAATTATTATTTATTTTAAACATGTTTAGTTTATTTTTAGGGGTCCATAATCTAAAATCAAAAAACACAATTTCTTCTTCTCCTTCTCTCTCCACCAGGGGGGGGGGGGGGGGGCGTGGGGGGCGGTGACCACTGTCACAACGGTGCATATTTTGGTGTTGTGGGAGATAGACTCTCCGTCTCCCCTCTCTTTGATGAGAGACCAAAAGGTCTCTTTCCCTCTCGTCGATGTAAATTAAATATCCTGAGTTCATGTAACCCTATTGTGTTCAACACCCCATCCTTCCTCTCTTAACACCTCACCCCACCCTCCTTTCCATATCAACCGACCCCAACCCCCCCCCCCCCCCATGGAGCCAGATGTCTTACACCTTCTGTGAATGTACCTAAAACACTGGACCCGCCTACTACTTTGTTTATCTAGAGCAGCGGTTCTAAAACTACGGGTCGCGACCCAAAGTGGGGTCGTGGGTAAGTGACTGCACATTAGCCTAGCTTAGCACAATGAATGGAAGCGGACATGGCCGGTTAGCCTAGGCATTGTCCAACTAACACCTCTCCCGAAGGCTAACCGGCCATGTCCCTTCCAATCATTGTGCTAAGCTAGGCTAACATGCGAATGCACAGAGAGGAAATCGTCTTGTCTCTAACGATAAGCTAATTTCCCAAAATGTTGGTGCGTTCCTTTAAATCTACATGAAGGAATATAATCCATATTACGTTGAATAAGAAAAAACATGTTGCAGAATGATAGACCTATACATTAATCATTTACAAACTACAGAAAATATAATAATCGTACCTGCACACACCCAGTTTCCCTGGGTTTCACCCTAATTTGAACCCTTTCTCCCTCTGTGCTCCCTTTTAGCAATTTCTCTCATTAATCTTGTGTATTTTCATTGTGTTCTTGTGCAATCGCATTCATAATAGTTAGTGTGGTTGCACTCATCACTTGAACTGATTAGTTTCAGTTCCTTGCACGCATTTTTGACTTTTCCCTCAGCTGCATGGGGATGAAAATATTAGCATTTTAACTTATAAATTCACAGTAAGCAGAAAGTATGTAGGCTGTGATGTTGTCGTATGATACAAATTTGTTGTGGGGTGTCTACACTCTCCCTAGGAAGTTCCATGAATATATACTGTAAGTTTATAAATTATTTAACCTCTTCCACCTGTGCGGTACCGGACCACAAATGACATCACGTCATAAATCATTCTCTCTAGACTGTATGACATAATGTTTGTTTTCGCCCCCAAATGTATCCAACAGTAAACATCCTAACCATGTCACAACAGCAGTCATAATGTATATTTTCAGCAATAAGTTTGTTTACCAATACGTTAAAGTGTTATTAATGAAATATGCGTTTAGGAATTGCATTCAAAAGATCGCAAATTTTTACCAGAAATAAATCCGAGCGACCATTTTGCTGTAGTCATTATGATGAAGGAAAGACAGGGCTTTCAATGAGCATTGACATTTCTAAGAACTACATCTCCTAGGGTACTCCAGCTTTCTGGAATCAAATGACTTCCTGATTATTATTTTTTATTTCTCTTATTTCTCTGGATTATATACGACAAAACTGAATGTTATTGGTATAGTTTAACTTTGGAGTGCAGTTAGTGTGTCTCCCTTCTGTGAACATTTAGCAACAATCTGCGTTACAAACGGATTCAAAATGGCGGACCTGTCACAAAAATAAAAAGCGGACTGTATTTACAGTAGATTTCATTCTCGGTTCTTCATGCATGCCTGGTGATACTAAATCCAAATTGAACTCTGCCATTGGAATGAGTAGATTTGGCCCGATCCATAGATGTGCAACCAGTGTTGCGTTTGTCATATCAACACTGGTTGCACGCACGCTAATGACGTCCACATGCACGCGCGCTCCAGGGCGCATGCGCGCGCTCCTGCGCAGGGGCGTAGCTGGGGGGGGGGGTAGCTTAGGATGATTCCAAGGGCCCAGCACTGAGGGGGGCCCAAAAAAAAATTTTTTTTTTTTTACTAGACATCACTCAGGTGTATTATTGATGCTCTCATTGATACTATCTTTGTTTCTGAAGTGTGTGTGTGTGTGTGTGTGTGTGTGTGTGTGTGTGTGTGTGTGTGTGTGTGTGTGTGTGTGTGTGTGTGTGTGTGTGTGTGTGTGTGTGTGTGTGTGTGTGTGTGTGTGTGTGTGTGTATGAGATATATAGAGAGAGGGGGGGGGGCTTTGGTAGACTATTGCATTGGTCCATTCATTGAAGATGAACGCAATGCGACATCCTTTACTAGGATCACCCACCAACAGTGCAGGTGCTGAACTGCTGATCCGAATGTATAGGTAAAAACCATATTATGCGTTTTCATCAATAAAAAAATGGCCAAAAATGTTTTCGCTAACGCGCGCTCGTATTCACTGGGGGCCTACAAATACATTCTTTCATGGGGCCCAGAATCTGGAGCTACACCCCTGCTCCTGCGCATGCACATAAATGTTCCCTCGCTTAAGCACAGACTAAAGACAATGCCTAATTGCCTCTACGAATGGAATGTAACACATTTCATTCACAAGTTCTGTGTAAATGTATCTGAGAACCTATTTAACACACCTGACGACCGGCGCTATTGATATGCAAAGTAGCCCAGGTGGGTACTTATAGCGAGTTGGCGAGTGCAGCGCATTCCTGTGTGTGCGTGCACGCGCTTCTGCTCACAAAACTTTGGCTGCACTGCGTGCAACCCCATCCCATGAAGAACGCATCACTGTGTGCAACATCGCTATAATAAGGTCATTTATAGGCCTCATATTCTATATTCTATAATAATATTTCAAATAGCATGGGTCTGGATGGCAGAATTCAGTACTGCATCTACAAAACCTTCTGTGTAATCATCTTCCCTTTATTCATTTCCTTAGATTTCTTGTACATGTGATCTCAAGAAGGTACTGAATGAGCTCAGTGGCCGTTTTTTTTTTATGTCTGGTCATTTTTAGCATGGTGTTATTCACTGTCAAAGATGCAAAGAAAAATCATAATTCATATTCTCCTTTGTTTCATCACAATTTAAGCAAGCCTAGTAATAGACACAATATTTCTGACACTGGGAATACATTCACCGAGGTCCATAGATGTCCCTAGATACCAAGAACATGCAAATGGACCTTGTAGAAGTGGAGCAATCTTCCACTTACTTAGGTATGGATTTTAGGTGGATTTTCAGAAAATAGGGCTCCGGGCTTAAGAGGTTAAGGCATTTTGTTAGTTGTTTGGAGTCACTGTGTGTCACATCCATAGCGCATTTTGTGTAAAATAATGTGTTCTCTAAATCTAAATCAGATTTTTTTAAATTTTTTATTAAAAAACATTCTTGAGAAACATGAATTAGATCATTAGACGTGTGAACACAGTCAAACTAGTTGGACCCTAGCAGACAAGAATCAACAGGTCATGGATTATCAAAGGACACACAGTAGGTCTGCCCAAGACCCTGGGAATAACATTACAAACAGGGAGAACGAGGCTGGTGGCTCCATGGCTGGTTTGTGGGCTTTTTTTTGGACAAATGAACAGAAAGGTATGCGCACACTTTTTATTGCCATTCTCTGAGTAGTGTTGATAAGTGATGAGAAGGAAGATTGATGACAAGGCCTATTGACAATGATGCTGCATAGTAGGCTAGGCTATGACATAGGGCAATGAATGGGGGAATCAGAGGAACTTGAGGACTGCATACTTTTTTTTGGCAAACCTAAAAACTATACTTTATACTTATAGCACATGCATGAGCCTGATCTCTTTTGAAAGATAACATTCAGAAGTTTCTGAAACAATAAAGAAAATTCACTTTTAGTTCTAATGAACTTGTGTACTCACGTTTTTCTGTAGTAGTTGCAATATCCAAAAGTATATTTCCCAAAAAATTGGTATGGCTGAAAAAACACCATCGGTCCATAGCCTGAAGTCTTGTATAATAGTACATGTCCATAATTCATAAAAATCTGTTCAGAAATTAGTGATTAGGAGCTATTTTGGTAAAAAGTTAGCAAAAAAAGGTCTGCAGGTTTCCATTTTCTCATAGACTCCAATGCATTCGGCGCATTTTTTACTTCCTGTTTTCGCTTGTGACTTTTCACCTAGATCCTTGATTCGCTCATCCCCACGTGGGATATCATTGGAAAGCCACACCCATTGTTTACAACCTTGTCCAATAATTTTCGAGATCGCCAAATGATTGACGGACTTAGAGCGTCGGGAGTCAGGAGTGGTATTCGGGGGGGGGGTTCTGCTAAAGACTTTGGCGCACGCCTCACATATCGGCATGTAACTCGAGAACCGATTTTGTCGCCTGAAATGGCAATCGACAGGCAACAAATAGGGCTTTAATTCGATATATTATTGTATTAAAAATTTGCACACCTGAGCCGATAGAGGTTGCCAAAGTGACGCGTCGCACCGGTGGGCAAATCGCCCTCAAAACGTCCCGGGCCGGGTCGGTGCCAGTTAAGCAAGTCACGCGTTTGAAAGATTGGGTTTTGAGTCCTAAACAAGTCCTAATGCATTCTTTACAAATGTAATGGTTGATTGGTGGCTGATGGATTGGTCCAAAGTGGAACTGTAATAAGGGAAATTAAGTTGATCACTAAGTATCAAGTCTTTCAGTCATGAGTCATTGGTGTTAAAGTCAAAGTCGTGTTGCAAGTCTTTTATGATTTTGTCGAGTTGAGTCTGAAGTTGTCACATTTGGGACTCGAGTCCAAGTCACGTGTCTCGGGTCCAAGTCATGTGACTCGAGTCCACACTGCTTTTATTTCCTATTCTACATCTATGTGGACAATACATGAGACTCCAAATGATTGAATATGCATCACTACCACTGGAATGTTCATTGCAATGATGCCTCAGCCATGGTAACATCAGCATCTCAAGCACCAGACCAACGGGTCTCCATGACAACAGTATCAAACATTCCCTGTGTCAGCCATTTGACACTGTGTGAGCCAAATTACCATTCAAGAGTATACATCTGAATGGGAATGGCTATCCTATAGGGGTGTAACGGTACGCGAGTACGTACTGTACCGCCTCAATGTGGTCCTCCGGTACAGTACACGCTGTGCACCGAACGATTGCAACGGTACGGAAACCTTTTTTTGCTGAACTTAAATCCCCCCGGCCCTAATATAACGTGCACAACTAACCGGATGTTGTTTGTTCATCCCACGCAGCCACGCCTTAGCAAGTGCAATACTAACTGACAAGCCAGAGCTAGAAAATGCTCCCACAACATTCAAGTCTCCCGTTTGGGATCATTTCGGATTCCCAGTTAACGACAGTAATGGACAAAGACGGGTGGATCGCACTAAAGCTACGTGCCGGCTAGCCCCTTTCGTGACTGTGATGCACACTTGTGATGCAAGCCTTGCATCACAGTCACGAAAGGGGCTACGTGCCGGCATTGTTCAACTTTATTGCGAACTTTATCACGCATTTGAAATGGCATCACCCGAATGTGAATATCACTGGTACACGGAAGAAACAGACCCTAGTGCAAACCCAGTTCCCCGTGGCATTCAAGCAGCATCTCGCTATTAATTCAGACCGGGCCAAAGCAATAACAAACGCCATAGGTGTTTTTATAGCAGCAGATTTCCGACCATACTCCGTTGTCGAGAACACAGGGTTTAAGCACATGTTAAAAGTAATAGAGCCCCGCTACCTAGTTCCCTCTCGTCCGTATTTCAGCCAGCAAGTCATACCAGCTCTGTATAAACTAGCCCCTTTCGTGACTGTGATGCAAGCCCTGCCCTTGTATTCAAGCAGGGCTTGCATCACAGTCATGAAAGGGGTTCTGTATAAACAAGCACACGCAACTTATCCAAGGCATCTGCTATATAATAATCTTCAGATTTACTTTAAGTGTTATTAGTAGGTTACAGCAGTAAGCATTAGTTTGCTCAGTAAATTATGGCCAATTTGTTTTATACAGTATTGTTTAATACAGTTAAATAAATAAATAGATAAATGAAAAGCAAATAATACCGAACATAATACCGAACCGTGACTTCAAAACTGAGGTACGTACCGAACCGTGGATTTTGTGTACCGTTACACCCCTACTATCCTATCAATTGACCTATATCAACCTCTTTTCTTGATCCTCCAATCACAACTGTTGCTTGCTGTTGTTGGGTTTGAGAGATTGAAAAGTTTTATGGCCCAACTCCTCCTTCTCTTCCTCCTCTTGCATCCCTGCTTCTCTCCTCCATGCCGATGCTGTATCCTGTTGCTCTCTCTCTCTCTCCACCCTTTCTCTCCCTCTCTCTACCAAATGCCATAGTGTCCAGCAGCAGGCTTCCTATCAGGGTGAATCACTACATATATCCATCCCCCTGTCATTGTTTCCCACTGGTGTCTCTATCCCTCCATCAATCAGTGCTATAATCCTCCTGTCTGCTCCTCCTCCTCCTCCTGCTCCTCTCTCAGTCCTCCTCACGCTAATGCCATAGGCCTTAATATCACTACACCTGGGGGGTACAGGTATGGGCATGGTAATAGTAGAAGACATAAATGCAGGCAATACAATTATAGTACAGTAGAAAAGTAAAAATAGGTAAAAATAGGTAGTGTAAACAATATAATTAACTCTGAAATTATCTGAATTTATCCCCATCCTTCTTTTCTCTTCCTCTACTTCTACCATTCATCTAGTCACATCCCCCTCTTCTCTCTTCCTCTTTTTCTACCACTTGTCTATCCACATCCTCCTCTTCTCTCTTCCTCTTTTTCTACCACTTGTCTATCCACATCCTCCTCTTCTCTCTTCCTCTTTTTCTACCACTTGTCTATCCACATCCTCCTCTTCTCTCTCCATCACCCACTCCCTCCGTCTAATGCCACAGACAATAGCATACAGACGCCATAACCCTCTGCATCCAGCAGCAGAGATCCGAGCACATCCCTCCATCTCTCCCTCTGTCTCTACCCTCCCCCACCCCCACCCCACACACACATACACAAGCCACATCTCCCCTCCCTCCCTCCCTCCCCCTCACCCAGTGGCATGCCGATGCCGTAGCCCTTGGTGTCCAGCAGGCCCCCTATCTGGGTGAGGTTGCAGTTGAGGCCGCGTTGGTACTCGTTCATGGTGCTCTCCATCAGGAAGGCGTACTTGGAGTTGACCACCCGGGCGATGCCCTCCTCGGTGCTCTTTACGAACACGCTAGGCTGCTTGGAGTGCATGTAGTTCCACATCCTCTGGTACGTCTGGTAGCGTGAGTTCTGGAGAGGAGAGGGGTGGGAAAGAGAGGGAGAGAGGGATGAGAGAGGGAGAGAGAGAGAGAGAGAAAGAGGGAGAGTGATAGAAAGGGGCGAGCAAAGCACAACTAAATGTGAGGGGGGCCCTCTGTTTTCTGTCTTTTTTAGTATTTTGAAAAGAGAGATGATGAGGGTAAGAATGGAGATGACAGAGCTGAGGAAGATGAGGATGGAGATGAGGATGATTAGGAGGAGATAATAATCATGAGGAAAATGAGGATGGAGATGATAAAGATGATGAATATGAGATGATAAAGATGATGAAGATGAGGAAGGGTATGATAAAGATGATGAGGATGAGCTAGGGCTGGGCGATATATCGAGTATACTCGATGTATCGCGGCTTGTTCTACATGAGATGTAGTAAATTACTATATCGTGAACATCGAGTATATGTTGTCACGTTGCGGCTGAGATGAGACTTGCTTTAGCGCAGAGCTTTCCTCTCATTTCATTATAGACGCAGACCAGCGCGGACCTTAAATGACATGCAATTGTAATTTCATTACACAGACCAGCACGGACCTTTAATGACATGCAATTTAATTGACACGAGCAATGGGCTAACATTAGCTGCTAACTAAGTTATCCCACATAACTAGGCTAAGCTAACTAGCGTTAGCTGCTAACCCTGGAAACACTCAAAGCGGACTCCACGACACTAGTTCCATTCGTGAGGAAAGGGGGTGGGGTAATATTGATGAGGCTTGACAACAGAAGTTCAAACATAACTTCATATTTATTGGTTATTCGTTTCTTTATATCGGGCATCCAGTTCGCATCACCGTGTGTTCAACTTCCTGTGCTGACATTCGAGTGTGACATCATCACCTACGGCAGCTTAGACGCTCAAAACGCAAAAAGGGGGTGGGGGGGATAGTTGATGATATAAACATTTAATTTCATTATCTGAAATATTCTAAAATCATTAAGTCTGCTATAAGCCATTATCCCTTTGTGTGTGATTATTATTTTCTCACAGTGTGTATATATTAGGGCTGACCCTAATAGTCGACTAACGGCAAATTTTGGCCAATCATAGTCGACTATCCAAATCCTTAGTCGGGGACAGCCCTAGTATATATATATATATATATATTGTAGGAGTTATTTGATGGTTTTTGTGCTTAGTTTGTAGTTTGTTAAGTTCATCACTGGGTGGCAGCACGGAGCACTGGGTGGCAGCACGGAGCGCATAGGTTTTGAATAAAGGCACAGGTGTATGCTATGTCAAAGAAGGTATCTAGGTATGGGTGACGGAATAATAATAACAATAATAATAATGACTTGGATTTATATAGTGCTCTTCACTGACCCAGAGCGCTTCACAGAGTCCATTATTCGTTCATACACAGTCATACCGGTGGTGGTAAGCTACAATTGCAGCCAGAGCTGCCCTGAGGCAGACTCACGGAAGCGTGGCGAATAATCATCGCCTACGGCCCCTCCGACCACCACCAACATTCATTCACATGCATACACATTCATACGAGGCAAGTAGGTTAAGTGTCTTGCCCAAGGACACAACGGCAGTGGGATGGACATGGGCTTGAGCGGAGAGATCTCACGGTTTTTACCGCACGAACACACGCACGTACCCTCGCTCGTTTTCAGTATTATTAACAGCATTATGCAGAAATTATTGTTTGGCTCATCACATGTATTAAGTTGAATACTTCAATTAAATGGGAACTTCACCCAACAGCAGGTGACACGGACTCGACATTGTGTTTTTTCTAATTGCGCGTCAAAGGCAAGGAATCCGAGATTAAAATGGCTAAAAAAAAAATTAAAAAAATCTGCCGAAGGCATCCAAAATATGTGTTCTACCCAAATAATGACCAGAAGTAAGTCCTTACTTTTTCTTTCCTCCTTATGTTTCTCAGCCCAGGTGGCCCATTACACCATGAGCCCATTTCCTGTTTCCAAAATGCAATACAGACTGTTTGAAAAAGCTGTTTTGCTATGATAATTGGTAATGAAATATCAAAATAATGTTCAATAAGATGTACTTGTGTTTAATAAGTTGTTTTATTCAGAAGTTAACACAAATAAATACTATTACCAGTACAGTATCTAGCACACTCTCAGGAGCAAAACAGAATTTTTTTAGATTAACTGTGTCAATTATATTATCGCGCGATACTAGTATCGTGTTAACGCATCACGTTAACGCCGTTAACGGCCCAGCTCTAATATATATATATATGTGTGTGTGTGTGTGTTTGGCTAAAGTGGATAGAAAACACAGTACTGTGCAAAAGTCTTAGGCACCCAAGAGTTTTTATATAAATAGTCTTAGATGTAAATAAAAATTGTATTAGTGTGTCAGTAGACTACTCTTAGTACATTTTCATTAAATAATTTTTTAAAGCATCTTCATTGTTTAATAATGGAAACATATGTTGCAGGGACTTATTATAATCATCATATTGGCGTGACTGTATGCATCAAAGGGTTAAATCAAGCATTTTTAAGTGCTTTAGAGGAAATGTCAAAATATCGCGATATATATCGTGTATCGTGATATGGCCAAATCGCGATATCATTTAGAGGCCATATCGCCCAGCCCTAGGATGAGCTAGAGAAATTATGAAGAGGAGGAGATGATGATCAAGGCACTTGCTATATACAGTATGTCAGATGAGTAATTCACAAAGAAATATATCATGCCAAAATCATCTACATTTTCAAAATTAAGTATATGTAAGTATAATTAAGTATAAAGTATTAAGTATATTGTCGTGAATTGTCAAAATTAAACATGTCTAAATCTCAAGGAATGTACAATTCTACAGGATGAATGCTGTGGTAAGAGGTTGTCTGTAACTCTGGCACAAAGCCTAAAAGGTAGCATTGTAAAACCCTCTTCACATAGATTCTACAGGATACCACAAGGTAATTTAGATAGCAGTAACAGTTAAAACAGGCCACTGTTGAACCAACCCTTCCCCCAATGGATGATTAGGCCTGGAGGCAAGCTAAAGTTACTATCTCAACAGTTCTTTATTTACTTATGCCAGGACCCAAAAGGCCATGCAGGAAGCCAACTAGGAGGAATAAAGCCAGCTGCAGGCAATAAAGATAAGGGGGGAGTTGGCCCTGAAGAAGACACCGTTTGGTAGAGAAGCTTCAAAGACAGTGTCATGTTACTCTTACGGGGACAAAATACTTAGGAGGAGAACTGTCTTTAGAAGACAGAGCTGAAGACAGGAATTTGGATTAAACTAGGTTAAAAGACACTAAATAGTTATAATAGAGACAGAATATTATCAGAAATATTCTGCCCATAGAAAATCAATAATCTTAAGTAGGGATGCACCGAAAATTCGGCCACCGAAAGTTTTCGGCCGAAAATGGCAAAAAATTGCCTTTTGGCTTTCGGCCGAAAGAGTTTTTTCACCGAAAATATATCACCGAAACAGAAGCAACCTGTAACCTAACGCGTGTTGTTGTGATGATGTCATCAAAACGCGGATTCATTACATGCGCGCTGTGAGCTCTTCAGTCCTGCGTGATACTCCTCTTGGGACTCGGGAGCAATGCATCTCCTCGGGAGTCGCACTGTTTCTATGTAAACTCCGCGCGCAACGAGTCCAATAAATGCGTCTTTAACATACTTTATCCTTATTTACTATATGCCCGTTGCGGTTAATCACTGAGTGATCTAATATGCATATTATTCAGAGTGAGAGGGGGAGGGATTGTGTTTCTCACATTGACGCTGTCTGTCGCGCGTCTACTGTGCCAAAGTCATCTGGGGACTAGAAAGGTGCGCTCAGTAGAGCACAGATGTCCGCCTCTCTCTCTCTCTCTCTTTCTCTCTCTCTCTCTGATTGATTGATTGATTGAAAACTTTATTAACAGATTGCAGAATGGGTACAATACAGTACAGCTCAATACACACAATTGTTAAGGGGATGCAGACCAGAGAAAGACTTTCATCTTGTTTACATCAGGGTCCCCCATTTTCAATTCATCAGGACATATATGACATACATGACATACAGATAGACAGTACTGCTACATCTATATACATTTATGACATACCAGATTTGCAAATACAGTACTGTTTGTGATACAAAAATACCCATAATAGTGATTATTTATTATTTAAGTTAAGTTTTGCCATAATCATATTTTTTCCATAATCAGGTAGCTGAACAACATTGGTAAAAAAAATTCTATTCTATGAATCATTTTCGACCTTTCGGTTTTCGGCCAACTGTTTCCTATTTTCGGTATCGGTTTCGGCCAAGAATTTCCCATTCGGTGCATCCCTAATCTTAAGACTAATCAACTCAGTATAAAACTATAAATATACGGATTGATCCTTTAAAAGTTGAGGTATGCTATCAAACATATTATGAACCAAAGATTAAAAGCCAAAGATTACTTTAGAAATAGAAATACAACAAAAGCATGGTTAAAAAGCAACAATAGGTTTAATAAGATAGTAAAATGGGGACAAAACTCAAGAAAAGACTTTTAGTAACCGTCTAGTCAAAATAAAGAATCCTCTCTAAAGTTTAAAGACAATAACCGCATGGTAAAGTACTTTTAGCTGTGAAACTAGGAAAACGACTCATGCTCTATGTCGGTTTAGGAGAGAGGGCCGTTAAAACCAGAGGCTTTCCTAATAAGGAGAAGAAATGATAAAAATAGTCTGTGTATAAATATTACCCTGTCCCTTTAAGATCCAAAATGGCCGATATTAAGCTTAGCCAATAGAAAGAAGTGACGCCCCTAGCAATCGTCACTAGGACGACGCAGAAAGGGGGCGGAGAGTTGTCTTTAACTACAGAAGCTGACGGAGAAGGAGGAAGAGAAGAAAACAAGCGCACCCGCGCTGCGCCAGAGGATCGCTGAGACGAGAGTTGCCGGGGCAACCAGCACAACAAAGGACCAGCCTCGTGTTGCCAAGGCCAACCTGAATCAACAAACCGGAGAAGAATTTTCTGATCTCGGCAACAGCCGATCAGAGACTTGAACAATAACTTGTGAACATTTATGGGATCCAGCTCGCATCTTGTCAATATGGGAGCAGCTGGAAACCACTTTTATAATAGGATCTGAAGCTTTTTATTGGTGAATAAAAACAGATCCGTCTGGTTGGAACCGAGAGCTTTCGTCCGTGCCTACTTCCTGCAAACGAAACCAATTGAATGCAACACAACGCATAGAGAGAAGGGAAATTCCACTATACGAGTTCAGAACGATAGATATACGTTATGATATTTACGTTAATATGTTACAGTGTTGTGGTGGGGAGCGGTGAGTAGGGCCCAAACGCTTGACAAAAGAGGAACGATGCAGGAAGCAAAGGTAGCAATGCAAGGTCCTTTACTGGCAGTAGTAAACAAGGGAACGTTCAAGGCACAAACAAAAGGGAACTTCAACACAAAAACCAAAACCTCAGCAATGCTGGAAAACGGGGCTAAACATACCGAAACGGACTCAACGGGAAATACAGGATAACGGGGCAATTCCGTGAACGGCAGGAATGGCAGGGTACTGGAACACGGCAGGCAAGGAGATCACGCAGGCAAGGGATACAGAACATGATACATGGAGCGTGCAACAGAATTCAGGGATAAGCAACAATGACGCCAGTAGGAACTCTAGCAGGAGGGACCAAGGTGCTAGCAGTAAGAACTCTAGCAGGAGGGACCAAGGTGCTAGCAGTAAGAACTCTAGCAGGAGGGACTGAGGTGCTAGCAGTAAGAACTCTAGCAGGAGGGACCAAGGTGCTAGCAGTAAGAACTCTAGCAGGAGGGACTGAGGTGCTAGCAGTAGGAACAAGGGGCAACAGCTGGGGAGTTACAGACTAAAACACGACATGACTAAATACAGGACAAGTCTAGATCACAATACAACATACAGGAGAGAACACTGGACTAGATAATGGGACACAGCAGGTACAGAAATGCAGGGAATGACATTAGGACAGGGAGCAGAGTAATAAGGATAGACAGGCAGATCAGACATGAGAGGTGCAGTAGCGATGACAGGCCACAGGATGGCAGCAGAGGACAGTTCAGGAGCGGATTGTAACAGTATAATTAAATAAGTAAATAAAGTTATATGATGAGGATATGTTCGTTTAAAAGTGGACTCATATTTGCTTTATTATTATACTCCTTGACATAATCGATTTTCAGATTTACATTCTATACTTCATAGTCTTTATCATTATTTAATATTTACACAAGCTATTTCATACTATTCTAGCTGCCCAATTCAGCCCAAGTCACCCACTGTTTGTATAGGGATATGAGCAATCCTTGGAAATGCCATGCAATATTTGGCATGGGCATTCCTTTGTTAAGTAACTTTGAGACACATGTGTGGTTATATTTCACATTATTCACTCAAAATGAATGAATGAATGAAAAAGTTTATTTTTGAACATGTATTCTTCATATTCCTTCAAACAAATCACGGTATCTAGCTCCGTCAAACAGAACAATCATAAAAACATTTCTTTTTAAAGTTTTTTAAAAACAATAAAAAAAATATTCAAAAAAGGAATGGCCTAATGAATATCGTATGAATAGAGTTTAAGTTATTGGGTAAATAAGGTAGAAGAACATGAGTATTTAAAAGCATTTTTAAAAAATCTTCTGGAGTGTGTGCCTGCAGTATGAAACTCGTATGTAGTCCCCCCCCAAAAAAGGTCAGTGTATGCCATTGGAGAGGGGGTACAATATATAATGTGGATTTTACAGTAGCTTGTTTAGAGTCCCATTATGTAAAACACCAACAACAGTAGTAACATATGTTATGCATGACATGTAATATAAACAAGTTATGATCAAGCAGTAGAATCCAAAATACTGTATAGGAAAAAAAGGAGAAAAGCCTGAATTGATATGAAGGACAGCAAGAGGAAACACAATAGAGAACGATTTAAATTGGATGGATTATTCGCTCATAATGTAACAGATCTTACTATCCAGATGGAGGGATGGGTGGTGGTACTGTACTTAGAGAAAATTTGGCAAAATGAAACAGGGTTTAAAGACTACAATTATATGTTGCATCTTCTGGATTATGATGTGTGTGTGTGTGTGTGTGTGTGTGTGTGTGTGTGTGTGTGTGTGTGTGTGTGTGTGTGTGTGTGTGTGTGTGTGTGTGTGTGTGTGTGTGTGTGTGTGTGTGTGTGTGTGTGAGAGAGAGAGAGAGCAGGGGGGGGGGTACTGTGTGACATTGCTTGTCTGTGTATGTGTATGTCACAGTGTGTCAATTAGGAGTTGAGAGGGGTACTGTCACATTGAGACAGGTTTGTGTGAGTAAATATAGATCATTGAGACACTCATATCCTCCTCATTGACACACACCAGGGAGATGCCAAACATACACTCTGTTTGTTTATTGCTAAGAGACAGGCATAAACAGAGTTAATATCTGCAGCATCAATTGGTTCAGGAGAGATGTACAATTATATGTCATCCACATAGCTATGGAAACATACTTTGTGTCCCCAAGTGGCAGCATGTATAGTGAGAATAATAGTGGGCCTAGGCAGCTCCCTTGTGGAACTCCAAAGTAGGTGTTAGCCAAAGATTTGTTAGCCAATGATCTTGTTATGGTTTGTAAAGCGACCCCAATAGCACGACACAGACAGGTATTTAGAGTTTAGCCAAAAACAAGAGAATGATTTATTTACACACAAAAAGCGGCACTGACCTTTTAAGGGTGAAATACACTAGAGTCCAAGAAACAACAAAAATGCAGCGCTGTCCCTTTAAAGGGCGAACAAAAAGTACACAGGAATATCTTCTTGAGTCCATGGATGAAAACTAAAGTTCGGAGTCTGGTCTCGTACAGACTCACCAGAACGCTGCCGACGGGCAACGCAGCAAACAGGGGGTCCAAGGGGAACGGAGTGAGAACACGGGCATCCTCCCGACCAGAACGCTGCCGATGGGCAACGCAGCAAACAGGGGGTCCAAGGGCAACGGAGTGAGAACACGGGCATCCTCCCGTGGAACAATAGAGAGCGATGACGAGGCCTCACCCCAGGAACGAGGTCCACGAAGAGGGAGTAGGGCAGTAGCTGGCACGACGTCTCCCAGTGAGAACATAGGAAATCCTCCCGTGGGATTATAGAGAGCAAAGGCGATGTCTCACCAGGAGCGCGGCGGTTGATGGTAGCATACAGAACGACCTGGGAATGAGTGGAAGGCAACCAGCCGTACTAGTAGTCTCCCGACGAGCTGATTGCCAACCACTCTCAGGTGCGTGAGGTAGAATGTTCGGCACGCCCCCTCGTTGGGCAGCATGCAGTCCTTACCCAGCCCTCACAGATCTGACATTAATTAAGAAGATCTACTTTCAGCTGTAGGGACTCTGTGATAGGAAGTGAGGCCAGTAATGGCTGAGCATTGATGGGTCTAAGGTAAATGGTAAATAGTGCATTTATATAGCACTTTTATCCAAAGCAATTAAAAAAGAAAATATTCCTCACATTCACCCATTCACACACCAATGGTGGAGGCAACCATGCAAGGTGCCAATGTCGTAAATTAATTGAATCAAAAATGTACGGTACAGTAAGGTTAGGGTTTTAAGGAGACATATGGTCACAGCTTTAAAGAGGAATGACGCTCAAGTCAAAGCAAACAGCAAGGACTGCACTTTTGTTGAGGGGTAGATTACTGTTTCCTCACCCCCCACTCGGCGAGGTCAGTAACGCCATAAAAACCTACCCCTCCGACACCAGGAGGAGGGGTTGGTGTATTTTAGGGTAGAAACAGACCAAACCATGGTGCTATTCTCCTCTGGTGACAGTTTAAGTCTTCTGCCAGGAAGACAGATAAGATGGTTACAGGGTCGCATTCCTTAGAAAGACAGTTGGTGGTTTAGATGTGAGTAGGAGATAGAAGGCCAGGAGGAAATAACTTAGCAGCTGGACCAAAACAGTTAATGACTTACAAATGCAGAAAGTTAAGACTCTAAAATAAGCAAGTTATTAAGCAACAGATAACTATAGGAGACACATTAAGAAAAAGCAAGCACTATGACACTAAGAAATAGACGGATTGACCACTGAGAAGTGGAATAATCTGACTCACGGGAAATAGCCACACATAGAATTAAAACATAACATTGTCAAAGAAATAAGATTCTAGTTTAATATAGGTAAAAAGCCATTACCAGAGAGAGACCAAATTAAATAAAACAACAGTCCTAAATACATTGCTTATGAAATAAAAAGGGAGATGGAGTTTTGCATACTACTGTACCCACAATAATCTAAATCTGAATTAAATAGGATTTAGATGATCTAGCATAATCTGGAATGTAATAGTAAAAAGCCTGTAGTAAAAAATAGCAGGCCTAATGTAAACTTATCCAAAAAGGTGATTGCTAATTTAGATCCTGTTGGTAAGAGTTGTGTGTGTATTATACTGTGCTAAAACCATTCTGCAATCTGTTAAACAAAAGTATTCACTCATATATATATCAAACAATAACTGTGTAGTCCTTGAAAAACGGCCCGAAATAAGTTACTTCACCTCCTTATTTGGAGAGGAAGACAGTCTCTTAGAGTGGTAAGCCAATCACATTGGAGTCCTTGGCATGTGACAGCACATCTCAGAGACTCGATCAATGGGGGATGGGTTGTCGAGTCCCTATATTTACCACAGATCGGAGACATGGAAAAAAGAACGCACGGAGACCAGCAGACCACGTCGACGCACGGAGAGCATCATCTTGAGACGCTGAAAACCTATCCAATCGAGACGTGCTGCAGATGCTGATTAGACATAGAAAAGTTGACAAGAACTTTAAGCTGTTTGGATCTTCCAATAAACGACGGCCAGACTGTCTTTGTACCTTTAGCGCCTGGCTCCGACTCCAAATCATTTATAAGACAATTGAACAGAACGTGTGAGTACAACAGCAGAGATACTATAGAGATCCACTATACGATCCTAAGACTTTAGTAGATAGATTCATTGAAAATACACGTCAATCTGGAGCCGTTTTCCTGAGCTGAAAAATCCACTATACCATCCTTCGAAGACAAGATCTCTCACTGGCAGAGCAACAACGTTTTCAACGACTGTCTACACTCTACACAACGGACATCCAAGTGCCGGCGGAGAGTAAACGGTAAGTTGCAACAGGGGAGATGGGTTTAGAAGGATGGAATTTGGGCAGCTGTGAATCGTGGGTTGTAACGGAGCGAATAATGACATCAGAGCGGCCGAGATTTGGTTCCAGTTCTCACAAGACTGGTCTGGTATCGGCCGTTGGGATGAAGAGTTAAACGCTGGGGACAGAGGAGAAGACGCGGGCAGTTGGAACAGGACGCAATCATAAATGTAATAGACTAGATTGTGTTCGTTCGGCCGCGTCGTCAAAGAGGTTGTTGCTTTTCCGTGCCATCATTTGCGGACTTCACTCTTAGAATCGGCACGTATAAACAGACGAGTTTAAAAAGACGTTTTCATACAGATCTGTTATATGGTGATCCGACGCAATCTGCTTATAGAATTCGCCTAATAGTGCGAATTCTTAAGGAGGCATTCGGTCGATTAAAAACGGCGCTGGATGTGAAGATTGAGAGGCTGAGAAGAGGGGTGGTGGGGGAGAAAAGTAAACCTTGATATAAAGCACTTGTGCACTGGGGGGTTATAAAGATCTGCGCTTATGTTCGAACTAAAGAAAGGCACTTAGAAGCGTTATGAGTTAGTATATAAAGCACTGTTTAGTAGCGGGGCTAATAAAGACCTGTGTAAAAATGTATAAAAATATGGGTAAGGGATGTAAATTGAGAGATGCATTAATTCGGTGTGATAGGAGGCTGATGCGCCAGCTTGGCATTAGCGTTGCGGGTTGCGGCGGAGACCATGGTAAGGTTGCCGTTGGGGCCCGTGAGCTAATGTTATGCTGGGAAAGGCTGGATACATGCTAAGCTAGGCTACAAGCTAACGGGTGATGCTGGGAGCCGGTGGAGCTTATAGCATCGTGTCGGGTGGCTGGAAAGCTACCGGGCGGGGCTACATACTGTATTGAGCTGCCCAGGGCTGAAGGTTATTATAATGTTGGATGAGAGTATGTGAGTGATTGTGGCGTTGTATGAAAGAGAATGGGGATGAGTTGTTTAGGAGGTTAGGAATGAATGAATGAAACAGATAATTTTGTAAACAAATGAAGTCCCGTGACAAAGCCTCGCGTGTTGCTATTCTGGTGTCCAACGAGATCTCAGAATGGCGGACGTGACGTAATTTCGGAGACGACGTCTGCAGGAAGCCGGCCTGCAAGACGAACTACAATTCGGTGCAGGGGATTCTGGGTGTTGGGGTTAAAATTGAGAGGGCACGTGGGCTGGCGTGCTACGTAATGACGCACGTATTGTTAGAAGGTTGGGGGCGCCTCCTGCAGGATGTTTGGGGGTACTGTGGTGCAATAGGGGTGATGTGCGAAAAAGGGCAGCAGGGGGCGATATTGTCTTAGGAATAAATATAGCCTATTGTTCCCACAGGCCCCCTGGTATAAATGTGCAGGGTGCTTTCAAATCTCTTGCCCTGGTATGCTCCCTCAAGAACCCCCCCCTCCCTCTCTCCTCTCCTCTCCCCTTCTCTCCCCTCCTCTCCTCTCCTCTCCTCTCCACTCCTCTCCTCTCCTCTCCTCTCCTCTCCCTCCCTCCTTCCCTCTCCCCCCCTTTTTTTCCTTTCCTCTCCTCTCCTCTCCTCTCCTCTCCCCTCCTCTCCTCTCCCCTCCTCTCCTCTCCTCTCCCTCCCTCCTTCCCTCTCCCCCCCTCTCCTCTCCACTCCTCTCCTCTCCCCTCCTCTCCTCTCCCTCCCTCCTTCCCTCTCCCCCCCCTTTCCTTTCCTCTCCTCTCTTCTCCTCTCCCCTCCTCTCCTCTCCCCCCCCCCCGCCCCCCTCCGCTCCATCCCTGTCTCCCAGCTTGACTTTGTGAGGTGCAAAGGGAGTTTTGTTGTTGCCTTTATGGTGGGCTTGGAGTATTGGTTATATTAATATAATGTTACTTGCTAAATTAGGATTACATAAGGATAAGTAGAATATTCATGGTCGTTTTGGAGCCCTCCCCCCCTCCCTATGTGTCTCTCCTCCCTATATATTAGGGGCTCCATGCGGACTCTTTTAGTCTGATTAAATTGTTAGGGTTGATTTGAGTTGAAGTGGCAGCAGATGATGGTGATAGTGTGATGTTGCATTGTGAGCCCCCCCCCCCTTCCTCCCCTTAGTCCCTGTATCCCTGTATCCCTCCCTCCTTTTTCTTTTCCCTCCGCCCCCCTCTGACTCCTCTCCTCTCCCCTCCCCTCCTCTCCTCTCCTCTCCCTCCCTCCCTCCCTCCTTCCCTCTCCCCCCTCTCCTTTCCTCTCCTCTCCCTCCTTCCCTTCCCTCCCTCCCTTCCTTCCCTTCCTCTCCTCCCTCCCTCCCTCCTTCCCTCTCCTCCCTCCCCCCCTCCGCCCTCCCTCCCTCCTTCCCTCTCTCCTTCCTCCCCCCCCCCCTCCTCCCTCCCTCCTTCCCTCTCCTCCCTCCCTCTTCCCCCCCTCTCCCTCCCTTTCCTCTCCTCTCCTCTCCTTTCCTCCCTCCCTCCCTCCCTCCTTTCCTCCCTCCCTTTCCCTCCCTCTCCTTTCCTCTCCTTTCCTTTCTCTCTCTCTCCCTTCCAGTCTCAATGGTATATGCCCCCCGCCCCGCTGTAGGATTGAGATATCAGTTCTCTCCATGAAGTGGTGTGAGGCCCCGTGCGGAAATAGTGCGCTTTTTTGCCCCCCCCCCCCCCCCCCCCCACACGCTGTTTCCTGTCCTAGCTCCTTTCCTAGGTACGTCACTCCCTCCCTGGTGGTATACTCCCTCGCGGGATGTTCCCTCCTTTCCTGTCTAGCATGACGTACTCTGGTCTTGCCGGGTCTCCTCTCCTCTGGGGAAATTGGGTGTGCTCCCTCCCTCCCGGGCCTTTCCCAGTGTGTGTCCCTATCCCCGGCCCGGGGGCGCTTTCCCACCCCCTCTCTTCCACTCTCCTGTTAGTGATATATTGGAGGGTTGGTTAGGGGGAGGATAGACCGGGATTATGTGTTGTATGGTGAACAGTTTGTAATGAGGGATGTTGTTGGCTGTTGTCTGTGGGGCGTTGCAGGGAGAGTGGGAAAACGCGCAGCAGGAGGAGAGAAGCGGGGATAACGCGGAGGAGAGCGGGCCGGTAAAAGGATGGTTGGTTTGTCTAGGCGTGCGGAGTGCGTGTTGGTGTTGGGCACTCTGGTGACGGTGTTCTTGTTATTTACGGCAGGAGTTTTGTATTATTTTTCGCCCCAGCGGCCGGAGCTTATAAATATAGATGTGGACAAGCGGGAATTGCGTGAGCCTCACACGAATGTGTTTATAAAAATAGCAAGGGAAGTGGCGAAAAGTGCGAATAAGTCTGATTGTTATGTGTGCGGCCTAGCACCGGAGTCTGCTGCAGCCGGTTTACCGCTTATGGCCCACCCAGTCACTGAGTGTCATAACTCTGTGTTGAGGGGATTTAATTTGCCTTTCCTATGTAAGGGAGTAAGTGAGGGGAGGATGGAGGCGTATCGTAAGGCGGGGCGGTTGCTAGGGGGTGAGACGGGGCAGGCTAGTTTGGATGTTAGGCCTATTCCGGTGGCAGTTAGGCCGGAGGAGTTTACAAGATGTGAGGACGGCGAGAATGGTGTGTATGTGGGCACGCTGGGGAATTGTGTAGGGGGGGTGAGCCTGGGGGCTGCAAAGGTGGCTGCACGGGCTCCCCCAGGTACGTATTGGATTTGTGGTGAGAATGCGTATGCAGCGTTGCCGGCGGGTTGGAAAGGAAGATGTGCGTTGGGGTATCTGGTGCCGGCAATGAGGGTAACGGATGTCTTGCCGACGCACCCTGGGGCGAGGAAGACGCGGGCTGTGAGTGCGGATCGTTTTTTCAGGGTGGCGCTTCCTGCGTATGGGACGTATGCTAATATGAAGGAGATTGATCGTTTGGCTGCATTATTTGAGGACATGGCGGCCACAACAACAAAGGGGTTTAGCCTAGAAAATGAGGAGATGCGGTCGTTGAGATTAATGGAGATGCAGACAAGGGCGGCTATGGATTTTTTGTTGGCAGCTTCGGGGGGTACGTGTGCGTTGATTGGTCAGGAATGCTGCACATATGTGCCCGAAAATGATGAGATAGGGATGCCGGACGTGATAGCACATTTGAGGAACATTACGAGGGATATCCATGACTCTCGGGTGAGTTCGTGGGGGGATTGGGGTCAGGAGCAGTTGGGGTATATAGGTTGGGTGATAGTTAAATACGTTCTCTATGCAGTGGTGATATTTGTGATATTGGTTGTGTGTGTGTCGGTGATTAGAGCATGCTTTGGGTATCTGATTAGGACTCTCTGCGCAGCCGGTCCGGCGGTGGAGAAGTCACTCCGCTCGGCTGCACCTGATATGACTAAGATAATGGCGGTAGAGGGGGATGACGAAGGGGGCCGAGCGGAGGTGGGCGTTCCGTTGGTGCCGAGGTACCATGAGTACGCCCTGTCTGTCATTTTTTGATCTGGACTGCTGGACAGTCTGGGTCGATGGGTGGGGGATGGGGTGTGCAGGGGGGTATGGTGCTGGGGGGACGTGCCTGGGGATATTGTAAAAGTAATGTTGTTTTTGTGAATGAGTTTTGTTTCCAGAACTAGGTACACGGAAAAGGAATGGGTTGAGAGTTATTAGGTCCCTGGGGTCTGGTGCTGAGTCTGTACGGTTATGCATGACCGTTTAGCAGGGCACTGGGCTTCCTGGGGTTAGTGACAAGGTGGGGTGCCTGGGCGTTAACTACCTTGTACCTGTGGTGAGGTTATCCTGTCCTCTGTGGGGAGTCTGTAATGGACGCTTCGGAAAACAGAGGGTGGGGCCTCGCGGCGTGCAGGGAGTGATGTCGGAAGGTGCGTAAAAACAAATGTTAGTGGACACGTGTCTGAGGAGGACAAATGTCCACTGGGGGGAAGTAGTATTGAAAAATGGAAACAAGATGATTGAATGGAATGTGTAATCAAGATGGTGACACTAATCAAAGAATTTTGTGATTTTCGAGGTGAAACAGAATATTGGAGCGGGACCACAGGGAAAACATCGGAAAGCGGAAAATCAACGAAGGAGGGATCAACATAGAAGCGGAAATAAGGGAGTAGACACCGGAAACGCAAACACCACTGTCAATCACAACATCTCTCAAAAATTCGAAAGAATTGTATGAATTAAGTAAAGGATTATTCATACTGTTGATAAGAAATCTCTCAAAAATTAGATGTGGTATGAATATTAGATAGAAGATATATTCATACTGAAAAAACGGAGTAAAGTGAAATTCCAGTTGAAAAATTAAAAAGAACTGTTGTATTTTGTGCTCTATTTTTTCAGCAGTTCTGCCAGGCAACAAGGGCACCGCAAGTCAGGTAAGACTACAGATCACCAGTGAGAAGGGAAAGAAGAGAATAGACAGGGCTACAAGTACCGTTAGCGGTTGTTCGAGTAGGAGATAGTCACAAAAGCATAGACACCTACACTTAGACAGGGAATACAAAGATCACTCTTGCCTGCTGCCATTTAAAAAAAAAAAAAAAAAAAAAAAAGGACACAGAAAGAGGAATTAAAAACCTCTAGTACATGAGAAGAAGAAACGCATATAGAAAAATGACAAAAGAGGCGAATAAAGATGTGAGTACACCAATTGGTTGGATGGAGGATACCCCGATACAAGTGCTTGCTAAAAATAATCCTTACACAGAGGACAATCCTTACTATGTGGAAAGACTGATTGAATTATCAACCAAATGGAATAAAAGATGGCCAAAAATCACAAAACCCTGGCCTATTGAGGGCTCTTTTGATTTAGAAATAATATCAGATCTGCATGCTCTAATTAGGACATATAGAACGGGGGAGGAAAAAGTGGGAAAGATGACAATCAGAGGGAAAAAACGCATGCAAGAAATGGACGCCTTATCAAAATTCGCTCGGGAAGCTGAGAGAAGGAAGAGTATGGTTGAGGACAGTTCGACTGCCAATAAGGAGGCCCTGCCGACAGAGGAGCTAGCTCCCATCCTGATCACTCCCCAGGCCCCTAAAAGGACAATAGTCATCTCCCAAAGAGCAACTGAGGTAAATATAGCACCTCCACCTTATGCCAGCAGGAATAAGGAACCAAGCTACCCTATCCTGCCTATGATAGACATGGATAGCCAATACGAGATAACCAACAATAGTGGCCGTAGAACAGAGATGGGACGGGCAGTGACAACAATCACCCTAACGCCTGAAGCAGACGAAAAAGAGGGGGAGAGAAGAAGGGAGCGAGACGTTCAGTCCCACAGTATTCCTTATCCCAGGGCGGAGGAGAGATATCGAGACGAAGAGAGACACCGATGCAAACATGTACCGCTCACTGCCGCACAGAAAGAAATTCTCTGGGCGGAAGGAGAGGGATGCCGAAGCGACGACATCAGGGCTTGGGATGACCAAATAGAAAGTCTATACGATAGAGATCTCAGCCCCAGAAGAGACTATCCCCAGGGAAAGTCAAGACAAGCTCCCATCCGGCGTCGGCTCTCCCCCCCCGCAACCCGCAAATACGGGGAAGACACAGAGGACGAGGAACAGACATGGGAGCCCCCGAACAGGTACCAGGAGAAAGACAGAGAACGAGAGGAAGAGGAGAGAAAGAACAGACCCCTCAGAGAAGTGACGCCGAAGAGGTTACCTGCTCCAAAATTCACTACACCATTCTCCGTGCCCGCACCTACCCTCGAAGAAAGAGACCAGCTGCAGAAACTGACGGCTACCATGGAGGAATTAAATCGACGACATCATGGAATGAGTAAGGAAAACCGAGAGATGGAAGCACAGATACAGTCCTACCACGATGACCAAGACACTGAGTCCGAGGGATACAAAGCAAGCACCGAACGCTGGAGAAGGGGCACCACAGCACGACAAGAATTGGAAGAACAAATGACAAAAGCAAAGGATGAAATCAAAGCTTTGAAAAGGTCGGAAGAAAAAAGAGTGACCAGATCCAGTACCCGAGAGCCTACGGTCAACATACAACCCTTGATGATAAGACATCAGGGATTGGAGTACCAGCCATGGAATGCTTCAGACATGTCCCAAATATCGGAGAAGTTGCCCTCCCTCCAGAATGGGGCTTTTCCATGGATTGCCAAGCTGGAGGAAATAATGGTAGGCCAACAGCTGGCTATCGGCGATGTCAAGCGACTACTCTCTCACAAAGTAGGAGTCGCTGGCATGGAAGAACTACTAACCAAGGCTGCCTTGGTGCGGTATGTAGTGTCTGGAGCCCACGACCAGGACCTCTTCGCCGCTCACCGAGGAGCACTGTGGCGGGTCCTGCGGGAGACCTATCACACCCTGATGCATCCAGATAAGATCCACATTGGTGCGTTGGGACCTGATACCCCCCCCAGAGAGTATGTGGCACAAGCCTACGCCACCTGGAGAGACATGACCGGCCAAGACCCTGCACAAAATCCAATGGGAGAGGCGATGCTAAGAGAGAAAATACAGAAGGGCCTCTCCAATGAGGTGAGACAAAAACTGAACGAAGTGGTGTGCCTGGGAAGCCTTCCGTTAAATGCATACCTGGAGAACGTGAGCCATCAAGTGGAGCTGCACAGGAAGAAGGAACAACAGGCCAAAGACAAAGAAACGGCAAGTCAGCGAAAGCTCATGTACCAACAGCCGGTCGAGGCAGTCAAGATGGTAGAGTACCTCCAAGCCCTGGTACAAGCCACACCACCCAGAGCCGAGACGGGGAATAGTGAACAACTGAACAACCAGGAAACAGCACAGCCCACCAAACAGGAAGCACCGGCACCCACTCAACAACAAAATCAGAGGGGATCAAACGGGCAGTCACGACGAGGAAATGGACAGCAAAGAAGCGGACCCCTGGAATGGCCAGCGTCAGCGGAGTGTTGGCATTGTGGAGAAATCTGACATTTCGGCCGGAACTGTGAAAAAGGATGGCGAAGCCAAGGACCCAGCAGCAGGGGTCGAGGAAATAACAGAGGAGGTGGCCGAAGAGGTTATGGCCGATCCCAGGAGCAGTGGTACGGACCCAACCAATACCAGAACCAAGACCAGATGCAAGACCAGAACCAGCAACAGAACAGGGGCCCAGTGAATCCGTCCAGAGGGCCGGAACAGGAGTTCTGACGAGGCCCAGAGAGTTCAATGGGGGGGTGCCAGCTGTCATTGTCACACTTAAGGGAGGAACCGATAGTGCACGTAGCGGTGAATAATAAATCTGTCAGGATGATGGCAGACACCGGGGCGGCGTACACTGTGGTCCAACCTAAAGATGCGACACACCTGCCCATGTCCAGTCGATATGTACGGACCATTGGATTTGAAGGGATAAAGAAGCTGATTCCAGTGACAGAGCATGTCACCCTGAAGTACAGAGGCAAAGAGGCAACGGTTTCCATCTTGGTCTCCGACACCGCACCCATTGGCTTACTGGGCAGAGACGGCCTTGGTATGTTGGGGATGAACATTCTATGCACGCCGGATGGTTGTGTGATCGACGTCCCAGAAGACCAATATTATGAAATGATGCAAAGAACAGACCCCCGACCCCCGGAAGTATACTGGTTGGGGAACCTAAGCCAGGAATTGCTCGGACCAGCGTTGGAATGGGAGACCTTCATCACCGCCAATATGCCAGCGGCAAAGAACCCAGAGACACCATACCATTGCACCCTACAGTACTATAAAGATGCGGATGAAAGACAAGCCGAGGAGTGGATGAGAAATCAACCAGAGGAGGTGCAGCTCAACGCCACCAGCATAGTGATGGGCCCCCAAGGAGCAGCAATACGGCTTGCACGGAGCAACTATCTGCAAAAGGAACACGAGATCACAGACAGCGTTCCCCACGTGACGCTAAAAGTGACCGACTCGTGCGACCAACAACACATCGGAAGGATGATGAAAGAGGCAGAAGGAATAAAGTTCGAACAGACGACGGAGAACCGACTCATATGGATAAGCCCGGACAAACGGTTCATCAAGATAATGATTCAAGGCACAGGGATGGGACGTCCCCAGACGGTGCAGCTGTCACAGGAGACAGTAGAAGAAACCCCCCAGAAATTGAGCCTCCAGGAGGAGATGATGGGGGCCATACCGGAAGTGCTGTGGTCAAAACATAGCACCGACATTGGACTGATCAAATCTGCTCAACCAGTGAGGGTGGAGCTTAGACCAGGAGCAACCCTGCCCTGGAAAAGTCAGTACCCACTGAAGGAAAAAGCGGTGGCCGGAATTGAGCCACAAATCAAAGGACTTCTAGAAGCCGGAGTACTACAAAAGACAAAGAGCCCCAAGAGCAACACGCCGTTGCTGCCAGTGGAGAAACCTGACACCTCGTACCGTCTGGTACACGACTTGAGGGCCGTCAATGAGGTTTTAATTGACTATCCCGCCGATGTCCCAGATCCCCACACACTACTGACATTCATCCCGCCGCAAGCTGAGTATTTTACGGTTATAGATTTGTGTAGCGCCTATTTTAGCGTACCTTTGAGCAAAGAGTGCCAGCATTTTTTTGGTTTTACCTATAAGAATGAGCATTATGAGTACACTAGGCTCCCACAGGGATTAAAGCATTCCCCACACATCTTTAACAAGATCTTGAGAGAGGATCTGGACGGGTTGGACCTGAGATTAAAATCCAGAGTCATTCAGTATATGGACGATATTATCTTGTGTGCCGACGATCAGACAACATGTCACAAGGAATCTATCGAACTATTGCAACTACTAGCAGAGAAGGGACACAAGGTGTCTTTGAAAAAATTGCAGTACTGTCAACCTAAAGTAGCATATCTAGGTCAAACGATTTCAAAAGGCCATCGAGCTATTACAGAGGAACATTTGGTAGCTATTAAGAAAGCTCCAAAGCCAGTGACTGTAAGACAGATGATGATGTTTTTGGGAATCGTCGGGTATAGTTCCACTTGGGTGGAGAATTATACAGAACTAGTAGGGCCTTTAAGAGCTATGATAAAAGTTTGCGGAAATGATAAGTTGAGTGCTAAAGTAACCTGGACTGAGGAGGGCCTGAGGGCATTTGAGACCATAAAGACCCGTATGTTAGCTGCCCCGGCCTTGACTTTGCCTGATTATACCAAGCAGTTCATACTGTATGTCTCTTCCTCTTCAGATCAGAGGTATGCATGCGCAGTACTGGCACAAAACACCGGAGTGGGGATCCATCCACAACCAATAGGATACTACTCCATCGCCTATTCAGAGGTGGAAATGGGAATGCCTCCGTGCTACCGAGATTGCGCCGGAGTCTTCCTGATGTACGAGAAAGCTGCAAGTATCATGATGGGGTATCCAGTCAATATTATGGTAGGACATGCGATCCAAAATTTGTTGGAATCTGGTAAATCTGCACTAACGATACCCCGTCTGAAAAACTATTACAGGATTTTGGAACAGGAAGATGTTACTTTGACTAGGTGTTCCATAGTGAACCCAGCGCAGACCCTTCCTAAGCCTGAGGATGGAGAACCTCACGACTGTGTGGAGGCCGCTGAGAGGTACTCCAGACTTAGAGCTGACTTGCAGGCTTTCCCGTTTAGCAGTCCTGATTTGGAACTATGGACAGACGGCTCATGTTACAGAGTTGGAGAGGACCTAAAAGCAGGTTACTCTGTAGTAAAATCACAAGGTGATGGGTTTGTCGTAGCAAAGGCCGAAGCCTTGACACAACCCTGTTCAGCTCAGCTGGCGGAACTAGTCGCTCTGACTGAAGCGTGCAAAATGGCAGAAGGCAAGAGCTGTAATATCTACACGGATAGTAGCTACGCACAGAATATCAGTTTTCTCTACGGAGCGGTGTGGAAAGGGCGAGGTTTTAAGAGAGCAGATGGTACCGCCATAAGACACTGTAGTCAGATAACCGATTTGTTGCAAGCAATAATGAAACCCAAACAAATCGCGATTATCAAATGTGCTGCCCATCAGTCTGATGAGTCTAAGGTGACCAGAGGTAACAACATGGCGGATGTTGCTGCCAAGCAAGTGACAGGTGCGGACAGAGCAGGTAAGGTATTGGTTATCACACATGAGGTGGAGTTGGAAGATAAGATTACTTACAAAGATGTTTTGACCTTTCAGGAAGAGGCGAGTCAGGTGGAGAGAAATCTCTGGTCAGCAAGGGGGGCTAGTAGGGATGGGACAGGTTTGTGGCGGAACCATGAAGGACTTGTGGTTGCACCAACTGGCCTGGTCGGACTGCTGATCCAAACTGCGCATGAGTTCTGTCATGCACACCGGAGAGAGGTGAGTAGAAAAATAGAAGAGTATGGGTTTTGGGCGCCAAACCTGCTACGGCAGATTGATTGTGTAATAAGTAGATGTGCAATTTGCTTGAAGAACAATGCACGCAGAGGGATCGTTGTGTCTCCGGGACACATCCCCACCCCAAATGGCCCAATGAGAGAACTTGTGATTGGCTATGTAGACATGATAAAACCGATTAACCAAAAAAGGTACATTCTTGTCGTGGTGTGTCGATTTTCAAAGTGGGTGGAGGCTTGCGCGACTAAACATAAGGATGCTGCCTCAGTGGCTAAGTTCTTATGCCGTGAGATAATAAGCCGTTACGGAATTCCCGATAGAATCGCGTCGGATAATGGAAAAGAATTTGTGGACAAAACTGTACGTTTAGTACTCCAACAGATGGGGATAAAACAGCGTTTCGGGTCCGTTTACCACCCTCAGAGCCAGGGGGCTGTGGAACGCATGAACGGGGTACTTAAGAACAAATTGGTTAAGATCTGTCAACACACCGGTCTAAGCTGGCTGAGCGAGTTACCGTTAGCATTGATGGCTTGTAGATCTAGCGAGATCCGGGGCCTGCGTTTAACTCCGCACGAAATGTTGTTTGGCCGATGTATGGTTGTGCCCGGATTGCGCGCAGCAGGAAAAGGTCCGAGTTTGGATATTCTAGACCACGAGATGCGTGAGTACGTGAAGTACATGTCAAAGCTCCACGGGGCAATCTATGATTATGTCTCTAGTAAACGAGAGACAGAGGAGGAGGAGGATAGGCGGAATGTTCCCCAGATAGTACCAGGGGACTACGTTTATGTTAAAGTGTTCAGACGCAAGTGGTATGGAGCGCGGCGGGAAGGACCGTACGAGGTCGTAAGAGCTACGGAAAGAGCGCTACAGGTAAAAGGATCTTCAATGTGGTTTCACCTTTCGCATTGCGTAAAAGCCCTGCAAGATGGGCAAGAATTGGAATCCGAACCCCTGTTCATTGATCAAGAACAGGAGGAAAGGCACGACGAAGGGGAGAATAAAGACGATTATGGGGAACCAGACAGAGGCGAACATGATGGTCCCTCTAGGGGAAATGAAGGATTTTTGCAGGAGCCAGACAGAGGAGATCATGAATTGGAATTGGAAAATGATGATTTTTCCTCTGTGGATTTTGGCGGAGTACCAACAGCGGAACCAAGGACGCTGGAGGAGAGAGCGATTAGCGCAACTGCAACGAAAGAGACACGGCCAAAAAGGGTTATCAATAGACCTCAGAGGTTTCAGTGAGGATAACTGGTAGAATTGCAGCTAAGAGGAAATAGACCTCAGAAGGTCTTTTGCGAAGGAGAAATTCAGTGTTTATATGTTTATGGTTTAAGTCTCCTTCGTGTTTTATTAGAACTGTTAGTCTTATATTGGTGTGAGGTAAATCTTTTCTTGCAGAGTCCATTACACAAATAGACACAGGTGGTAAGGACATGGATAAATATAGTCGTAAACGAAAAGAAGCTGAGAATGGTACGATCATCTCTTTGCATAGAGAGACGGACCTAGACTGGATGTCATAATAATAACTGATAAATGTGTATAACTATGCAAGAAGAAGAGGTAAGTGAAATTTTGGATTTTTTAAGTTTTTGGAAATTTAAAAAAAAAATTGTTTATATTTTATGATAATTATAACATTTTTGATTTTGGAAATTTACTGGTTACATAATGAGGGTAGACCCCTCAGAGAAGGGATTGTCGTAAATTAATTGAATAAAAAATGTACGGTACAGTAAGGTTAGGGTTTTAAGGAGACATATGGTCACAGCTTTAAAGAGGAATGACGCTCAAGTCAAAGCAAACAGCAAGGACTGCACTTTTGTTGAGGGGTAGATTACTGTTTCCTCACCCCCCACTCGGCGAGGTCAGTAACGCCATAAAAACCTACCCCTCCGACACCAGGAGGAGGGGTTGGTGTATTTTAGGGTAGAAACAGACCAAACCATGGTGCTATTCTCCTCTGGTGACAGTTTAAGTCTTCTGCCAGGAAGACAGATAAGATGGTTACAGGGTCGCATTCCTTAGAAAGACAGTTGGTGGTTTAGATGTGAGTAGGAGATAGAAGGCCAGGAGGAAATAACTTAGCAGCTGGACCAAAACAGTTAATGACTTACAAATGCAGAAAGTTAAGACTCTAAAATAAGCAAGTTATTAAGCAACCGATAACTATAGGAGACACATTAAGAAAAAGCAAGCACTATGACACTAAGAAATAGACGGATTGACCACTGAGATGTGGAATAATCTGACTCACGGGAAATAGCCACACATAGAATTAAAACATAACATTGTCAAAGAAATAAGATTCTAGTTTAATATAGGTAAAAAGCCATTACCAGAGAGAGACCAAATTAAATAAAACAACAGTCCTAAATACATTGCTTATGAAATAAAAAGGGAGATGGAGTTTTGCATACTACTGTACCCACAATAATCTAAATCTGAATTAAATAGGATTTAGATGATCTAGCATAATCTGGAATGTAATAGTAAAAAGCCTGTAGTAAAAAATAGCAGGCCTAATGTAAACTTATCCAAAAAGGTGATTGCTAATTTAGATCCCGTTGGTAAGAGTTGTGTGTGTATTATACTGTGCTAAAACCATTCTGCAATCTGTTAAACAAAAGTATTCACTCATATATTTTGATCAAACAATAACTGTGTAGTCCTTGAAAAACGGCCCGAAATAAGTTACTTCACCTCCTTATTTGGAGAGGAAGACAGTCTCTTAGAGTGGTAAGCCAATCACATTGGAGTCCTTGGCATGTGACAGCACATCTCAGAGACTCGATCAATGGGGGATGGGTTGTCGAGTCCCTATATTTACCACAGATCGGAGACATGGAAAAAAGAACGCACGGAGACCAGCAGACCACGTCGACGCACGGAGAGCATCATCTTGAGACGCTGAAAACCTATCCAATCGAGACGTGCTGCAGATGCTGATTAGACATAGAAAAGTTGACAAGAACTTTAAGCTGTTTGGATCTTCCAATAAATGACGGCCAGACTGTCTTTGTACCTTTAGCGCCTGGCTCCGACTCCAAATCATTTATAAGACAATTGAACAGAACGTGTGAGTACAACAGCAGAGATACTATAGAGATCCACTATACGATCCTAAGACTTTAGTAGATAGATTCATTGAAAATACACGTCACCAACCTGCACATCGGGAGCAATTAGGGGTTAAGGGTCTTGCTCAAGGACACTTCCCGAGAGGAGCTGGAATCGAACCGGGAACCTTCCGACTACCAGACGACTTATCTAACTCCTGAGCCACTGTCGCCCCCCAGGTCACAGAGCATGTTGAGCCTGGTAGTATTCAAAACAGGAACAGCATGGTTTGCTATTGGAACAGATTGATAGCCAGGCTGCTTTGAACAGGTTGGGGGGAGAAATGTAGTTCTTGGAAGTGGTTTTGGCATAGGCCAAGGGGGAAGTGGGCGGGGTGGATATTTCACCCTTGGCATAGGCAGTATATGGTGTACATTTGAGACCAGCATTCAGTCATTCATTCATCCTGTGGTTAAAAGGAGGGAGGGAGGATGAGCAGAATGAGAAGGAAGGGTAGTGGGGAGAGGAGGAGGAGGAGGAGGAGGGGGTTTGGATTTGTGTGTTGAAGTTCACATCAGGTGATGGGGGGGGAGACAGGAGTCAGCCCGTTGCAATACTGTCGTAACCCGTCGTAGCAAGGCTGATGCTGGAGCATTTCAGATTAAATCAGGGACGTCATCATGGTGGGCTGATACTGGAGTGTTCTGAACACCATCATGGTCTGCTGGGCTTGCTGTAGTAAGATCATTGTCTGGTGTTGTGGGGGGGGGGGGGTATTAGCATTGTGTCACAGTTGGAGATGAACAGTTTTTCCCCAAATCTGTTTAGATACAAATCCATTCTGCACTCCCAGAACAGATTGAAGTTGTCAATAAAGTTCACTTTGTGTAGGGGACAAGCAATTGAAAGCCATCTGTTCAGTCCCCTTACTCTGCTAAAACACTTAGTTCCTGGCCTGGTTGATGGGAGGGCACTGGTGAATGATTCAAAATCTGTGGAGCCTAGCTATTTTAGTAGTTCAGTGAAGTCCCTCTTTAGCGTCTGTTCCCTGGAGATATAATTTCCTCCAGCATGAATAACATTCGTGTTCACAGCTTTGTGGGCAGACAGAATTTATATTCTTTGCAGGGGGACATATCTGTGGCAAGGGAATATCCACGTTTGGTTACTTGACTAATGAATGTAAATAATAGATTGCAATGTTCCAAGGAGGTACCATAGGAAGTTAGGAGCTATAAATTAAAAAGTCTTAAACATTAAAAGAGCATTAAAGCAGCATTTGAGCAGCATTAATGTAAAAGAAAAAGCAGAAGCAGCAGTGAAAAGCAGATTGCAGTGTCAGAAGCAGGACGTAGAAATGAGCTAACATTGATCAACACAGATGCCGACACAGGTGCCTGAAACACAGGCACTCAGCCACTGAACACACACAGCCATAAAGACAGGGCAGCTCAGAGACAACCAGTCATCCAGGTGTTGTCATAGAGACACACGTTTGCACAACACACACACACACACACACACACACACACACACACACACACACACACACACACACACACACAAACACACACACACACACACACACAACCATGTATGTACCCATATACATAAGCATTACACAACACAACACTGTAAAGGCAAAACAGGTGCTTGTCAGTTCAACCATCCATTACATCCTCAAACACACATACACACACACACACACATGCACACTCACATGCACGCACGCACGCACACACACACACACACACACACACACACACACACACACACACACACACACACACACACACACACACACACACACACACACTGTTACGACCCTGGCTCATGGGTACGCAACCTATGTGTAACCAACACCAAAACCCCGTGCTCTAACTCAAAATGCTACTAAATCAAGGAACTATTAATGTAAATGTAAACTAAAGTACTAAGGTAAACCCAACGGACACGGACTGGAAGAATGTGACAGCTCTTCCTCTAAGCACCGACTCTGCATGTGTGTTACTAGGGCTGACTTTAAAGCTCCCAGCAGGTAACCAATCAGCACTAATTGGCTAATTGGCAGCCCTCACCTGCATGCCCTGTGACACAGGAGTAATCAGGTCCTGGTACATAACACCTCCCCCACCAAACTGGTTGCCCCAGAGGCAACCACCACACAACAACCCATAAACAAAAACAAAAAAAAACAACGGTGACCCATTAGTTGTCAGGGCCACTACTACAACAGCCATAGCGGGTCGGCCCCTGTCGAACACGACCACCAACCGTGTTGTATGCTCCCTTTCAACAGGCCCCTCCACCGATACGATCTGTCAAAAATAGACTGCAAACCAAAATCAACCTGAGAACTGCGCTCAACAGAACAGAACACAGCACAACAAAAACCATAGATCACTGATACCACCACCGCGCCCATATCCACCCCACCTGGCACTGGCAGTTCAGGATACTGCAAACCGTGAACATCCAGAGTAGGATGTACCGCCTCAGGTACAGCCCCAGCGTACCGGGAACATGGCAGTACGACAGTCACAAAAACGTCTGGAACACCATCTAAAATGGCGTCACCCAAAATAACATTGTCCTGATCAAAATCAAAATGGCTGCCACTCAACAGACCAGGTCGCGAAGGCGGCTCCTGCTCCACAGGACACAGGTAACTAGGTTGACCATCACACCTAGTGCATGGCAGAGAATCAGTGTGGACATGTGGATCAATGTCAGAATCATCAACTGACATACTGGGACCATCCCTGCCCACAAGTGAAACATTAGGGACAATAGAGCTACTGTGGGAAGGCTGGCAGCCTAAGTCAGGCTTAGTAGCCTCTCCAACTAGAACGGTGTCACATGAAACAACAGCACCTCTCATAGCATCCTTCCCACACTCATCCTCCAATTCGTTCGTGGCCTCAGCCACCGTACAGGCTGGGAAGACCTTGAGACACTGCGCTGCCATATCATCTCCTGTCACATGCTTCTCCGGCACGCATGTCAACTCTGGTTTCACCACCGGGCCTAACACAAAGCCACAATCAAGAGAATCATTATGCAGAGGTACATCCACAGTGTGCTTTCCAAAATTCTCAACAGGTACACATTTTAATTCAACAAAGAATGTGTCACTAAGTGTAATGTCCCAAGTCGAAGTATCAACAACATCACTTTTGTCCTTTGACATTTCCCGTGCCACAGCACACACAGGGAACACTCCTGGATGTTTCTGTGCCAGCTCATTAGGGACCTCAGAAACCACAGGAATGGGAGTTACAACCGGAGTAGCCAACACTTTGTCCCCAGCCAAATCATTCCCTAGAATGAAGGAGACCCCCTTTATGGGAATGTGAGAACATACCCCCACAACAACATTGCCTGATACTAAGGGAGAATTGAGCGTGACCTCATGCAAAGGTGCATCGACAAATCCCCCCCCAAAGCCCCGAACAACGACACCGGAATGCAAAGAAGAGTTTTCTGAAAACGGCAAAACCCCCTCCAGAATGAGGGACTGAAAAGCACCGGTATCTCTCCAAATTGTTATAGCCTGTTTGGACTCTAGTGCATTAGTCAGGGAAACAAATCCATCCATCATAAATCTTGAGGAACCCTCGAGCTCTTTGTCCACCCTTTTGATACTTCCCCCATCACCACCTAACGTTGGCATAGGCGTTCTGCATATGGTTTCTACCAGAGCCACGGTTCTGAAATTTTTCTGCTCAAGCACCGGGCACCCAGCAACGATATGACCAGGTTCTTTACAGTAGAAACAGATAATCCCTTCTGGGAATGCACCAGCAGAACCACCCCGCCTAGGAGGTGAAGTTAACTGACCAGCAGACACAGGTTTTGGGAAACGGCCCCCCTGAACAGGACGCCTATCCCCGGACTCAACACGGTAGTCCTCCAAAAACACGGACTTGTGTGTCAACACAAACTCATCAGCGAAGACAGCGGCGTCGCCTATCTTCGATACCTTACGCTCATTTAGATGTGTGGAAATGATATCAGGAACACATCTTTTAAACTCCTCTAGGAGAATCAACTGCCTAAGCTGCTCTCTTGACTCTGCCTTCTGAGAAGTGCACCACCTGTCAAACAGGTTCTCCTTCTCCCTTCCAAATTCAACATAAGACTGCCCCTCCGACCTGCGATAACCTCTAAAACGCTGACGATAGGCCTCGGGGACCAACTCATAAGCCCTCAATATGGAAGCTTTAACAAGCTCATAATCAGCGCTTTGTTCAAGGGACAGAGCAGTATAGGCTTCCTGTGCCCTACCAACTAAAACACATTGCAGCAGCAGTGTCCAGGCGGTATCAGGCCACTTCAATGTGGTTGCCACCCGTTCAAAAAGGGGAAAATATCTTTCCACGTCTTTCTCAAAAAATGGTGGCACCATCCTAATATTCCTGCCTACATCAAAACCGGAACGTGACTCTGGATGCAGAGCACCCGCCTGCAAGGCAGCATGCTTATATTCAAGCTCCTTCTGTGCACGCTCCTGCTCCAACAACATTTGTTTCTCCTTAAACTCACGCTCCTCTTTCCTCTCTTTAAGCTCACGCTCCTCTCTCCTCTCCTCACGCTCTCGCTCTAGCTGCCTTTCCTTAAACTCCAACTCCCTTATCCTCCACTCACCCTCTACACCAGGTAATAGCGGAGACGCGCCAGACGAAGGAGGCTCCTCCACCCTCTCCTCAAGCACCTGCTCCCTAACGAGTAACACCCTTAACGCACTCAAGGCAGACGGCTTCAAACGTTTCTCCCCTGCAGAAAGCTCCACCCTGTAGTGTACATCAAGTTCTAGCAGTTGTTCTTTGGAAAACTTCTCTAACAAGTCATGAGACGGGCGATCAACAAAGTCCCTGATGGAAGCCATTGTCACTGAACCAGCCACCCCAAGCTACACACCCTACCTCACAGTCACAAAGAACCACTAACGAACCACAAAGACCCCCCAACGAACCACTGAAGAACCACGAAGAACCACTGAAGAACCATGAAGAACCACTGAAGAACCACTGAAGAATGCTAAATGCCAATAATAACAACCAGAAGGGAACGCGGTGGAAATGTGAGCTCTACGGAGCGCACCTTTCTAGGTTGCAAAAGAAAGAAAAAAAATGGAAAATAAAAATAAAACACACCCACCCTAAATAGACGTGTCATACACGCAGGGTGTTAGGTGCTACCAGGTATGCTCACCAAACACTCAAACAAACTAAATAAATCCAACAAACAATCCCAAACAGGTGCGCCTTCTAACCTGATGTGACTACATATGCTTCTACGTCTAAACTGCAGTCAAAACCGGCCCACCACATGTCTACCCTAAGAAACACTAAATCAAGCCCTACCACACTACCTGTGTTTTCTGGCCGCCCTAATCTACCTACCCTTAAACTAATGCCCTGTAGACCTAACCATCTTCAACCACACCTGCTACCAGTCAACGATCATACTTGACCATCCACCCGTCCAGTACATGATACGGTACCAGACAAGCAGATGGTGCTAATCCCTTCTCTGACTGCCCCAGGAGTACGTGGTGCACAGGACGCTAACCAACAACCAGAAAATAATGTCCCTATCTACATGTGGTGCCCACTAAACTATATATTTTAACAGCATAAGTAGTCACATCAAATTACAAACAAATACGGCATACTCACCTGTTTTATGAAATGGCTCAAGCCCCCACGCTACACCATATGTAACGAACACCACCCAAACCATAATACCATGACACCCTGTGTAACACAAAAAAAAAACACCAAACAAAGTTCTAGGGGTAAAATATCCCGGACGAGCCCCCAACTGTTACGACCCTGGCTCATGGGTACGCAACCTATGTGTAACCAACACCAAAACCCGTGCTCTAACTCAAAATGCTACTAAATCAAGGAACTATTAATGTAAATGTAAACTAAAGTACTAAGGTAAACCCAACGGACACGGACTGGAAGAATGTGACAGCTCTTCCTCTAAGCACCGACTCTGCATGTGTGTTACTAGGGCTGACTTTAAAGCTCCCAGCAGGTAACCAATCAGCACTAATTGGCTAATTGGCAGCCCTCACCTGCATGCCCCGTGACACAGGAGTAATCAGGTCCTGGTACATAACACACACACACACACACACACACACACACACACACACACACACACACACACACACACACACACACACCCCAACTCACCCATTCCCGCCGTACCCATTACTCATCTCAAACATGACAAACACAAACACAATGGGGGCAGCAGCGGTGGCCTAAAGGTTAGAGAAGCGACCTCGTCACCGCCATGTCGCCCGTTCAAACCCCCCGACCGGCAGGGAAGGGGATGGGAGTGTTGCCTCCAAAACGAAAACACTTCATGTCCTAATGAATGATGTGAAAGGAAAACAGCCATTGCACTGGTCTTAGCCGGTCGTACCATAAAGAAAGTCATGGTGCTCCCTCCGTGGATGGTGCCGTACTCTATGTTGGTCTGGTCCGCCAGGTCGTCTGGGGACTCAATGGGCACCTCCATCCTCTGCACAGTCAGGAAGGCCGCCAGGTTGGCTGTGTAGGAAGAGATGATGATGAGGGTGAATGCCCACCTGGAGGAGGGAGACAGGGGAGACGGTTAGTGGTGGCAAGGGCCGGGTGGCAGCAGGTGGACAGAGTTGGAGAAGAAGACACCGATTGTACCCCATGTTCCCCCCCATGTTCACGTATTTCTCCCATAACATGCTTTGCTCGGCTTAGTAAATTTTTCCACATTTCATGGGGGTGTTCCATTACCGTATATGGTTAATTACGGGCGGTGCTATATGCAAATACTTAAAATCGTGCACGAGCGTGGAGCGTAGAACTTAATTGTATTTCTCAACACGGAATGTGCGTACGACCCGTGTACGCACGTGTGATAAATCCCGATTTTTCTGTGTGTACACACATTCTAAATTCTGAGCTTAAGAATGGAAATAGAACACTTTCTAAGAATTGTTGATAAATGAGGGCCCAGGGGAGTGCATGGGTTCCAGAGGTTCCCAAGCTAAATAAGGGATTGGTTAATATCTCCATTGTTTTGCACTGTGATATAATGTATAGGGCTGTCCCCGACTAAGGATTTGGATAGTCGACTATGATTGGCCGAAATGAGCCGATAGTCGACTATTAGTCGACTATGAAATTTTTTTAAATTATATAAAAAAAAAAAAAGAATAATAATTTAATAATATATATATATTTTTGTTTTATCATTCCATTTGGGCTGTGGCGGTGCTTAATGTCTGAAGGAGGCGACGGAAGGCTTCTTGTCCTCTGCAAAAGCATGCAATTGGTCCACTGATGGATACATCTTGATATTTGTCTAGTCTATTGTGTTCATTAGATTCATCTTTCATTGCCTCTGTGCCTGTTTTCTTAGGCAGTTAGCCTCTGGTATGCGTGCCATTAGCGTTAGCCATGCTTCTAGGCCTCTTTTCTTTTGGAAAAAAGAAAGTTTGTATTCGACTAAGAGGTTGTCAGTCGACTACGGCTTCTTTCAATCGATTAGTCGACTATTCAACTAATAGGGGTCAGCCCTATAATGTACTGTATAAGAGAATAACAATGACCAACATATACATTATAGAACGTTTTGGAATTCTGGGTCAAATTATGTCTAACAACAAAAGTCTCCTGTCCCCAAACGGGGGTTCTTCTTATAGAATGGGGATCCATGACATGAAGAAGTGTAGGATGTTAGGATCCCTTGCTTTATACTGCAGCATGCCTGCATACAGTTGTAAACATTGTACACCGAATGTCAAGGACAGTATACACAAACACACACACACACACACACACACACACACACACACACACACACACACACACACATATAAGCCCTTATAAGTCCCCTGACCTACCAGACCCCACTGACACATCGGGTGGAAAGGGCCCTGGGCATGATCTCTGACCCCTGCTGCATGAAGCCTCCTACTGGGAACCACAGACTGTTCCCCAGGGTGTACTGGTTCTCCAGCATGTCTCGACGCTCTCTCAGACATGGGTGGGGGTTGTACCACTCATAGGGACTCAGCCTGGTCGGAGAAGAGGGTACAGTGGAATAACCTTTAGCAATTGACCTGCAGTAAAGCTATGTATGTCTACTAGGGGGGGGGGGGGGAGTTAATGTATACTATTACTGTTATGTAATACTGTTGTAAATCTTTTTGTCTGTTTCTGATTGTTCAATGTCCTCCGGTTAAAGGGGGGTGGTGGTGGGGTTCAACTTCAGACAGTTCATACAACTTAATTTAGTTATAGAGAGAGAGAGAGAGAGAGAGAGAGAGAGAGAGAGAGAGAGAGAGAGAGAGAGAGAGAGAGAGAGAGAGAGAGAGAGAGAGAGAGAGAGAGAGAGAGAGAGAGAGAGAGAGAGAGAGAGAGAGAGAGAGAGAGAGAGAGAGAGAGAGAGAGAAACAGATGAAAAGTCCAGCATGAGGAGATAGACAAATATTTCGTAAATTATATGTCAATACTAAATACATTTTATGCTTTGAACAATTGCAAATGCCAATGGATATTAGATTAGAAAATGTGCCGGAATTAACGTGCATTCCTTTAATATAATGTTAATTGTTCATTTGATTACATCTGTTCCCATCTTGTATTGTACAATAAATGTTACAATAAATGCAAACATTTTATTTTCCGGTACAAACCACGACCACTTCTGATTTTCTATCCAAACACAGATACAGATAATTTTGTTGGTTGAACAGATACAGATACAGATACGGATACAGATACAGATAATGACGTCTCTGCACATCCCTAATGTCAACAAATGGTGGCCCAAATGTCTTTATTTACGTAAACGTTTTGGTGGTCCACGTGTGGTATGTATAATCGCTTTAGGCTTTCACTTTAAGTTGCTCCGGCTAAAGGTTGAATCTGTAATGCCATGAAACAGTGACCTCCATTCCTTCTTGGGATTGCGTTATATTTGTATGTGTGGTTGGAGTTGAGTGGGGATGTGTGTTTCATTTGTATTTTTCCTCTTCTGGCTTTTGAATGAATGAATGAATGAATGAATGAATGAATGAATGAATGAATGAATGAATGAATGAATGAATGCATGAATGAATGAATGAATGAATGAATGAATGAAAACTTTATTTAACAGATTGCAGAATGGGTACAACTTGGCTTTTACTTGGCTGAAATCAATATAAATATTGTAGCGAATTCAGAGGGCAGCCGGGAATCGAACCCAGACCACAAGGCAGCACTAACCAGTCAACTAAAGGGTCCTACCAATTAGCCTTAGGGAAGGGGGCGTGTGCGTATGTGTGTGCGTTAGGGGTGGGGAAACAATCGATACGTAGTAGTATCGCGATACTTTGCATGGCGATACTGTATCTGTTACAAAGGGTCAGATTAAACCGAATATATATATTTATTGCCTGAGATCCCATGTATAATATTTGTATATCGTTTGATATTCCCTGTATATTCCTTGTACAATATGCACTGAATATCCCTTTAGTCTCCAGGACAGACCATAATATTCATTCCCCTATTGGAAGCGATCCCCTGGCGCCAGGTACCGAGTAAAGCCTTACCCCCTCGAGCGGACTTGAAAGCTACCGCCTCGGACTCGCCCAAACATGCCCGCTTTCGCCCACGGCTACGAGACCGAGAGGCGACAGAAATGAGATAGGCACTATTTGTCCGCCGTGGATATAAATATGGCGCAAGAATACAGAACCCCCCTTGCAGTTCCTCTTCAGTTCGCCTTCAGTTCAGTCTGGTGCAGTTACCGAGTAAAGCCTTACCCACTACGCAACGTGCGGTACAGCAGGGCTCGTATCGCCCCAACATAGTCTCGTGTTATCCTAAATACGTCTGTTTGTCGTATCGTTCTCTATATATTAGTAAACCTTCATTACGAGTCAAAGACCACGTGAAGTGGGTAATTGTGTGTCTATAATAGAGCACTTATTGCCGCGTGCTAATAGTACAGTAACGTCAAGTTCAGCCGTGCACTACCGCACCGGAGAGGATATCTACACCGGAGCAGCAGCACCACGGAGGACTTACACCCCGCCAGCGGTGCCACTCCCCGGGCAAGGATTATTCTTCTTCATTGCTTTGACCAAGCTGCTGGAGCAGAGAACCGCCTACCCCACTGCCACTGTGGGATCTACACCTGCCCGTGGGACCATCGCCCAAGCCCGTCGCTGCCGGAGCAGGGACTTGACAGCTCTCATCTGCGCGGAGCGCACCCTGGGATCACCACTGCTTTCCCCGCTGCCACAGGGGTGACATCGCCCCCTTGAACCCTGGACTTGCATAGAGCTTTGGCCCCCTCTGCTGGCTTACAACCGGTAGTACACCCTTTCCCAGAATAACCAGATCTAATTACCTTAATATTCACTATTGATTTGACTGCACATTCTTTGCCTTATAAGCGCAATCTAAATACTGTAAACAATCCCTTTTATGTAATAAATATTGTAAACTAGTATTCTGTGTGGAAAACCCTGTTATTGTGCGAGTGTTGTCATCTAGAATACCTTTGTACGGTATTGGCCAGTAATGTACAAGTCGGTAGTGATTAATGATATCAGTACTTGATTAATACAGTCAGGGAATTGTACCCCTCAGTTACAGTATCGATACAGGGACGCCAAGTATCGATATTTAATTATTCATAAAAAATTAAAATAAAAGGAAGTTGCATTGTTCATCTCAATACCTGTAATAGTACAGTAGTCCACACACACACACATATGCATTCAGTTAAAAGGTCCCCCTATAGGGGGACCCTGCTTTTCTTTATCATAAATAATCAATAGAGACCGTATTAGATCCCCAATTATCATACCATGGGGTATCATTGGAAAGCCACACTCATTGGCTACAACCCTGTGCAAAGATTTTCGAGATTGCCAAATGATTGACGGAGCTAGAGCCCTGGGAGTCGGGGGTGGTAATGTGTGGTAATGTGTACTTTTGCGTACTTTGGGGCACGCCTCACATATCGGCATGTAACTCGAGAACCGCTGCACGGATTTCGTACCTAAAAGGGCAATCGACAGGCAACAAATAGGGATTTAATTCTATCTACTGTATATATTAAAAGAAATGCACACCAGAGCCACTAGAGATCGGCAAAGAATCATCCACATGTGGGCCCTTGGATGTTAAGAGGTTAATGTTTTTAAATTAAAAATTTTTTTAGCCAAGAGTAAAGACCATAACCATATCAAAAACAGTAGTCAAAGTGTATATTTTAATTTTTACAGATGTTTTATACAATTTATCAGAAATACGAATTTATCGGAAAATGCTAATTATCATAAAACCGCAAGGAAATGACTAAATCCAGATTCCTCTTTCCAATGCCATTGGAAAGAGGAGCATTTTCCCTATCCATAGATGTATGATTTGGCCATAATAAGGTCAAGGTCAAGTTCAAGGTCAAATATGAATTCATAATTAAAATCGATTATCATTAATTACTGTATCTACAAATCCTTCTGTTTAATCATCTTTATTCATTTGCTTAGATTTTTTTTACACATGATCTCAATAAGTAGGTGAATGAGCTTAGTGAGCATTGTCTCGTACCCCGCAGATTTAACATGGTATTATTCACCATCAAAGATGCAAAAATAACAATTACAATTTACTCAGCCTAGTAACAGACATATTTCTGAATATTTTAGAATATTTCTGACACTGGAAATACATACCCTCAGGTCACTAGATGTTCCTAGATACCAAGAGCATGCGAATTGACCTTGCAGAAGTGGAGCAATCTTCCATTTACTTAGGCATGTACCTTTAGGTGAAATATTCCTACAGCTTAACAGGTGAGACAGCACCCCCTGATAGGGGGGGGGGAATATTTGAATAGATATCACTATGAAACTTTCCCAGTTTGTTATGTACATATAAACTAGGAAAGAATATATTGCAAGTTTTCTGAATTGTATGTTTATATATGCAAATGAGGCACTTCCTCCATTAAATATGCACATATTTGCATGTATCGCCAAGACTCGCATCACCAACATGGATAATGCCAGATTCAAAAACTTTGTTTCATTTTGTTGATACATTCAAAACGAAACTTTGTATAGAAGGACTTTGTGGCTATGTCCTCTTATCAGCCCATACATCAGGAAATACTGTCAACTGTCATAAAAAAACGATTTTCGCCTACTTTTGGTATAAAATGTACTATAAACCCGGCTATGAATGATATATATCAACAAACCCTTCTATAGAAAGAAGCATAATATGGATGGGAAGAAATGTGGAAAGTTTGGTGTGTGTAGGTACTAGGGAAATGGAGTTCCAAGACTTTGTGTTTAAGTAAATTGCATAAAAACTAGTTTTTCAGAAAACGACCTCAAAGTTTTGTATTGTAAAATGCCATAAATTTTTACTTGAAACAGCTATTTACAAACACAACACCCAATCAAACCATTAGTAATAGACAACCTAAACACATGCCTGATAACTGAATAACATAATAACATAATAATACTGATGTTATTGAACTGAACAGAACTACACACAGGCTACAAACAAACAGTGTAGTAACAGTGTAGTACCCTCTAATAGGCAAAACAAATATTTGAATAGATATCATATATATATATTATATATGCAAATGAGGCACTTCCCCATTAAATATGTGCACATTTATGTTACGACAGAGACAGGTAGGTTCCAGTTGTGGAGTAATAAGTAGAGGCAGAGAGGGTTGTTAACTCGTTAACAGTGGTTCTCTTTATTTGTAGAACGGTACACCTAGAGTGATAGCAACAGATAGTACACTGACACAGGGCGTCTAGGAGAGAAGATAATAATGATAACAATAATGACAGCAACGTCCAGTGTCTGCGGTACCGCCGTGTACTCTGCAGGAGAATGAGAAGATCCGACAACTGGAAGTAGAGAGACAGGGGTTTAAGTACGACCACATTCCTGACATACCAAGCGTTCCAACGTGACAACCAATCAGGAGACCCAAACAATAAGTGACAAGTGACAGGGAGATAAGTGACAGGGAAGCCCAGTGACAGGTGTCAGAATGGTGGGTGGTTCTCAGGCGGGGCCAGAGAACCCAAGCGTTACACATTTATGGATGCAATCAGGCAAAATGAAGTCAAATAAACAACTAAATGTGTGTTATTGATGTTTTATTGTCACTAGTTTCATAGAAGACGTGTTTAGGAAGCAAAATATAACAACATCGCAATATTAACACTTTGAGTGCCAGTTGCGTTTTGTCGTTAGTTCATGCTGCCAGTTGAGTGCCGGCAACGCTATATAGCGTTTGTTTGTCATATTTATTTTTATTAGCGATTTTAATTCATATTTCATCAATCGAGCCTCACGCTAGTGTTGCAGACTCTCTCTGAGCTCAATTGAAATGTCTCCTTGGGGCGCCTTGTTTGAAGATGTTGGAGAAGAACCTCTGACTCGTCGGCAGGATGCCCTACTATCAGCCACATCGGAGTGTTGCTCCTTGACCAGTAGAAGCCTGCTGTATGTGAGGGATGCGGGCTCGGTGGAGGAAAGTCTGCAGGGGGAACTGCAGGCTTTGTTTCCCGAGCTTATGGCGGTGGCGGCAGTTGCAAACGGCGTGCCGCTGCCGCAGCCACTGCCTGTTCCTGTCCCTGATGATCTGATAGGTAATCTCTGGCAACGTCGCCCGGTGAGATGGGTGGACATTGTCTACCCATTTTTCCCCTCAATGGGCGCCTATGTTCGTCGGGGCCAGGTGGTGTCCCACATCATTGGCCTCACCCCCACCTACGTACAAGTTACGCGGGTGGCGGGTTTGGTCGAAGGTATGAGAGAGGGCGTGCCACGGCTTGATAGGCCGATGGCCGCGCTCCTCTGTCCGGAGGTGGTGTGGGAGCCGTTACGCAAGCCGGTTCCTCAAGGGAAATCGGCGAGGTGGTTGGCTTACTGGAGCGACCAGTCATTTATCGCCGGAACACAATCTCTGGCTGCCGCGTCTAACATCGCGCAGCTGGCAAGATTCATGTCCGGGGTATTGACGGGCGGCATGGAGCTGAGTGATGAACAACATGACCAGCTCACCCAGTCGGCAGGAGCTATCCTGCATCTGACTCGCTGGGAAAGTGCGCGCCCTGGCAACTCTAACCCAGCACCACCTTTGGCTGGAGCAGGCCCATGTGCCGGAGAAGAAGAGGATTCCGCTTCTGACGGCACCCCTCTACGATGCTGGACTGTTCGGGAAGGCCCTGCAGTTGATGACCTCGACGTGCAGAGAAATGCAGGAGGAGCGCTCCGTGCTCCAACCTCATTTTCCCCCTCCCGACATCGCTGGTGGAGTCAGACGGCTGCCACGTCGTCGAGCTTCCTCCGCTGTGGCTGCTGCTGCTACCACCGCCACTGCTGGCCCTTCGAAGAAGGCCAGGAGGAGAGAGGGCGCCGCCGCTGCAGCCGGCCCATCTGCGCCTGGAGGAGACGGTAGGGATCGTCGTGACCAGCCGCCAATTGTCTACCGTCCCTCCGGGGCTCCCCGAGGTGGCAAATCCCGAGCGGCTCGAGGCGGCAGGCGCCGCTAGACCCAGTAACTTTTTTCCCCTGCGGTCCCCTCTGTTTACCCCTCCCCGGCCCTCTCATATACTTTTGTTCAGAAATAAAAAGTCCCCTCTAAAGGGGGACTGTATTTTTTGTTCACCAAACATATGATGAGGTTGCAAAGTGTGAATCTTCACTAGTATGCATTGATAGGAGGGTTACGTTCGTGTTATGAGCTTAAGCAAGGTCTGCTGCCTACACTCGGTTATAGAAAGGTTTTCTACCTCGGCCTGAGACTCCACATGCAGGTAGAGGCTAGTTGTATGGTCTGTTGCTTACACAAGTAATGTTGAGCTACAACACTGTTAGTTGCAGTAATGCTCGTATGAACACGTACCACGGCCCGGCCGTTTCGCTCTCTCTATCAGTGTTTTTCTATGTACAACATGGATGCGGGTGTAGGATTCACACACACACGCGACTTGGTTTTGTTGTAAACCCTGTTCACAGTTATCTGTGGGTAGCGTGCATTGTATTAGCTTGCGCTATTTCATTAGCATTCTACCAAAGGTATCATATGCTAAAGTTGTTGTTGTGTGCAGAGGGGAAGGGCTTGTGAGGGGGTACCAAATAAACCCCTCCTTCCCTCTTCTGATTGGTCAGGGGGGTTTTACTCATCTCCTGTCAGGCCAGTCAGGGCCAAGCCGTTAGGCGACTTGGCAGGGAGGGGGGGGGGGGGAAGGGTTGCCCTGACTCTGCTCCTATTAAACAGGCGTTGAGTGTTGGGTTTCCCCCCGTCATAGCACACGTCACTACGCACGTTGCTGTTGACGATGGCTTCCGTGAGTTAGATCTGTACGTACGATCTATTGTTGTCAAAGTGTCGGGATAGAGCGTAGGACTTACGGGTCCACTACGCTCGATTTATGTGTAACTTGAGTCGGTTGGTCACATGACTCACAGTTACCATGGCTTTTTCATTCTATGACTCACGTGGGAAGGCTCTCTGGGGAATTTCAGTCTAAAATCCTCTGTGGTAGGGGTGACTGGATGTAAAAATGTGAACAGTTTTTACCCTCAGCTGTGTCAAATGGGATTCATGTCAGTTGGTGCTTCCTTCTTTTTAAATAAAAGAGTGTGGAGTATAGGAAGCACCACACCCTTCTTGTCGTTTCTCCCAGGCGCCTTGGGGATTCAATGAAGGGTCTAAATAGCCTATTCATTGATGTGGTTGTGTCCCGACGCATGCATGGTGCTAGCTCGGGGTGTTTCTGTTTAGAATCATGCAGGTAGCTAGTACGCCTTGGTTGCTTGTTGTTAAAACAGCGTTTTTATAAAGCAATTGGGATGGAGGTTTGTCCTCTTCCGAGAACCTGTTACTGGTTCTCGACGGATTCTCGTTCATATCTGGGGGATGATAACGGAATGGATCTGAATATAGGTAGAGGGGTCTCACGCCCTTGGGGTGGGCCACAGAGCGCGGTTCACACCGACCCGTCTGGGTGGCGCCCTCTTTTCATGTTTTAGATCAACACGCATATCTGCCCCTTCTCCTGGAGTAGGCATGTCGGCGTGGTTAGGGCACGGGACTGGTTCTGGTCACGCTGGTCCAGGTCAGTTAACCCGTTTGTCCGCCGGGGATGCAGATCTGCTGTTCTGGTACCCTGAGGGACTTGGGCTTTTTTCAGGGGGAAAAAGGCCGGGTCGGCCCGGGGCGTCACATGGTTAGGCGTTATGGAGACCCTTGTTGGGTACTCTTTTGTACATGGCACTATCATAAGGGGCTGGTTCTCTTCTCCGCACCTCTCTCACGCATGGCGGAGAGAGGGCTGTTGGGGTGGTCTTCTGGAAACCCTGTGTGCTTCCCGAGCCGCCGGGCCCGGTCCGAAGTAAAGTTTCGTTGATACCGTAGACCTGGGATAACCCCTTTTTCTTGAGGGGTTATAGGAACAACCACCGCATATGGTAACGACAGGGTGGTTGATTCCCTGGTGTGTTGGAGCAGTGTCAACTCCCGGGTTGTCCGGTTGAGTGTGCCCCTGCACATTCATGACGTCTGCCAATCATGTCAGCCTTCTCTGCCTTGACCCCTCTGGGTGGTTTTTTTTGATGGAGGCTTCGTCATGGTGATCAACAACGCCAGCATCCGCCCCTTCCGCCGGGAGGGCTGTTTTCAGCTAACTCCTTTGGCGCCTGTCTCGTCCGCAGTGCTCCAGGCTCAGGTTACAGCCTGTTGCCTGGTTTCCCTGGTACGCTGCCTGCTTCCGTTGGTTAACCTTGTGAGTGCTTACGGCCATGCTGACGACATAGAATGAAGGGTTATGTATATAACCCAGTTCTATGAGTTATGGTGCGCTCAGCACCTGGACGCCGCTGCGGCCCTTGATCTCGCTTTGTGGTGAAAGTTTGGGAAGGAGGCGAATAGGTGACCACACACCTGCTTATGAAGGTAAGCGGAAGGGGGTGTGGTCAGACGGATGTTGGGATGTAAAGGTACATGATGGAATTTTTTATTCAGTGCTCGTGCACGAAGTGAAGTACAGTGCAGACAGGTGCTGAGCGTACCATAACTCATAGAACTGGGTTATATACATAACCCTTCGTTTCCTCGCCATCGTACATGTATATTTTCTGTTAGGATCTCTGTTTAACAGTACTGTATATTTGCATATCTTGTATGTCGCAAATGTAACAGTACTGTGTATACCTACCTGTATGTCATGATGTACCCCACTGAAATAAATTAATCCGATTTAATTTGTTTTCTCGTGATAACGCGATAATTATCGTGTTATCACGAGAAAACGGAGCAAATAAAATGTATGAATGTACGGCCTCTTAGGGCTTCCGTAGTTACTGTATCTGGTACTGACTTAACATTTTACTTTGTAAGTAATTTTTTAACTTTGAACCTTCTGTATGAAAAGTGCTATACAAAAGAAATTTAAGTTATTATTATTTACCAGTGACTTCAAATATGCTGCTGGTCTTGGTTTTTAGACAGAATTCAGCAAAATCACAGTGCATTCTCTGATGTGTAGAGCACTCATACAATAAAGTTCAATTGATAACTAAATTATAGATTTTCTTTATTTCTAACAGACGGTTTGCAATTATATCTGCCAAGCCTCCTTAACACTTTGAATGCCCATCGTGAGAATTCTTGTTTTATTTTTTTTATTAGCAATCTGAATTCATATTTCATCAACCAAGTCTACCTGCCCCGCCAGGCGCTCAGATGTGAAAAAGCGCCCCCTATCGTCTCCCAGATGGTAATGCACCATTTTGGATTGGACTCAATGAAAATGGATGAGAAAAAAAAAGTCCGGAATCCACATTTTACTTCTCACACATGTAACCGGAGCCGATCAGATTCATTCTGGACCCTCAGCACAGCGTGTAATATGTGTTTACAGTATACGTGTGGGATCAATAAAAGGATCGATTTTTGGAATGGCGATCAGGAATTGGAATAATCCATTTGGATACCATCTGATCTCAGGTAAGGAATCTATTTTACCAGTCTTAGGATAATCAAACCTGTTTTCACGGAGATATAAGCTTTTCCCCTATAATGTGATATGGCTGTTTGACTGTAAAAGCGATCAGGAACTGAGAGAATCGATTTTCAGCGCGCGGCACCAGCGTGCACACGTACACATATACTATCGATAATCTAGCGTTTATTTGAAACCGATTCATAAATAGGCCGAAAAATGACAACGTTCTAGAATATTACAGTACAGGGCGATTATCATGGAATCTTTTTTCCCCCCGTGAAAACGAGGGCTTTTCAAAATGCTATAAAACGGAAATGAACCGATAAAAAAACAATCCGCTTCAACAATGTTGACTGGAAATGAGTCATTGATAAGCGACGGGCAGATTAGACACATAGCCATAATTTAAAACATAGATTAGGCGATATTAATGCTAACATTGAAGTGGATGGTGGTCATTCAAGCACTAAATGTGCGCCCCCTGCTGGGCACTGAAAGTGTTAATATGACAGACATCAATTATTTTGACATTTGACTTAAGAATTCACAAAGTTTGCAGGAAGTATGTACAGTAGGTTGTCACAAAAGACAATTTCATGTCACATCCATAACGCAGATTGTTTGTCATGTTGCTGTATGATGAAAATTCATTGTTGTAGTCGAGTCACTAAATCTCGAGTCCGAGTCCAAGTCCGAGTGACCAAAGAAGAGCCCGAGTCGAGTCCCCATTACCCTAGTCCGAGTCCAAGTCATCTAGGTTGAGTCTGAGCTGACATACAAATAAAAAAAGGTCTAACGTCACGGTGACCAATTGCAGCCACTCTTATTGTCTGGGACCAAATACGGCCACGCCCCACTCCCAGCAAAAAGTGGGAATCTCTAGAATGGGTTTGGGGCGGCGCTGTATACGGAAGTAGCTCTCAAGGTGACGATTAGACAACACTTTTTTGTTGTCAGTAGATGGCAGCATTGGTTTAAAATGAAAGGCTGAAAATGTTGAGAACTACAACACTGCATTTCCCAAGAGCGTTAGCACAGGTCGCAGGTCACTGGGATGGGTCTATATTCTCCGACGTGATCTGAACAGCGGTAAACTATTACTGCAACCTCGGTATAGCGACCGCGAATGGCCAACTAATTATCTTAACAAAAGTGCGCTGGTAGCATTACATATGTTGTCTAAAGGGGGACATATGGTACAATTTAAGATTCTAATGATAATCGGCATATAAAGGACAAGATAAAGCATCGTTAATTTGTAAGAAACCTCAATGAAAACGGCGCAGGGTGCTATTGTTATGAAAATGTGATAGAATCCTATAAAAATGTGGACGCACTTGGCCTACGTTCCGTTACATTAAACATAAATGACACAGCGGTCACCATTTCAAAGGGAGTTGATTTACTCTGTGACACAATAGCCAAATGACAAATGCCAAATGATTAGGGCCTATTACAAAAATAAATAAATAAATAACTTTATTGATAAATAATAAGTATTTATCAATTAACAAGTCAGAGTCCTCATCTACACCTCCCGAGTCCAAATGCAGTCAATGCTCGAGTCCAAGTCCAAGTCTGAGTCATCAGTGCTCAAGTCTAAGTCGAGTCACGAGTTCCGGCCAGTTTTCATCAACTTCCTGTCATTTAGAAATATGATTTTATAGTGAAAATCATTACCAAAACGTCCGGAAAAACCTCACGGGAGCATTATAGACTGTCATACAAATGTACAAATGCTATAAGGTGGCAAGAAATGCACTATAAACAATACTTTGCGGCGTCGTTTCTTGCGCTAGCTTCTGTTAGCCAGGATTAGCCTTAATTAGCGTGAGCAAGTAAACTAACAGTGAACGTTTTTACATGAAATACAGCCCAAAAACCCTGCTGACAAACGTTTGCTTATTAAATACATTCTATACTATAATAATACAAACGTTTCATTGCCTCTCTGTGACGACAAAGTTGTTTAAATAAGGGGAGAAAAGTAGCTAAAACCAATGTATTTGGATGGGACAGGAAGTACCATTGGCAACCGGAAGTCAGCCGGAAGTGCCTACTTTAAGGTTGTGCAAGTGGAGAATTGAGCCTTCTCAGGCCTTTAGTCCTAGGTTTGCTGGATTCCTTTAATGCTGTGTTTCCTCTATTCATGTTGTGTTTCCCCTTTTTAGCTTGTGTTTAAAAGGTTTATCTTTTCATATGTTTCCCTTAAGGTTCATCCCTTTACATATGTTTTCGTAAGTGTTGATATCTTTACATGTGTTTCCTTTAAGGGTTCATCCCTTTACATATGTTTTTAATAGTGTTAACATCTTTTCAGATGTTTCCATTAAGGGTTGTTCCTTTACATATGTTTTCCTTTTAGATATTCCCTTTACACATGCTTTTATTTATGATGTGAGTTTTATTTTACTAATACTGTGTTCACCAGCCTTGGCCTTATACCAGCTGGCATTCATTAGTAATCACGGGCACTATTTAGACCTGCCCGTTTCTCACACTCATTGTCGCGCCATTGCATTGATTTTCATTGCATTGTTTTGTCATTGTTTTGTTACCACAGTTGTGTTCGGTCACATACTCACCTTGTCACCAGTATTTCCCAGTGAGTCCGTTCCTTCTTAGTCCATATTTCTCCAGCTCTGCTGAGTTTTGTTTTCAGGTTGTACAGTTCGCTTTTGTCAGTAACCGTTTTTGATTTGTAATCATTGTTGCTTGCAACTGTATAGTAAAAGCCTGGTTCATCTTCATCCCGTCGTCTCTGCCTTTTACTCTCTCTGCTCGTGTTCCTGCATTTGGGGTCTCCTCTCCTATTCCCACACCGAACCCTCACAGAATAGCGCGAACAGTTCTGATCCCAGCAGTCATGAAGACAGTAAGAGCGAGTGACGCGCTCCTCTCGATGGAGAGATTCTTCAAGTTGTAAAAGCCTGGCTAGCTGAAGAAGCTAAACTAGCAGACAGGGCTGGACTAGTTGTGAAAGCCTGGCTAGCTGAAGGAGATTTGCACCTCAGCTCTCCCTGCTAGCACAGGTCCTGTAGCCACTGTAGCCAATATAGCTTTTTCGGCTACTTCCTTAGCGTCCCCTGCTAGGACAGCCACTGCTAGTCCTACAGGCCCTAGGCATACTGCACCTTATGTGACACTGTGAATAATGTGAATATTTCTTCAGCTAGTCAGATAGTAAATTATATTGACCATATTGACCAAATTGTTTACACTGCCTGTGTTGTTTTTACTACCTGTACACTGTGTTGTTTTACTACCTGTACCCCCCCCCTCCCCCCCCATGCTGCTATGATGCCTGAATTTCCCCAAGGGGATCAATAAAGGAATATCTTATCTTATCTTATCTTATCTACAGCTAAACCTATGGCTTCCTCAGTTAGGAGACTCAGTGTGGTTCCGGCCCTTAGTACTGGCTTAGCTCCCCCTGCTGCTGCTAGCAAGTCTAGAAAGGCTAGTAAAGCCCTTACAGCTAGCAGGGCTTCTTCAGCTAACCCAGCCTCTACTGCCAGCCTAGCCCCTGTTAGTTTAGCCCCAGGTGCTACGCCCGGTCCGGCTCCCACGCCTGACCCAGCCGCTACGCCCGGTCCGGCTTCTACGCCCGGTCCGGTTTCCTCGTCTGGTCCCGACTCCTCGACTGGTCCCTGCTCCTCGACTGGTTCCGGCTCCTCGTCTGGTCCCGGCTCCTCGTCTGGTCCCGGCTCCTCGCCTGGTCCAGTCCTACGCCGTGGTCTTCGCCGTGGTCTACATCCGCAGAGACCCCCGTCCGGGGTTCTGCACCCTGTCCCGAGGTCTGCACATGGAGTGGTCCCCATCCGGGGTCCTGCTCCGGGGTTGTCATCTTTGCACCTCCGCTCCGGCCCCATGTCCAGTCCCCCTCACCGGGCCTCTGTCCACGTTTCCGGCCCCCATCGTCGGGCCTTTGTCCCCAAATGCAGGAACACGAGCAGAGAGAGTAAAAGGCAGAGACGACGGGATGAAGATGAACGGGCTTTTACTATACAGTTGCAAGCAACAATGATTACAAATCAAAAACGGTTACTGACAAAAGCGAACTGTAGAACCCGAAAACAAAACTCAGCAGGGCTGGAAAAATATGGACTAAGAAGGAACGGACTCACTGGGAAATACTGGTGACAAGGTGAGTACGTGACCGAACACAACGGTGGTAACAAAACAATGACAAAACAATGCAATGAAAATCAATGCAATGGCGCGACAATGAGTGTGAGAAACGGGCAGGTCTAAATAGTGCCTGTGATTACTAATGAATGCCAGCTGGTATAAGGCCACGGCTGGTGAACACAGTATTAGTAAAATAAAACTCACATCATAAATAAAAGCATGTGTAAAGGGAATATCTAAAAGGAAAACATATGTAAAGGAACAACCCTTAATGGAAACATATGAAAAGATGTTAACACTATTAAAAACATATGTAAAGAGATGAACCCTTAAAGGAAACACATGTAAAGATATCAACACTTACGAAAACATATGTAAAGGGTGAACCTTAAGGGAAACATATGAAAAGATAAACCTTTTAAACACAAGCTAAAAAGGGGAAACACAACATGAATAGAGGAAACACAGCATTAAAGGAATCCAGCAAACCTAGGACTAAAGGCCCGAGAAGGCTCAATATCTGGAGCTGCTGCGTTTGGCCACCAGAGGGCGGCATAAAACCACTGTTCATATTGTTCGGGCAGGGTCCCTGGCTGGGACCATGACATAAAGTCCCTGTGTCACACCCATAAAGCTGACATTTACCAATGACAATCTCCGGCAAGAGGCTGAAATGACTCCAGTACCTGCTCAGCACGAAGAGGCTGGTGAAATGCCTTTAGAAATTAAAAGTGATTTGTAATTACGTGGTGGATTAAATTAAAAGATTACAGTGATATGCAGCCTACAATAAGAGTGTTTGATCCATGATGGGAGAAAAAGACTAAAAGGGCTAGATCCACAAAGAATGGATTGCACTGTGCTAGTTGCACCCTTACTTACAATTCATTATGAATTGAAAATGGGGGACCCTGATGTAAACAAGACAAAAGTCTTTCTCTGGTCTGCATCCCCTTCACAATTGTGTGTATTGAGCCGTACTGTATTGTACCCATTCTGCAATCTGTTAATACAATTTTCTTTCAATCAATCAATCTGCACGGTGATTGATTGAATGGAAATTGTATTAACAGTGTTGTGTTTTCTGCTGGGCCGCCATTGGCTGTTACCATCTCCAGAGGTAGACTATTAAATTCTAATAAAAACAATAAAGATGAAGAAATAACAAATGATAGTATCATGTCTGTGCCTATTGTCGATTTCTCACTATATTTTATAGATGTCAAATGAAGCAATGCATGGAAAGGTACAATAGGAGCAGCTGTTGTTGTGACAGAATGTATTACAGAACTGAAGAGAAGATTAACAGACGATCTATCGGTATGCAGGGGAGATGGTTGCCCTCTGTATTACAATGGGCAGACAATATTAATATTGATTTCAGCCAAAAGCCAGACGAGGACAAATACAAATGAAGGGGCAAAGTGAGTGGGATAAAGAATTGAGGAATGAACATCTATATTATATCTATATCTATCAAACCACCCTGCTTCTATGTGTAACTGTTTTAACTTGTTTTCTTCATCTGTGTTTGTCTTGTTCATTTTAACTTGTCTGTACACTTTGTAAATAGTAAATGAGGTATAGGGTAACCGCAGTGGTTCTTTGAGTCTTAAATAAAGGTTTGAATGAATGCATATGGTGTTCAAAAATAGGTGGGGGGGACACACATTTTACAAAATAGGAATGAATTATTACCAGCAAGAGAATGGGTCACACATTAAATAATTCACTATTCATTATAAAGAAATGTGGGGTGTGGATATTGCCAAAATACAAACAAAATATCAAATACAGGATTAAACAGATTAAGGGCAACATTGTACTGTACAAATTAATATGAAAGAAATATTTGGAAAGCCATCAGGAGATGAGTGCCTTAATTAATTATTTCAGTTCCTAAGATCAACAAGATTAATAGATAATTTTTATTACTTTTGTTTTGTTTTATTTTTGGTCCTTTGAAGAACACATCAGAAAAGTGTGCAGCAGGGTAACAATGTCAACCGCGAGGGCAGCAAAGGCTTCATTAGCAGTATTTCATGACTCTTTAAATGTAGAATCTGTGATCCCATCAGCAGCCTCTAGGCAAAGGTGCCTGTTTTGGTATTGTACTAATTGTTTATATTTTTTATTTTGGTCTGACGTGTGGTTTGAATGGGGATAGGGGAGTGGTTGCTATTGCTGAGCACACCTCAGGTTCTACAGTATAATAAGTTATTATACAGCTATATTATGGTGTATAATGTTAATATATATTAACATTATACACCATAATATAGCTGTATAGCTTTAAAGATAATGTGAACCGAAATGACACCCAATGCGCTATCAGATCACTGCTACTTAATCCTGAAAGCAACATTTGGTACACTATCTTCCCGGGCCCCAAGATGGCGTTTTAATTCTATGCTGCTTAACAACAATGAATTCATTACACAAATTAAAGAAACTCTCACAATATTCCTACGGGATAATGCTAACTCGGTGCAAGATCCCAGAATATTATGGATGTCGGTAAAGACTATGATCAAGGATTTCTCGGATAGATTTTCCTCCATATTGCGCAAAAATCAAAACACAAAACTATCTGAAATGGAAACGCTTTACTCAACGCTTTTTAATTCCTTAAAATACAACAACTCTACTAGACTAGAAAACCAAGTTAACATTCTAAAGACAGAGATCAAAGCAATATACAGACAAAAATCGGAATTGCAAATACGCAGCACAAGACAACAGCAGTACTTCCAAGGCTCTAAACCTAGTCACCTATTAGCCATGCGACTAAGAATTAATGCAAAATTTGCAGATATAACTGCCATTAGGAAACAACAAGCTCTAGTAACAGAACCCAAAATAATAAACGATACATTCAAAGAATTCTACTCCGATTTATATAATTCAGAAACGACCTTTGATCAAGACAAATTAGACACATATCTTAATCAAATTACTCTCCCTAAACTTACGGAGGACGACGCTAAACAATTAGAAGTACCGATCACATTAGAAGAACTCAAGAAGGCCATATCCGGAATGAAAAACGGCAAGGCTCCGGGAATTGACGGTATCCCATCAGAAATGTACATTTCTTGCTGGGACATATTTGGACCCTTATTACTAAATATGATCTTATACTCAGTCAAAGAGGGAAGCTTCCATAAACACCAAAATATCGCACTCATTTCAGTTCTTCACAAAAAAGACAAAGACCCCACTGAGTGCGGTAGTTACCGTCCTTTAAGCCTCCTCGGAACCGATGTCAAACTGTACTCTAAGATATTAGCCATCAGATTGCAAAAGCATATGACGTCTTTAGTTCATCCGGACCAAACAGGCTTCATAAAAGGTCGCCTGATCAATGATAACGTACTAGATGCAGACAAAGAGGACACCACACCTAAGGCGATACTATCCCTGGATGCTATGAAAGCATTTGACAGGTTGGAATGGTCGTTTCTATGGGCAGTATTAGAAAGGATGGGGTTAGGAAAAGGATTCATTGATATGATTAAAGTACTATACAAGGACCCATCGGCCAGGATTACAACAGGCACATTCATCTCCGATATCTTTCCGGTATCACGCTCAGCCAGACAGGGTTGCCCTCTTAGTCCCGGACTATTCGATCTATCATTAGAACCTTTAGCACAATTTATAAGACAATCCCAACACATAGAACCAATAGTAATCAAGGGCACACATCATAAAATTTGTTTATATGCGGACGACGTAATATTGTTCATGCAAAACCCCAACAACACATTGCCGCATATACTCAAGTTGATAGAAAACTTTGGTGATTTATCGGGATTTAAAATAAATTGGCCTAAGTCGGCTTTTCTTCCTCTTAACACCAGTGCAAAAAAAGACACAACCCTCCCAGGTGCGATACCCATGGTCAAACATTTCAGATGCTTGGGTGTGGAAATATTTCCCACCATAAGACAAACGGTGAAGCACAATTACACAAAAATACAGAACAAAATCAAAGACGACCTGGACAGGTGGGCAAAACTTAAAAACTCAGTACAGGCAAGGGTATCAATAGTTAAGATGGATGTATTACCAAGAATCAATTTCTTCAGCTCAATGCTTCCGTTACCTCCTCCAGAGGGCTACTGGAAAAGATTACAAACCTCCACATACAAATTTATTTGGAATAACAAACCACCTCGCATAAAAAGATCCACCGCACAGAGAAATAAAGCAGACGGTGGCATGGCAGTCCCAGATTTTTTACAATATTTTAAGGCCTTCACATTAAGACCATTGAAGATATGGTTTGACCCCCAGGCTTTGGTATCTTGGAGAGAATTAGAAGAAAACATGGTAGCCCCACAGAGACTGAAAGACATAGCACACACTAAACTTTCAATCAAGCATTGTGAGCGAGAATTTGGCCCAATAATTACCCATGCAATCAGAACATGGCGGGAAACACAAAAGAAATATCCTAACCCTCAAGAATGGCATAATCACACAATGCACTCTTAATGGGAAAACGACCTATAAGATTCCCTATATGGGAAGAGAAAGGCATACACTCATTAGGGGATATTTTTAATAACAAGGGCCTCTGTAGTTATGTCGAAATATGCATAAAGTTTAACCTCACCGAGTCCACATGGCTTTTTTACATACAGTTACGACTTTGTATGAGATCTCACGGTGTTCCATTACTCATACCAATTGAACACCACAGATACCACAAATTTTTCTATGAAAGAGATACATTGGGAGGTTTTGTATCAGGTTTTTATTATCAATTACTAACGTCCTCGTATGAAACCCTTCAACTAGACACTGTCTGGAGGAGGGATATACCAGACCTGGAATATGACTTTGATTGGCAAGGAGCCTGGGCAAATGTCCGACTTACATCAAGGAACCCGGATCATCAACAAATCAATCTGAACTATATTCACAGGACATACTTGACTCCTATAAGGCTGTGCAAAATGGGGCTTATACAAGACTCCAAATGCTCCCAATGTACAAATGGGGACGAAGGAACATTTATGCACATGTATTGGGACTGCCCACCAGTTAAGGCATTCTGGAAAGATGTATCCCAACAATTATCAATACTCGTATTTTGGAATATACCTGTACACCCCGCGGTATTACTATTGAATGATGTTTTTGAGTTTGCAGTGAATCCACAACTAAAAAGATTGGTTTTATCGGGTATCACAGTAGCTAAAAAACTGATCGCATCACGTTGGTTTCAACCGGAAAAAATGTGCCGAAAAGTGTGGTTTCTTACATATCTCGATGTGATATATCAAGAAATATCTACAGCAAGAATTCTGGGGCTCAATGAATCCAAAATGTCAATGTGGTTAGAAGTGGTGGAGAGAATAAAAGCTAGCTTATAATGGTAGTGTCTGGTTAGGAGTGAGGGATAATGGAGGTACTATCCAAGAGGGGGTCCGGGAGGGGGGGGTTTGAGCTGGAGCATATGTGTGTAGGGTTTTAGAAAATAGGTATTAGGGGTATATTATATACTAACATTTATATAATTGTAATTTTGCTGGATATACACTGTATACGGTTAAAATGTTATTATAGACTATTTTTGTTTTATCCTGTTTCTGTACTTGCATATATTTTAACCACCTTTACTGAAAGTTTCATTATGCATTGTGTGTTGAGTACTGACTTTTAATAATTTTTTGTTTTGCAATAATAAAAAAAATATAAAAAAAAAAAAAAATAATGTGAACTAGTATTTTTGTAATCATTTATTTAACTAAATATCGATAGATAACTTATTATTATATTATATGATATTGTAAGGAAGGGGCAAGATCATTCTGTCCCTTCTCGAACAAAACCATTGTCTTGAGCTATGCTGATTATTGTATTTTATTTGTATTTTATTTTATTTAGTTTTTCTTTTATTTCGTTTTAGCAATTTTTTGTTATTACAAATTTGTGTGTTAGTTTTATGGTTGAAATGTTCGAGATAAATAAAGATCAAATCAAATCAAATCAAAGATTTAAACAAATACCAAGTGGGTTTCTTTAGCCTAGAGGTCAAATAACACATAGGCATAACATATGCCTTTAACAATACATTATACAAACATTATATAAATTGACTGCATGCCTTGCATGCAAAACCATTTTGGTAAAGTAACTACAGTAGTACTTGTAATGTACGAGTTATAGATAAATGTAGTCAAGTAAAAAGTATGATATTTCCTTTGAAATGAAGTGGAGAAAAATAAAAAGTCCCCTAAAATAGAAGAACTCAAGTACTAAAAATACATTTGACCCGATGTCTACCACATCATTACACTGCGCAGGAAAAACAAAAGGGGTATTGTGTAATCTCTATTGTTTGTGTGTGTTTGACCATCACAGTGATTAATCGCTCATATCTTATCCAACTCTGATCAAACTTGGCAAAACAGCTGCCTGACAACAAGCCAAGCACCTGCACTATAAAATATGTTTCAAACCAGTAAAAAATGTACAGCTCATACCAAGGTCAACGTTTTAGACGTTGCCGTGTCTTGGAAGAGGAGACGGCAACCGGCAAGCTTTCAAATGAGGGATGCTAGGTGGGGTCCCGAGCCTGGTCTCTAGGCTACAAGATATCATAACATCTACTTGGTTATTAAATATTCATGACTGTAGGACTGGTTCACAGGTCGACGGCTGCTCTCTGAGTGCTAATCCTACTTGCATTTATAGCCAATCATTCATCCTATACATTGAAACAGAATAAGGGAGGTCGTAAAAATGTGGAATTATTACTCATTATGTAAAATGTGTTTTTGAGTAAGCTCAATGACAACAGGGCGCAGGGACGACACAAACAGCAGACTGCCAGTATGGTGCTGCCTGTACGTGACGTGGCGTACTGACCTTGCAGCCAGAAAAAGCACACAGCTGACGGCCAAGTAAGCCAGCAGCATAAAGAGCCACACAGCTGGAGAGAAGGGATCCAGGAAGGAGAAATAGCCCGGCTTCCTCCCCTGGCGGAAGAGGGAAAGAGAGAGAGAGAGAGAGAGAGAGAGAGAGAGAGAGAGAGAGAGAGAGAGAGAGAGAGAGAGAGAGAGAGAGAGAGAGAGAGAGAGAGAGAGAGAGAGAGAGAGAGAGAGAGAGAGAGAGAGAGAGAGAGAGAGAGAGAGAGAGAGAGAGAGAGAGAGAGAGAGAGAGAGAGAGAGAGAGAGAGAGAGAGAGAGAGAGAGAGAGAGAGAGAGAGAGAGAGAGAGAGAGAGAGAGAGAGAGAGAGAGAGAGAGAGAGAGAGAGAGGAGAGGGTGGACAGATGGGCAGATGAATCAGTACAGTGCCTATCATCACAGCAGTCATGTAAGTCACCTTTACACCACAGGGGGGCAGCATCCTTCACTGCATTTGACAGATGCTGTAGGTTTGCATTGCATTGATACAGTGATGCTACAATGCACTCCTGTTTCACAATGCCACTGCTGATCTACTAGATAACCGCATTATATCAATATAAATCAGCTAGTATTTCCCAGTTTACACTCCTCTCCTCTTTGCTGCGAGTTTGACTCCATCTACAAATTACCATAGACATATACATACCTAGCACTAGCACATATTGAGAATATGAGGCCTTCATGAGCTCCATCTAGCCAATATGCCAAATGGTTGATATTAAGCTCCAATCCCCACGGCAGATCCAGGATCAGCTATAGTGTGCTAACCCTCTAACCCTGGCTCGCCCCTCACCAGATGAACTCTGTACAGGATGCTGATTCCCAGGGTCATGAAGGGCTTTGAGAAGTCAATAACCTTCTCTCTCTCTGACGTAATGGTGAAGCCCGCCACTGCCAGGTCTGCTTTCTGCAGGTTTGAGAGGAGAGAGAGGGAGGTGGGAGAGGAGAGGAGAGGAGAGGAGAGGAGAGGAGAGGAGAGGAGAGGAGAGGAGAGGAGAGGAGAGGAGAGGAGAGGAGAGAGAGGGAGGTGGGAGAGGAGAGGAGAGACACAGAGAGAAAGGAAAAGTGGGATGTTAGATACAAAGAGCTTGTGAAAATAGAGATTAACTCAGTGTCATGTTAGTGAGATTGTTAGATAAGAGAAGCCATTTGGTAAAATGCTTGTATTCCACCCATGGAAGAAGGGAAATTCATATAATCCGGATCACATAGAAAATGAGAGAGAAAAATGTGTGTATACACACACACACACACACACACACACACACACACACGGTTACTTAGGCCAAAATTGAGGACATTGCCTTAACTTAAACTGACCACTAACAAAAATAATTTGCTCCTTTTCCCAATTGGGGGAAAAAGGTTTTTTTTTTTTTGCCCCTTATTGGAAAAGCTTTCCAGTCAACTTGTCATTTGAAATTTGTCCCCAGTTTTATAGTTAAGTCAAGAACTCACTCCCTCTCTCTCTCTCCCTCTCTCCCTCTCTCTCTGTGCGCATGCGTGTGTTGCGGAGTGAGTTGTTGGAGCGAGGCAGGTTTGACTGAGCGGTTTGCGTGAGTTAAAACTTTCTGAAAGTTATTTCTATCTTCTATCTGTGTGTCTATTATATATACGTTTTGTTTGTCGTTTGTCAGTGTTGTTAGTTTAGTGTTTGGTGTGTTTTGGAGCGAGTAGCAGCCACCAGTTCTGCTGGTCGGCATGCCGCCTGCAGCTATGGGTTTGGAGCGTCTGAGGGCAGACACGCTGTAAAGCTCTCTCCGGGACTAAATTGCACCGTGGAGGAGTGCAGTTTGGCAGTCAGGGCTATTGTGGGTCATGACAGTGTGAAATCTGCATCGTGGATGAACAATGCAGTTGTAATTTTTTTGGATTGTGTAGATACATTTAATTTGGTTGTGGTGCAGGGAGTGGTAATTCAAGACACTTTTACCCCGTGTTTCCACTAGTAAGCCCAGCACAAAGGATAACGATTTCCAACGTTCCTCCTTTCATCAGAAATGAGGTCCTGGAAAGGGAATTGGCTAGACACGGCCAGATAGTTTCCCCGGTGAAGATGATTTCTCTGGGTTGTAAATCCCCTCTGTTAAAGCATGTGTTATCTTTCAGAAGACAGGTTTTCATGATTTTGAAAAATGAAAAAAGTTATCTGAATTTAGAGTGGATGACTTTGATTATACTATTTATATAACTTCAGACACAATGAAATGCTTTGGGTGTGGGATGGAAGGTCACATGATTAGGTCCTGTCCTACTAAGAGGCCTAGGCCGTCTGATCAAACACCGCCATCACCCAGGACAGGTCCAAGTGGCTCGAGCACCAACAAGGGTCGAGAGAGAACCTCTGGGAGGATAGGGACAGGAGAAGGTCTGGTGGAGAAGACAGGACAAGGTGAGAAGGTGCAGGGGAAGGGGAGAGGCCTGGTGGAGGGAGTAGAACAGGGTGAGCAGGTGCAGGAGGAGAGGCCTGGTGGAGAAGACAGGACAGGGTGAGCAGGGGGAGGGTATAGACCTGGTAGTGGGGGCAGAACAGGGTGAGCAGGGGGAGGGTATAGACCTGGTAGTGGGGGCAGAACAGGGTGAGCAGGGGGAGGGGATAGACCTGGTAGAGGGGGCAGAACAGGGTGAGCAGGGGGAGGGGATAGACCTGGTAGAGGGGGCAGAACAGGGTGAGCAGGTGCGGGAAGAAAAGAGAGGTTTGGTAGCGGAGGCAGGAGTAAATGTGAATTTTAATTGGAAAAAAGTGGAGAGAAAGGGAAAAGCGAAGGCTGTTGAGAAGGTCACTGTGGTCGAGGAGGGTGAAGAAGTGGGAGGTCAGAAGACAGGGGTCAGAGGTGAAGAAAGAATCAGACTGGGCAAACGGGCTGGACCAGCTGCTGGAGAAGTAGAGTGTATCATAAATGAGGAGGAAATGGAACTTGATGCTGATGTTACCAAAATGTCCCAAAAAAGGAAAACTGAGGTCAGTCAATCTGACTCTAAAGCAAAAAAATAGTGCCAACCTGAGCAGCAGGTAGACAGTGACAGTGGAGACTCTGACTTCAGTGATGAGGCGGAGTCTCTGCCTCCCACTCAGTCTCAGGCTGACAGGAGGGATGGTTATTCTTTAACTAGAATAAAAAGTTTTCTACAGGATACTAAAGGCTCAAGGGCAGTTAAGGTGGAAAGCTTTTTTCCTGACGTAAAGTTATGTGAGGTTTTGCCCGCTGCTCACCACCTTTCTCTGTTTCTTTAAAGCCTACTGTTAGAAATTCCCTTCTCACTCACTCTCTCTAGCCCCCACCCTCTCGTTCTTTACTCTCGTTTACTCTCAGTGGCCACACCTGGACTATTATCAATTACCTCTCGCACCTGTGGTGGCAGGCTAATTAGTTCCCCTGTGGGCTTTAAATACCAGGGCTCTTCCCCTCGTTTCGGCGTGGGGTCGTGTTGTATTCATGCTGAGTCATTTCCTCTAACATCTAGACTCTTTCGGGAGATCCTCTGGTCTACCAATGCTGTATTTGGATTTCTCCAGCCTTGAGATGTTTTGCTCCAGCCTTCGTCTGCTGTCGCCGTAGCCTGTGGAGGAGACTGTTCTGCGCTCCCTGTAACTTCCACGGGAGGCACCCCAGCGTTCCACTGCAGACCCCAGCGCAGCTGTTCGTCCTGACGCACATCTAGACCAACGCGCATCTCCCGGACCCTCGGGCTTGGCACGCTCTCCAGTCACCAGCGCGCAACGCGCATCTGCAAGGGCTTGGCACGCTCTCCAGTCACCAGCGCGCAACGCGCATCTTCAAGGGCTTTGGCCACCTGTCGCCGTTTGCCTGGAGGGAGACATTGTACTGCGCTCTCTAATTCTCTACGGGAGGTATTCCAGTGTTCCACTCCAGACCAGCGCGCCAGATGCGCTCAAGCCTTCGCCACCTGCCGCCGTTTGCCTGGAGGGAGACACTGTACTGCGCTCTCTAATCCTCTACGGGAGGTATTCCAGTGTTCCACTTCAGACCTTCGAGCTTGGCACGCTCCTCCGTACCAGCGCACAGACGCGCATCTTCCAGACCTTCGAGCTTGGCACGCTCCTCCGTACCAGCGCACAGACGCGCATCTTCCAGACCTTCGAGCTTGGCACGCTCCTCCGTACCAGCGCACAGACGCGCATCTTCCAGACCTTCCTGCTTGGCACACTCCTCCACGCAGACGCACCAGATGCGTCTCTCGGTTCCGACGCGCACACCAAGGTGTGGCGCGCACTCTGTTCCTCGGCTCCGACAGCGGCTACCCGGTGGACGACACCCTCGCCACCGCCACTGTTCCGACGCGCACACCAAGGTGTGGCGCGCACTCTGTTCCTCGGCTCCGACAGCGGCTACCCGGTGGACGAGACCCTCGCCACCGCCACTGTTCCGACGCGCACACCAAGGTGTGGCGCGCACTCTGTTCCTCGGCTCCGACAGTCGGCTACCCGGTGGACGACACCCTCGCCACCGCCACTGTTCCAGCACTCTGTCCCTCGGCTCGGACAGCCAGCCACCCGGTGGCGATGCCCTCGCCCCGCTGCTGTCCCTGTACCATTACGCTTACGCCTGGGTGAGTTTTGATTGTGATGTCACTCACCCAGCGTAGTGCCCTTGCCCCCGTTCCCGCTGCTGTCCCTGTACCTTTACGCATACGCCTGGGTGAGTTTTGATTGTGATGTCACTCACTCAGCGTAGTGCCCTTGCCCCCGTTCCCGCTGCTGTCCCTGTACCTTTACGCATACGCCTGGGTGAGTTTTGATTGTGATGTCACTCACTCAGCGTAGTGCCCTTGCCCCCGTTCCCGCTGCTGTCCCTGTACCTTTACGCATACGCCTGGGTGAGTTTTGATTGTGATGTCACTCACTCAGCGTAATGCTTTTTGCCCCCGTACCCGCTGCTGTCCCTGTACCTTTACGCATACGCCTGGGTGAGTTTTGATTGTGATGTCACTCACTCAGCGTAATGCCTCTTGCCCCCGTTCCCGCTGCTGTCCCTTTACCTTTTCGCATACGCCTGGGTGAGTTTTGATTGTGATGTCACTCACTCAGCGTAATGCCTCTTGCCCCCGTCTCGCTGCTGTTCCTGTACCATTACGCATACGCCTGGGTGAGTTTTGATTGTGATGTCACTCACCCAGCGTATTGCCTCCTTTAGTTCTCACTTAGTTATTAGTTTGGACATTTCATCTCCCACTCTGTTTTGTTCTCTCGTGGATATTATTTTGGACATTTCATCTCCCACTGTGTGTTTGTTCACACGAAGATAGTATTTACTTTGTTACTTTGTTATTTGGACTGTTCTGCATCTGCTCTGTTTGTTCCCTTTGAATATTAACCCTCTCCTCTGTTCTGCAGAGCGGCCCAGATGTTTTCCCACCAGTCCCCAGTTCCTCCCTGTCCCCAGCCCGCCTCCGCGGTTCTCTGTCCCCAGTTCCTCCCTGTTCCCCAGCCCGCCTCCGCGGGCCTCAGTCCCCTCTGTCCCAAGTTCTCCCCTTCTAGTTCCACCTAGTCCCTAGTCCTCTATCCCTAGTTCTCCTAGTCCCTAGTCCTCTTTCCCTAGTTCTCCTAGTCTCTAGTTCCTCTGTTCCCTAGGCGTTCCCTTAACCTTCCCTTAGGCGTTCCCTTACCTTCCCATAGTGTTCCCTTTTCCTGCCCGCCTCTTAAAGGCACTTTACCTTCCCCTCTTGTGTTATTCCAGTGTTTTGTGTTTTCTCCCTTAAAGGGACAGTGCCCTTTTTCCCTGTTCTAAATAAATATCTGTTTCTTGGCAAACCATCATACCTGTCTTGTGTTGTGCGATTGGGGTCGGTTACAAACCATAACAGTACGACCCCACCAAATCGACGACCCCAGCCAGCACAGACGGTGTATGTTGAGTTTGCCTTTTTTTTTTCTTGTTCCCTCTAGCTCCCCTGTTAGCCCTGTTAGCTCCCCTGTTAGCTTGTTAGTCTCCCCTCTAGCTCCCCTGTTAGCCCTGTTAGCTTCCCTGTTTGCCCAGTTTAGCTTCCCTGTTAGTCCTGTTTAGCTCCCTTGTTAGCCTGTTACTCCCCTGTTTAGCTTGTTAGTCTCCCCGGTTAGCTCCCCTGTTTGCTTCCCGTTTTGCCCTGTTTGACCCCCCTGTAGCTAGCCATGCCCTGGCGGCTAACCCAGTTTCCCTCTGCATGGCCCCGGTCTGCTAGCTTGGCCCCGGCTGTTAGCACAGCCTCTATGTTTATGCAGCCTTGCAGCTGGCATAGGCCCTGTAGCTAGCCAGGCCCAAGCAGCTAACCCGGTCCCTCTGCATGGCCTCCACTTTTTTGTGTAGTTTATCCCACTGCTAGGACTGCCCTTTCAGCTAGCAAGGTCAGTTTTTCTCACACAGCTAGGACTGTCCTTCCAGCTAGCTTGTGCTCTCATGCTGGTCCAGCCCTGTCTGCCAGCCTAGCTCCGGCAGCTAGCGCAGCCTCTATGTTGATGTAGCAGTACAGCTAGCATAGGCCCTGTAGCTATCAGTGCCCTGGCAGCTACCCTTTCCCTCTGCTAGCCTGGCTCCGGCAGCTTGCGCAGCCTCTATGTTGATGTAGCAGTACAGCTAGCATAGGCCCTGTAGCTATCAGTGCCCTGGCAGCTAACCTTCCCTCTGCTAGCCCTTTCCCGGTGCTTCCATGGTTACCCCTTAGCTACCCTGCTTGCCCCTCAGTTCCTCTAGACCAGTTGCTCTAGACCAGTTCTCTAGACCCAGTTCCTCTAGACCAGTTCCTCTAGACCAGTTCTCTAGACCAGTTCTCTGAACCAGTTCTCTAGACCAGTTCTCTTGCCCAGTTCGCTAGACTAGTTCTCTAGACCCAGTTCCTCTAGACCAGTTGCCCCTCTGCTACCCTAGTTACCCCTCGGCGACCCTGTTTCTTTTGCTAGCCCCACTCTTGTGGTGGCTTCCCCTGCTGGCTTGGCCAGTACCTCTTGTTTTGCCCCCTGCCACTCTGTCTGTATTTGTTTTGGGTCGCCGGGTGGCTCCCGTTGAGGGGGGGGTACTGTGAGGTTTTGCCCGCTGCTCACCACCTTTCTCTGTTTCTTTAAAGCCTACTGTTAGAAATTCCCTTCTCACTCACTCTCTCTAGCCCCCACCCTCTCGTTCTTTACTCTCGTTTACTCTCAGTGGCCACACCTGGACTATTATCAATTACCTCTCGCACCTGTGGTGGCAGGCTAATTAGTTCCCCTGTGGGCTTTAAATACCAGGGCTCTTCCCCTCGTTTCGGCGTGGGGTCGTGTTGTATTCATGCTGAGTCATTTCCTCTAACATCTAGACTCTTTCGGGAGATCCTCTGGTCTACCAATGCTGTATTTGGATTTCTCCAGCCTTGAGATGTTTTGCTCCAGCCTTCGTCTGCTGTCGCCGTAGCCTGTGGAGGAGACTGTTCTGCGCTCCCTGTAACTTCCACGGGAGGCACCCCAGCGTTCCACTGCAGACCCCAGCGCAGCTGTTCGTCCTGACGCACATCTAGACCAACGCGCATCTCCCGGACCCTCGGGCTTGGCACGCTCTCCAGTCACCAGCGCGCAACGCGCATCTGCAAGGGCTTGGCACGCTCTCCAGTCACCAGCGCGCAACGCGCATCTTCAAGGGCTTTGGCCACCTGTCGCCGTTTGCCTGGAGGGAGACATTGTACTGCGCTCTCTAATTCTCTACGGGAGGTATTCCAGTGTTCCACTCCAGACCAGCGCGCCAGATGCGCTCAAGCCTTCGCCACCTGCCGCCGTTTGCCTGGAGGGAGACACTGTACTGCGCTCTCTAATCCTCTACGGGAGGTATTCCAGTGTTCCACTTCAGACCTTCGAGCTTGGCACGCTCCTCCGTACCAGCGCACAGACGCGCATCTTCCAGACCTTCGAGCTTGGCACGCTCCTCCGTACCAGCGCACAGACGCGCATCTTCCAGACCTTCGAGCTTGGCACGCTCCTCCGTACCAGCGCACAGACGCGCATCTTCCAGACCTTCCTGCTTGGCACACTCCTCCACGCAGACGCACCAGATGCGTCTCTCGGTTCCGACGCGCACACCAAGGTGTGGCGCGCACTCTGTTCCTCGGCTCCGACAGCGGCTACCCGGTGGACGACACCCTCGCCACCGCCACTGTTCCGACGCGCACACCAAGGTGTGGCGCGCACTCTGTTCCTCGGCTCCGACAGCGGCTACCCGGTGGACGACACCCTCGCCACCGCCACTGTTCCGACGCGCACACCAAGGTGTGGCGCGCACTCTGTTCCTCGGCTCCGACAGCGGCTACCCGGTGGACGACACCCTCGCCACCGCCACTGTTCCAGCACTCTGTTCCTCGGCTCCGACAGTCGGCTACCCGGTGGACGACACCCTCGCCACCGCCACTGTTCCAGCACTCTGTCCCTCGGCTCGGACAGCCAGCCACCCGGTGGCGATGCCCTCGCCCCGCTGCTGTCCCTGTACCATTACGCTTACGCCTGGGTGAGTTTTGATTGTGATGTCACTCACCCAGCGTAGTGCCCTTGCCCCCGTTCCCGCTGCTGTCCCTGTACCTTTACGCATACGCCTGGGTGAGTTTTGATTGTGATGTCACTCACTCAGCGTAGTGCCCTTGCCCCCGTTCCCGCTGCTGTCCCTGTACCTTTACGCATACGCCTGGGTGAGTTTTGATTGTGATGTCACTCACTCAGCGTAGTGCCCTTGCCCCCGTTCCCGCTGCTGTCCCTGTACCTTTACGCATACGCCTGGGTGAGTTTTGATTGTGATGTCACTCACTCAGCGTAATGCTTTTTGCCCCCGTACCCGCTGCTGTCCCTGTACCTTTACGCATACGCCTGGGTGAGTTTTGATTGTGATGTCACTCACTCAGCGTAATGCCTCTTGCCCCCGTTCCCGCTGCTGTCCCTTTACCTTTTCGCATACGCCTGGGTGAGTTTTGATTGTGATGTCACTCACTCAGCGTAATGCCTCTTGCCCCCGTCTCGCTGCTGTTCCTGTACCATTACGCATACGCCTGGGTGAGTTTTGATTGTGATGTCACTCACCCAGCGTATTGCCTCCTTTAGTTCTCACTTAGTTATTAGTTTGGACATTTCATCTCCCACTCTGTTTTGTTCTCTCGTGGATATTATTTTGGACATTTCATCTCCCACTGTGTGTTTGTTCACACGAAGATAGTATTTACTTTGTTACTTTGTTATTTGGACTGTTCTGCATCTGCTCTGTTTGTTCCCTTTGAATATTAACCCTCTCCTCTGTTCTGCAGAGCGGCCCAGATGTTTTCCCACCAGTCCCCAGTTCCTCCCTGTCCCCAGCCCGCCTCCGCGGTTCTCTGTCCCCAGTTCCTCCCTGTTCCCCAGCCCGCCTCCGCGGGCCTCAGTCCCCTCTGTCCCAAGTTCTCCCCTTCTAGTTCCACCTAGTCCCTAGTCCTCTATCCCTAGTTCTCCTAGTCCCTAGTCCTCTTTCCCTAGTTCTCCTAGTCTCTAGTTCCTCTGTTCCCTAGGCGTTCCCTTAACCTTCCCTTAGGCGTTCCCTTACCTTCCCATAGTGTTCCCTTTTCCTGCCCGCCTCTTAAAGGCACTTTACCTTCCCCTCTTGTGTTATTCCAGTGTTTTGTGTTTTCTCCCTTAAAGGGACAGTGCCCTTTTTCCCTGTTCTAAATAAATATCTGTTTCTTGGCAAACCATCATACCTGTCTTGTGTTGTGCGATTGGGGTCGGTTACAAACCATAACAAGTTATTTGTTGAGTCCGCTAAGTGGCTAATGAAACGCAATGACACGAATGAAGAAGGTTTCTCTGATCAGGAGATTTATCGTTTAAGGAAACATGTTCAAAGGTCAAGATCAAAAATCTCCAATGATGTTTAAGTTATCTGGTCTCCTTTTAATATTTTATGTCCTGCAATTTGGATATTTTCTCATGGCAGAATTTAAAGTAGGTACCCTAAATGTAAATGGTGCAAGAGATGATGCAAAGAGGGCATCTCTTTATCAACTAATGGATTTAAAGAATATTGATATGATGCTTGTCCAAGAGACACACAGCACTGAGGATAATACAGTGGCTTGGAAAAGAGAATGGAAGGGAGAAATTATTTTAAGCCATAACACCAGTAATAGTGGTGGAGTGGGGATTTTATTTTCCAGAATTTTTTTGCCACAGTCATGTGAGATTGAGGAGGTTCAAGTCAAGTCAAGTCAAGAGTTTTATCGGTATATGTACATGAGTAGGGCATATCGGTATATGTACATGAGTTTTTACAGAGCATGGTAGGACATGCTAGGTCCTGTGGTAGTGCAATACACTGTTAGCTACGGATGAGGCACTGGGTCTTTATGTACACTGCTATACAATGCTATATTATACAATCTCAAGTTATACTATACTATTCTTAAAGTGACCTTTCCTTGTGTAAAGTGACCATAAGTGTGAGCGTGTGCAGCATGAGTGTGTGTGTGTGCTCAGGGACGTCTTTTAAAAGTAAGAGTATTATATGAGAAGGTGAAAATGGTATTTATTGTTGTTTATGCCCCAAATGTTGGTTTGGAAAGAATGTGTTTTTTAGATTCTTTGGCTGATGTTATTAAGGGTTGTGATAATAATAATATAAGAGTTTTTATACTGTACTGTTAACCCCGTTTTAGATAGGAACCATCAAGAGCCGTACGAGCTGAGTGATGTGTGGAGACGATGGCATCAAAAGCAGAGGCAATACACATGGGTTCACACTAGAGATAATTTATTATCATTGGCCAGACTTGATCGGTTTTTATTGTTTTAAACACCATTTTAGTGTTTTTAACAATTGTCATATAACCCCTGTTGGTTTTACTGACCATTCTCTTGTGTACTGCTCTGTTTTGATCAAGTGTGTAAAGCCACTGGCATTTTAATACATCTCTTTTAACTGATCAACATTTTAGGGACGCATTTACCTTCTTATGGAAGGTTCATAAGCAGACAAAGGCCAGTTTTACCTCACTACAGCAGTGGTGGGATGTGGGGAAGTGCAAGATTAAGCAGTTCTGCCAACAGTACACTCTAAATGTTACTAGAGATATCGCCAGATCTATGAAGGCTCTGGAGATTGATGTGGAGGAGCTTCAAGAGCTAGCAGAATCCACAGGAGATCGAGGCCAAATTGGAGCTCTCAAAGCTAAAAAGTCTGCTCTGGCTGACCTGTTAGGTATTTCAGCACAGGGTGCTCTGGTGAGGTCACGTCTCAGAAACATCTCGGAGATGGATGCATCTTCCCGTTTCTTTTTCGGTCTGGAGCGCAAGAATGGGCAGAAGAGGCTCATCCACAGCATGCGCTCAGACACAGGTCAGATACTGTCTGAGTCCACTGACATCAGGAGGCATGCTGTGGGTTTTTATAGTAGCCTCTTCCAGTCTGAACTTGGAGAGGAGCAGGAGGAATCTCATGGTTTCTATGAAGGCCTACCAAAGGTAGAGAAAGAGTCCAGTGCAGAGCTGGAGGCGGATGTGTCTCTTGATGACCTCCATACTGCCCTGCAGAGCATGGAAAATGGGAAAGCTCCGGGTATAGACGGACTACCTGTAGAGTTCTATAAGACCATGTGGGCAGTGTTGGGGGAAGATCTCCTGATGGTGCTCGGAGACAGTCTTATTGGAGGGCAGCTGCCGCTGAGCTGCAGGAGGGCAGTACTCACGCTGTTGCCAAAGAAGGGAGACTTTATGGAGATCAGGAACTGGAGATCTGTCTCACTTTTGTGTACATAATACAAGCTCCTCTCCAAGGTGCTAGCTACCAGGCTGAGAGAGGTAATGGGGCAGGTGATCCATCGTGACCAGACCTATTGTGTGCCTGACAGGTTGGTCAGTGACAATGTTTTTCTGATTCAGGATTTTTTGGACATCTCTAGTGCATTGGGTTTGGAAACTGGTCTTATTTCCATAGATCAGGAAAAGGCTTTTGACAGGGTTGAACACCAGTACTTGTGGAATACTCTAGAGGCCTCATAGCCAAGATCAAGGCCTTGTACAGTAACATTGAGAGTGTGCTTAAGATTAATGGTGGTTTGAGTGCTCCTCTTAAAATCCAGAGGGGTATTAGGCAGGGGTGTTCTTTGTCGGGAATGCTGTATTCCCTGGCATTTGAACCCCTGCTACACAGACTCATGGTAGGCATCTCTGGGGTAAGTGTCCCTGGATGCATTGCACATTTTAAGCTTTCAGCATATGCAGATGACTTGGTTATTTTTATAAATAAACAGGAGGACATCAATGTGTTAGTTGAAAATGTGGGACGTTTTGCTTTGATTTCATCGGCTAAGGTCAATTGGGGGAAGAGCGAAGCACTCATGGTGGGTATGTTGAGTAGCAGACTCACTTTACCAGGGGGCCTGCATTGGAAAAAGGGAGGTTTCAAATATCTGGGAGTGTTTTTAGGGGATGAGACTTTTAAAAGAAAAAACTGGGAAAACGTACTAGAAATAGCTCAAGGCCGTTTAAAGAAATGGAAATGGATGTACCAAACATGTCGTATAGGGGCCGTGTTCTTGTAATCAATAACCTAGTGTCTTCTAAACTGTGGCATCGTCTGATGTGTGTTGAGCCCCCAATAGACCTTCTCCCTAAACTTCAAGCTTGCTTTTTAGATTTGTTCTGGGACAAGCTGCACTGGGTGCCCCAGAGTGTTTTGTACTTGCCCAAGGAGGAGGGTGGGCAGGGTCTTGTGCATCTATGCAGTAGGGGTGCAACTTTTCGACTCCAGTTCATTCAGAGACTTTTTTATGGACCAAAAGACTTGGTGTGGAGGCCGGTGGCTTGTGCCATACTACAACAGCTTGGAGGACTGGGACTGTCGAATTCTCTGTTTTTAATGGATTTTAGCGGTGCTCAGTTAAATGTTCTACCTGTTTTTTACTGTGTACTTTTTAAAACATGGAGTTTGTTCGATAAAGGACCGCTGGATTACTCGAAGTCACTGTTCTGGCTTTTGAAAGAGCCAGTTGTGCTGGGAGCACGTTTGGACGTAGCTGGTGGGCCAGGTCTGACACTTTCCGGGCAGCTCTGCAGGTCAAAGATCACCACACTGGGCCATGTTGTGGACTTGACAGGAGCAATCATGGACAATGCTGCTGCTCTTGCTTCACGCTTGGAGGTGAAATCCATCAGGACGGTCAGCTTGATGCTGGGAAAATGGAAGCAGGGGCTCAGTGAGATAGAACGTCGCATGTTGACAGAGTTTAAAAACGGGTTTCTTCGTCCTAGTGATGAGGATCTGTTTCCTACGTTTAAGCTGCAGCCTGATTTTAAAAATCGCACAGGGCCTCTTTTAACAATGGGAGATGTTTCTGGTGTGTTTTTTGATGTGGTTGATGGAAAATGTTTGTACAGACTGTTAGTCAAGGTTCTCCACAAGGAGAAGCTCAACGGGAGAGGTGACACTCGCTGAAGAGCGCACCTTGGTCTCAGTGATGAGGTGAAACAAGAGTGGCGAGCACTGTACAAACCACCATTATTCAAAAGAATTGGCGATCTGCAGTGGAGGGTTTTACATGACATAGTGGCTGTCAATTATTTTATTTCCCTATTGAACCCTAACGTCTCACATAACTGTCCTTTTTATGTGCAAAGGGAAACAGTTGTCCACTGTTTTCTGGACTGTTCCAGGCTGCTGCCTCTGCTAGGGTTACTAGAGAGACTTTTTCAGTCTGGTGAAGAGGTGTTCTCGAAAGAGAGGTACATTTTGGGTTTTAAATACTGTAGAAAAGAAAAAAGCAAGTGTCATCTTTTTAATTTCATTTTAGGGAGAGCAAAGATGGCTGTGTATCTCAGTAGGAGGAATAAGATTGAACAGGTATTGGATCATGATGCTGTATGTCTGTTCAGAAAAATGATCAAAGCCAGACTGAGCATAGATTTGAATTATTATAGAGCATTGAACAACCTAGATCAGTTCACTGATATATGGGCACATAAAGGAGTGTTGTGCTCTGTAATGGTAGATGAGTTGGTGTTGGCAACTGAGCTGATTTGAGTTTTTTCTTTGTTGTGGTTGTTTTTTTGTTGTTGGTGGTGTTTTTTTTTTTTTTTTTAATAATTGATTATCAAATTGTTTGTAGGTGTTCTTGAAAGGAGGACAAGTGTTATGTACCGTTGACTGTGTAATGCTTTTTGTTGTAATGCTAGAATGATTTATAAATAAAGTGTAGTTAAAATTTAAAAAATTCTCTCTCTCTCTCTCTCTCTCTCTCTCTCTCTCTCTCTCTCTCTCTCTCTCTCTCTCTCTCTCTCTCTCTCTCTCTCTCTCTCTCTCTCACACACACACACACACAATCCATAACACAGACCCAGGATGACACCACCTTACAGTTCTGGGTGGTTGGGTTGGGCGTCAGGGTTAGTATGAAATCTAGCGGGTCTGTGGTCTCTCTGCCTCCCTACTGTCTCTTCTCCATTAGGGGATAATTGATGAACATGGGCCACTAATTAGAGCTGAGTTATCAGGCATTGGGAAGGGCAAGGAGAGACAGAGAGAGAGGGGGGGGGGGGGGGGCTGGGGGAGCAGGGCGAGCCCCATACAGAGACCACAGCCAGGTAATTGGAAGAATACTGCATGGTAATTAAACAGTGAAGGGCTCTCATTAGCCCTGCTGCAATCAGACTGGCATACTACACCGGACAGAGAGAGAGAAAATGAGAGAGATAGAGAGACAGGGGGGGGGGGGGGGGGGGGGCTATGGGGTTGGGCGGGTGTTATCAGACACAGACAGTTTTAGGCAATGCCACCTCTCTTTTGTCAGGGTTTGTCCTACATTTATTCCCCTATGAGAGCAAATTGAGGCATTGCAAGTTAGAGTGGAGTTTGGGACTACTGTGTGTGTGTGTGTATGTGTGTGTGTGTGTGTGTGTGTGTGTGTGTGTGTGTGTGTGTGTGTGTGTGTGTGTGTGTGTGTGTGTGTGTGTGTGTGTGTGTGTGTGTGTGTGTGTGTGTGTGCATGTGTCTGTCTGCCTGTATGCGCATGTGTGTCTGCTTGTGAGGGTGTGCAGGTATGTGTGCACCACAACCTACTAACCTTTGTCTTTACTATTATGCACTCTGCGACTAAGGAATCTACCTTGCCTATATTATTTACTACCTGTACGATGCTAATATGTCTACACTAATATGCACTCAAGTCTGTAGCACTCAAGTTCGACACTGTTTGACGAACAATGTTACTTACCCTTAACTCAATGGAGGCCAAACCTGAGATAAGTCAGGTTAACTCGCCAGCGGTTGGGCGCCAGACCCGATATTTCTCGGGTTTTGGTAGTTTATTCCTATTTAAGCCTTTATTCGATATTTGTATTCATCAGGGACCTTGATGTTACCATAGAGAATGAGTCCGAGATCGCCAAAGTGCAATACCGGCCGCATCCAGCTAGACAGCGGTATCGAACACCGTTTGTAACCTTGTATCTTGGCCTGTGTAACGGCCAAATGTCTCCGGTCTCACTTTTCCTCGTCGGGCGAGTGGAGCGGTTCTCCCGGTTCCATTGAAGCGCGTCAAATATCCCCGATCCATATGTTGTGGTGGGTTATGCCATGGACCAAATGGACATCGGATGTACCAGATGGCGATCAAACAATTGGAATATTATTTTTGGAATACTCCCGATCACAGGTAAGGACTATCTGATGTAAATTGTTGCTTGATCGTGCAAAGCTTTTATACCGATCGGGCTGATAAGCGTTTTTAGTGTTCAATATGAATGCCGTTACTGACAATCAAATAATCAGAAACGACCCACCCCCCCCCCCCTTCATGCATTCATGATGAAACATAATACCTATGGCATAGATGTGATTTGGGAATAGTAGCGTGTACAGGCAAGAAACGGCAACGTTTATAGTAGAATTGACGTATAAGGCTATAACTCAGCATTTCGGGAATTACCCCAGACCGCTCTAAAACCATACTTATATTCACCACGGTATAACACGGGAACATATGGATGGAAAAACAAATTATTTTTCACATGTTGAACAATAGATAGGTGATGTCAAATGGGCCATAGTATTGTATCCATAGCTATAATATAGAATATAGTTATAGCTCTACAAACAAGGTGACGCACTCCTATCTTTTAAAGCGTGGCCTTGCTATGATGGGCTCCGTCTAATAACTGGCGCTGAATGAGTTAAAAGATAAAAGCGTCAGCTAAATTACTAAATGTAAATGTGTCTGTGTAAGCATTCATTTAAGCATTTGTTGGATTTATTTCTGTTTGTGTGTGTGCGTGTGTGCGCGGGTGTGTGTGTGTGCGCGGGTGTGTGTGTACGCGTGTGTGTGTGTGTGTGTGTGTGTGTGTGTGTGTGTGTGTGTGTGTGTGTGTGTGTGTGTGTGTGTGTGCGCACGTGCGCTCACTCTGTTGATCAGCTCTCCCACCATGCCAGTCCATGAACCGTTGGGCTCGGGGGCTCCGTACAGCCCATCATCCACTAGCTTGATCTTGAAAGAGAACTTCAAGATATCCGCCAGTTCCCTCAGCATGTCCACACAGAACCCCTCATACTGGTCGTTACCATGGAAATCCTGGTAATTGCCCTTACGCATCACATATGGGTTTTCCTAAACAAAGTATACACATGTACAACAGGTGGTTTGTGTTAATTTCATATTATATGACAACACCATTGAAGTTATTAGATTTCTATTAGTTATTATACTGCCAAGTGTCAACACCAATAATGCTCCATCAATAACTCAATCTCATACATGATCGCCCCATGACACGGGCAACATTGGCTCGGTAGGTAGAGCAGTCGTCTGGTAATCCAGAGGTTCCCGGTTTGATTCCCACTCCTCCCGGGCAGCATGTCAAAGTGTCCTTGAGCAAGACACTTAACCCCTAATTGCTCCTGATGAGCAGGTTGGCACCTTGCATGGTTGCCTCCGCCGTCGGTGTGTGAATGTGTGAGTGAATGGGTCAAAATGTGAGGAACAAATTGTAAAGCGCTTTGGATAAAAGAGCTATATAAATGCAGTCATTTATCGGCATTTACCATTTATGTCTCATACATGATGTCTCATATATGATGCGACCCCAAGAACACCACTTGACTGGTCAAAAACACCTGATTGGCCAAAAACAACAGCTCCCTACATCAATAACCAATGGGTCGGAAAACTAAGACCACCATCACCAACCAACGTTGTCGACTGCAGCTTGACTTGCAATGAAGGAACTCATGTACCGGTTCATACCATGTCAACCACAGGATGATAGACCGACATCATGTATGAGATTGAGTTATTGATGGGGGGGGCATTATTGGTGTTGGCAGTTACGATAAGCTAAGATTCAGGGTTTTGACAGTTGGACAGTATAGGTGGTAATAAGAATCTACCAAGACTTAACTGTAGAAAAGTAAGAAATAAAGTGACAGTTTTTGTTCTTAGTGAGCAGGCGGCCTGTCCTCATCAAACATTCTATCAGTAGTTTCCTTGACAGTCACAGTGAAGAGAGACAGCATCTCGCTGCTGTCGGGTGAAAACCCCATTCAGTATCTCCATTTTGGTCTTTTTTTTCTTGCTTTTTTACTGTGAGTTTTAAGGTTCCTTGTGTTGTGAGTCCCATAACCCTTTTGCATTCAAACCCCAATGTATATATATATATATAATATATATATATACTGTATGTTTCTCTTATTTCCTGGTAAGTTGAGCCTTTGGGAGATAGAAGGTCCCCGGTAAAAAGAAACAGGCAGCAGCTGTGCTGGTGGTTCAAAAGAAAAGGATGACCTCACCAGTATGGTGGTGACGATAAGGGTTTTGTTGGCCAGCGTCTCTGACACGTTGATGTCC
>NC_140183.1:89270987-89280987 GCF_963971535.1 Notolepis coatsorum
TGCATGGAGTTTTTTTTCCCCTCTCTACACCTGACATTTAACCTTCTGTATTGTTGCAGTGAAAGGGTTAACCCTTTGGTAGTGTGGTAGTGAAAGGGTTAAGAGAAATGGATTTCTCTGCAAATGACCCAAACTCCCGCCCCCTCCCCCAACCCGCTTCCCTGTGTTTGCAGGACTCTCTCCCAAGTAAAAAATGTTAACGGGCACCAATTTGGCGACCGAACCCTCCGGCAGACTCGAGTATTGCCATCAACTGAGATTTAGCGTCAACGCAGAAGGGACTCAGCGTCAGGTGAGACTCCTGGTGAAAAGAGAGAGGAGAGCAAACAAGGGGGGGGGGGGGGGGTGAGGCGTTTCCTTAAAAACCAACGGACTGTAAAGTGTATGCCTCCACGGATCTGTTTCAATGTGCCCGGTTTAGTTTCAAAATGCTTTCCATCCTTTTTCATGTGTGTAAGGTCTGGAGGAAGGGAGCAGAGGTGGTGGGCTGTGAAGCCTCCGTGGCAGACTGGGCAGCTCCAGAAGAGGTAGAGTTTAGGTTACATCCACTCTATAGTGAGGCATCTAGAGCCGCTGCTAACGCGTGTTTAAACCATCCATTCATCCAGCGGTTATTTTATCGATTCATCTGTGCATTCAAAATTATTAACCCCCCCCCCCCTTCCCATGAATGCACAGTGAAATCTTTGACAGGCTCTTTTTAGAGCATTCTTTTTTTTTTATAAAAAAAATTCTATTTATTTTTGGGCTTTCTGTATTTTTCACCCATCCCAATTTAGTCGTTATGCCAATTCCCCTCCTGGTCGTTGCGCACATTGCCCCACTGTCGGCCTGGGGAGGGTGTAGAACTACATGCCTCCTCCGATACATGTGGAGTCGCCAGCCACTTCTTTTCACCTGACAGCGAAGAGTTTCACTGGGGGAACGTGACGTGTGCAGAGGAGGTTCACGCTATCTCCCCCAGATCCCCTCCCTGCTGAACAGGCGCCCCGACCGACCAGTAGGAGTCGCAGTTTACAACGACCAGGACACATACCCCACCAGCTTCCCACCCGCTAACACTTCCAATTGTGTAAGTGAAATGAATGAAAGGGAGGGAGAGAGGGAGAGAGGGACGAAATGAATGAAAGGGACGACTGACCAAGCCGGAGGTACCGCTGACAGCTGGATTAGATCCCAGAGTCTCTGTGGTGGTAGGCGAGTGCTTAGTCCACTGCGCTACCCAGCCGCTCTTTTTAGAGCATTCTTGAATCTTAGCGCTTCTGAGTGTAAGGGTTATTTTTTCTTTCGTATCACCGTCACGACTAGATGCTTAACATTTAACTGCCATCATTCAAATGTTTTGAATCGTCGATGCACTATTCTTTAATAGATTTTCGACATCGATTCATTCAATCCGGTCAATTAATTCATTGATGACCTTCCTTACGAAGTCAAAGGGAAATTAAAGTGTGGTTGATACTAGTTGATATTAGTGATCCAGCGATCCCTGTTTAACAACTGCCTTGTTAGGCATAGGTGTTGAATTCTAATGGCATAACTTCCTCTGACATCAGCACTCTGACAGCACTCTGATTGATGTAATGTTACAGTACTCTTTAGATTTTTGGGTGGTAATTTGCTGTGGTGGATAGTAGCAAAGCTCAACTCTGAAAGTTTGTTCGTTTTTCAAGTTAAAGGTCTCAACGCCACAAAAGAAGTCCAAATTGATATCATGTAATGAGTTTGACCCGCGTGTTAAACGCATCTGTGAGACGTGACAGACGACCTGGACGTTGCCCCCCCCCACCCCACCCCACCTGATGGAGCTGTGACACCAGCCAACTCCCTGACCTCTTTTTGACCTCCCTGGCGCCTCTCCAGGATCCTCAGGGTGTAGTTGGTCCTCTGACCTTTGCTGTTGAATTCCACATGCCCTGTCAGACCGTCATACTCCACCTGACAGACAGAGAGAGACAGGGGGGGGGGGGGGGGGGCAAGAGGGGGAGAGGGAGAAAGAGGGAGGAAGAGCAGAAAGAGGAGAGAATGGGAGGGAAATAAAGAGCAGGAAGGATGAGAGAGAGAGAGAGAGAGAGAGAGAGAGAGAGAGAGAGAGAGAGAGAGAGAGAGAGAGAGAGAGAGAGGGGGAGAGAGGGTGGGAGAGAGAAAGAGATAGTGAAGTAAATACTGTTAATCCCCATTCCTCAGTATAAAATCTACCATTGTTCTTCACTGTACTGTAACTGCAACAGTGTTGTGATTACATGAACAGATACTATCTAGTGTGATTAGATAGATAGAGACAGAGAGACAGCAAGAGAATCAGAGCGAGTGGGGCGTTATGAACTAAATATCGGATCATATATTCCTTATTTTTCATGGTAAATTGACATTTTAAATACAATACAAATACTATAACATGAACATGACATATATCGCCAGGCCCCTAAGAGACAGTGAGAAAGTAGACCAAAGACGAACAGACGGACAGACAAGGGACAGTGGAAGATCAAGATGGAGACAAAAAATTCTAAAAAGAGTGACTGTGAGAGAGACTCAAGATAGAGCAGTAGGGACTCAAGAAGCTTTGTAATTAATAAGAACACAGAACTCCACCTCACAGCACCTCTCCCCGACTCCGGCGGCTAAGATGAATGGCAGGCCGGTGAGGATGGAAGACACCATGAGGTTGGATAACAAAGACAGATGTCAGGCCGGTAGGAAGGAGACAATGAGAGATGGAGCGCGGGCAGCCCCGGCGACAGGTCATCGATGGGAGAGATACACGGCCAGAGATGCAACATGACAAGGAATAACAAGGGACAAAGAGAGGTTACACCCAGATATGATGAGCTCAGTGTATATATAGTTGGTATGTTGCTATGAGAACAGTGTTACACTAATAGTACAATGGTATATCGTAATAGTATAATAGTATATCGTTGGTTTCGTTGGTAATAGTATATCGTTGGTTTAATGTTGCTATTAGAACAGTGTCTGCAACATAGTCTGATAGTAACAACAGTAGTAAGGCTATCCTCGACTAAATAAATTCTTTGTCAACTAATAGTCATAACCGATTAGTTCATTTAAAACTACTACAGGGAGACTTTTCATCAATAATATATCACATTATATATCTGTGTGTGTGATTCATTGTAATGCCTTGGTATAAATACAGTAAACAAATGAGACCATTGCTGAAACAATTGGTGGCCTAACTATCATACAGTAATAAGACCATAAACCGCATTGCTTTCTGTTGCAAAGGAGATATTGCCGCTTGTTCCTGCCCCCCGGCATATTCCCACTTGGGATTTGTTGGCGTTATTTTTGTTATTTTGTTGATAAAGCAAGTTCTCTCAGGAATTACTTATTGGTCATTGGTTTAATCATTTATTGTAATAGCTAAATAAATGGCAATGGCAATACAGTTAGGGTATGGTTCTACTTTTAGAGGTGCTCCCTGCTGTAAGAGAGGTTAACGCATAACAGCTCACACAGAAGATAAAGCATGAGAACATACTGAAACTGAACAGCGAGGAGCACTGCAAACAAATCCCACATTCGGGCATGTAACTTACAATGCACAACACTAGGGTAGTTGTATATACTATACTGCAGAGTGGAATGAGAGCAGGTGAAGGCTGGGTGAAGGCTGGGTGAAGGCTGGGTGGTGGTGGGTGAAGGCTGGGTGGAGGCTGGGTGAAGGCTGGGTGAAGGCTGGGTGAAGGCTGGGTGGTGGTGGGTGAAGGCTGGGTGGTGGTGGGTGAAGGCTGGGTGAAGGCTGGGTGAAGGCTGGGTGGAGGCTGGGTGAAGGCTGGGTGAAGGCTGGGTGAAGGCTGGGTGAAGGCTGGGTGGTGGTGGGTGAAGGCTGGGTGGTGGTGGGTGAAGGCTGGGTGAAGGTTGGGTGAAGGCTGGGTGAAGGCTGGGTGAAGGCTGGGTGGAGGCTGGGTGAAGGCTGGGTGAAGGCTGGGTGAAGGCTGGGTGAAGGCTGGGTGGAGGCTGGGTGAAGGCTGGGTGAAGGCTGGGTGAAGGCTGGGTGAAGGCTGGGTGGTGGTGGGTGGTGGTGGGTGAAGGCTGGGTGAAGGCTGGGTGGAGGCTGGGTGAAGGCTGGGTGAAGGTTGGGTGGAGGCTGGGTGAAGGCTGGGTGGTGGTGGGTGAAGGCTGGGTGAAGGCTGGGTGGAGGCTGGGTGAAGGCTGGGTGAAGGTTGGGGTGGTGGTGGGTGGAGGCTGGGGTGGTGGTGGGTGAAGGCTGGGTGAAGGCTGGGGTGGTGGTGGGTGAAGGCTGTGTGGAGGCTGGGTGAAGGCTGGGTAGAGGCTGGGGTGGTGGTGGGTGAAGGCTGGGTGAAGGCTGGGTGAAGGCTGGGTGAAGGCTGGGTGAAGGCTGGGTGAAGGCTGGGTGGAGGCTGGGTGGTGGTGGGTGAAGGCTGGGTGAAGGCTGGGTGAAGGCTGGGTGGAGGCTGGGTGAAGGCTGGGTGAAGGCTGGGTGAAGGCTGGGTGGAGGCTGGGTGAAGGCTGGGTGAAGGCTGGGTGAAGGCTGGGTGAAGGCTGGGTGAAGGCTGGGTGGTGGTGGGTGAAGGCTGGGTGAAGGCTGGGTGAAGGCTGGGTGAAGGCTGGGTGAAGGCTGGGTGGTGGTGGGTGAAGGCTGGGTGAAGGCTGGGGTGGTGGTGGGTGAAGGCTGGGTGGAGGCTGGGTGAAGGCTGGGTGGTGGTGGGTGAAGGCTGGGTGAAGGTTGGGGTGGTGGTGGGTGAAGGCTGGGTGAAGGCTGGGTGAAGGCTGGGTGGTGGTGGGTGAAGGCTGGGTGAAGGTTGGGGTGGTGGTGGGTGAAGGCTGGGTGAAGGCTGGGTGAAGGCTGGGTGGTGGTGGGTGAAGGCTGGGTGGAGGCTGGGTGAAGGCTGGGTGAAGGCTGGGTGAAGGCTGGGTGAAGGCTGGGTGAAGGCTGGGTGAAGGCTGGGGTGGTGGTGGGTGAAGGCTGGGTGAAGGTTGGGGTGGTGGTGGGTGAAGGCTGGGTAGAGGCTGGGGTGGTGGTGGGTGAAGGCTGGGTGAAGGTTGGGGTGGTGGTGGGTGAAGGCTGGGTAGAGGCTGGGTGGAGGCTGGGTGGAGGCTGGGTGGTGGTGGGTGAAGGCTGGGTGAAGGCTGGGTGAAGGCTGGGTGAAGGCTGGGTGAAGGCTGGGTGAAGGCTGGGTGAAGGCTGGGTGAAGGCTGGGGTGGTGGTGGGTGAAGGCTGGGTGAAGGCTGGGTGAAGGCTGGGTGGTGGTGGGTGGAGGCTGGGGTGGTGGTGGGTGAAGGCTGGGTGAAGGCTGGGGTGGTGGTGGGTGAAGGCTGGGTGAAGGCTGGGTGGTGGTGGGTGAAGGCTGGGTGGAGGCTGGGTGGTGGTGGGTGAAGGCTGGGTGAAGGCTGGGTGAAGGCTGGGTGGTGGTGGGTGAAGGCTGGGTGAAGGCTGGGTGAAGGCTGGGTGAAGGCTGGGTGAAGGCTGGGTGAAGGCTGGGTGGTGGTGGGTGAAGGCTGGGTGAAGGCTGGGTGAAGGCTGGGTGGTGGTGGGTGAAGGCTGGGTGAAGGCTGGGTGGAGGCTGGGTGAAGGCTGGGTGAAGGCTGGGTGAAGGCTGGGTGAAGGCTGGGTGAAGGCTGGGTGGAGGCTGGGTGAAGGCTGGGTGAAGGCTGGGTGAAGGCTGGGTGGAGGCTGGGTGAAGGCTGGGTGAAGGCTGGGTGAAGGCTGGGTGGAGGCTGGGTGAAGGCTGGGTGAAGGCTGGGTGAAGGCTGGGTGAAGGCTGGGTGGAGGCTGGGTGGAGGCTGGGTGGTGGTGGGTGAAGGCTGGGTGGAGGCTGGGTGAAGGCTGGGTGGTGGTGGGTGAAGGCTGGGTGAAGGCTGGGTGAAGGCTGGGTGGAGGCTGGGTGAAGGCTGGGTGAAGGCTGGGTGGTGGTGGGTGAAGGCTGGGTGAAGGCTGGGTGGAGGCTGGGTGAAGGCTGGGTGGTGGTGGGTGAAGGCTGGGTGAAGGCTGGGTGAAGGCTGGGTGGAGGCTGGGTGGAGGCTGGGTGAAGGTTGGGTGAAGGCTGGGTGAAGGCTGGGTGGAGGCTGGGTGAAGGCTGGGTGAAGGCTGGGGTGGTGGTGGGTGAAGGCTGGGTGAAGGCTGGGTGAAGGCTGGGTGAAGGCTGGGTGAAGGCTGGGTGAAGGCTGGGTGGTGGTGGGTGGAGGCTGGGGTGGTGGTGGGTGAAGGCTGGGTGAAGGCTGGGTGGTGGTGGGTGAAGGCTGGGTGGAGGCTGGGTGGAGGCTGGGGTGGTGGTGGGTGAAGGCTGGGTGAAGGCTGGGTGGTGGTGGGTGAAGGCTGGGTGGAGGCTGGGTGGAGGCTGGGTGAAGGCTGGGTGAAGGTTGGGTGAAGGCTGGGTGAAGGCTGGGTGAAGGCTGGGTGAAGGCTGGGTGAAGGCTGGGTGAAGGCTGGGTGGTGGTGGGTGAAGGCTGGGTGAAGGCTGGGTGAAGGCTGGGTGAAGGCTGGGTGAAGGCTGGGGTGGTGGTGGGTGAAGGCTGGGTGAAGGCTGGGTGAAGGCTGGGTGAAGGCTGGGTGAAGGCTGGGGTGGTGGTGGGTGAAGGCTGGGGTGGTGGTGGGTGAAGGCTGGGTGAAGGCTGGGTGAAGGCTGGGTGAAGGCTGGGTGGTGGTGGGTGAAGGCTGGGTGAAGGCTGGGTGGAGGCTGGGTGAAGGCTGGGTGAAGGCTGGGTGAAGGCTGGGTGAAGGCTGGGTGAAGGTTGGGGTGGTGGTGGGTGGAGGCTGGGTGGAGGCTGGGTGGAGGCTGGGTGAAGGCTGGGTGGTGGTGGGTGAAGGCTGGGTGAAGGCTGGGTGGAGGCTGGGTGAAGGCTGGGTGGTGGTGGGTGAAGGCTGGGTGAAGGCTGGGTGGAGGCTGGGTGAAGGCTGGGTGAAGGCTGGGTGGAGGCTGGGTGGAGGCTGGGTGAAGGCTGGGTGAAGGCTGGGTGAAGGCTGGGTGAAGGCTGGGTGGAGGCTGGGTGAAGGCTGGGTGAAGGCTGGGTGAAGGCTGGGTGGTGGTGGGTGAAGGCTGGGTGGTGGTGGGTGAAGGCTGGGTGAAGGCTGGGTGAAGGCTGGGTGAAGGCTGGGTGAAGGCTGGGTGGTGGTGGGTGAAGGCTGGGTGAAGGCTGGGTGAAGGCTGGGTGAAGGCTGGGTGAAGGCTGGGTGAAGGCTGGGTGGTGGTGGGTGAAGGCTGGGTGAAGGCTGGGTGAAGGCTGGGTGAAGGCTGGGTGAAGGCTGGGTGAAGGTTGGGGTGGTGGTGGGTGAAGGCTGGGTGGAGGCTGGGTGAAGGCTGGGTGAAGGTTGGGTGAAGGCTGGGTGAAGGCTGGGTGAAGGCTGGGTGAAGGTTGGGGTGGTGGTGGGTGAAGGCTGGGTGAAGGTTGGGGTGGTGGTGGGTGAAGGCTGGGTGGAGGCTGGGTGAAGGCTGGGTGAAGGCTGGGTGAAGGCTGGGTGAAGGCTGGGTGAAGGCTGGGTGAAGGCTGGGTGGAGGTTGGGGTGGTGGTGGGTGAAGGCTGGGTGGAGGCTGGGTGAAGGTTGGGTGAAGGCTGGGTGAAGGCTGGGTGAAGGCTGGGTGAAGGCTGGGTGAAGGCTGGGTGGAGGCTGGGTGAAGGCTGGGTGAAGGCTGGGTGAAGGCTGGGTGGTGGTGGGTGAAGGCTGGGTGAAGGCTGGGTGAAGGCTGGGTGGTGGTGGGTGAAGGCTGGGTGGTGGTGGGTGAAGGCTGGGTGAAGGCTGGGTGGTGGTGGGTGAAGGCTGGGTGAAGGCTGGGTGAAGGCTGGGTGGTGGTGGGTGAAGGCTGGGTGAAGGCTGGGTGGTGGTGGGTGAAGGCTGGGTGGTGGTGGGTGAAGGCTGGGGTGGAGGCTGGGTGGTGGTGGGTGAAGGCTGGGTGGAGGCTGGGTGGAGGCTGGGTGAAGGCTGGGTGAAGGCTGGGTGGTGGTGGGTGAAGGCTGGGTGAAGGCTGGGTGAAGGCTGGGTGAAGGCTGGGTGGTGGTGGGTGAAGGCTGGGTGGTGGTGGGTGAAGGCTGGGTGAAGGCTGGGTGAAGGCTGGGTGAAGGCTGGGTGGTGGTGGGTGAAGGCTGGGGTGGTGGTGGGTGAAGGCTGGGTGAAGGCTGGGTGAAGGCTGGGGTGGTGGTGGGTGAAGGCTGGGTGAAGGCTGGGTGAAGGCTGGGTGAAGGCTGGGGTGGTGGTGGGTGAAGGCTGGGTGAAGGCTGGGTGAAGGCTGTGTGAAGGCTGGGTGAAGGCTGGGTGGAGGCTGGGTGGTGGTGGGTGAAGGCTGGGTGAAGGTTGGGGTGGTGGTGGGTGAAGGCTGGGTGGTGGTGGGTGAAGGCTGGGTGGAGGTTGGGGTGGTGGTGGGTGAAGGCTGGGTGGTGGTGGGTGAAGGCTGAACACTTGGCACATCATCAGCGTTCAGAGTGAGCACCAAATCAGTGGGTGTGGGACAATGGAGCGTCAGCTAAGTTGCCATGGCTTCACACATAGCAAGGTATGGTTGGGTTTGTGTCTCCTTGTAAACTCTCCGGTTGCTAGACAACCTTTCAAAATTCACACCAGCAACTGTGGTACACGAGCTAAAACATGTTGATACAACAGTCCCACCTGGAGACGCTCACTGAGTGCCAGACATGCCAGAGCACGGCTACATCCTGGCTAGTGGAGATGAGGCATTATGTGTTTAACAATGAACTTGTTGCCGTCTTGTCATTTATCAATCTTTCATTCTTATTGGTTTCATCATGTCTCTGCGGTAATCCTGCCATGGTATGGATATTCAATTTACAAAGATATATTGATCATCACTAATATACAGTAGCTGTAGGTGTAATATCCAAAACGTCTGTGAGTTTCGCACACCATTGAAGCCAGAGTAGGTGAATAACGGGAGTCTGGAATGCGCACGACAGGACGGCGTGTATAATTTACAATTTAATAAATAAAAGAAAAACATAACATGTCAAATCGCTCGTTGCACAGTCAGAAACTATAACGCTACTATCTACGCTGGTTCCATTCACAAAACTCGAGCTGCCTTCTACCCAGCTGATATAAGTAGTCACATGACATTTCCGGTCTATCAAAATAAAGAAATGTTTTATCACATACTGTCTCATTGTCTCTAGACTATTAAGCTATTATCAAATTAAAATATCAAAACATGAATATAGGACATATTAATGAACCAATTCCTAAATTGGCTCCTACAGTAGCTACAGTATGCAGTGTTCTCCTATGACGGTGACACAAGTTTAGCATATACTGTAGCTTTACACTGTAGCTTTACACTGTAGTGATAAGAGCAGTATCCTGTAACTGTAACAGTAACACTCACTATGGGAGTAGGGTTGAAGGCCACCATGTAGTGCGTGCGAGTGGGTACTGTACATCTGGTAGGCTTGATAGATATGGATGGCACTGGCATGAAAGGTGTGAAAAATTGATTGAAACCCTACTTCAAACAGCTGACATCTAACCCACATCCCCCCTGATGTCACGTCAACGTCTCAAAGTCAGCCACCTCTGTCACTTCGGTGTGTGTGTGCATTTGTGCGTGAATATATTTCTGACTTATTTGTCAACATATTTGAAATTTATTGGAAGGATAAACCCCTTGAGATATGCTATCTCATTTTCGAGGGGGTCCTTAACATAGGATACAAAACATACAATACAATACAATACAATACAATACAATACAATACAATACAATACATAACAAAACAAAAAACAGGACAACAAATGCACTTATACACTGACAGACGCTCTCCCAAGCTCACCCCCACAATCCACACTGATTCCTCCCAAGAGGATCACCAATATATATATATGTTCCCTTATAAAACACATACAAAATTATAATTTGATCTGAAAACGACATGTAAGCCCTAACACAGTAAATCAATAACAGGTGCAAGTAGTCTGTAGATGAGTGAACAAAGATATCTTGAATAACCGGTAAGAAGTAAGAGATCTGAGTGAACTAGGCAGTTTGTTCCAATCAGCTGGTGCTTTATA
>NC_140183.1:89288487-89405987 GCF_963971535.1 Notolepis coatsorum
CGGAGAGCAGGTCTCGTGGTGGAAATGTACATATGAAATAAACCACGCCAGTTAAGGTTAAAGAGGACCTCGTTGTCATGACCAGTTATTTTGCTCCCCAGGTGACTCTGTCAAAAGGTTATAATAATAATAATAATAATAATAATAATAATAATAATAATAATAATAATAATAATAATAATAATAATAATAATAATAATAATAATAATAATAATAATAATAATAATAATAATTGTAACTGAGGGGTACAATTCCCTGACTGTATTAATCAAGTACTGATATCATTGAATCACTACCGACTTGTACATTACTGGCCAACACCGTACAAAGGTATTCTAGATGACGACACTCGCACAATAACAGGTTTTCCACACAAAATACTAGTTTACAATATTTATTACATAAAAGGGAGATATTAGATTACATCACTTTGGTCAATTGCGCTTATAAGGCAAATAGAATGTGCATAGGTAATCAATAGTAAATATTAAGGATGATCTCTATGGTGCTCTGGGAAAGGGGGGTACTACCGGTTGTAAGCCAGCAGAGGGGGCCAAAGCTCTATGCAAGTCAATGGTTCACGGGGGCAATATCACCCCTGGAGCAGTGGGGATAGGCAACCTGGTCCCAGGATGCGCACCGTGTAGGTGAGAGCCGTGGAGTCTCTGCTCCGGCAGAGACGGGCTCGAGTGGAGGTCCTCACGGTAGATGTGTAGTTCCCACAGCAGCAGCGGGGCAGACGGTTCTGCTCCAGCCGCCACAGTCAAAGCACTGAAGAATAATCCTTGCCGGAAAAGTGGCTCTGCTGGCGGGGTAAATCCTCCGTGTTGCGCGGTAGTGCGCGGTGGTTCAGAGTTGAACTTGACGTTGGTCTCTCCTATTTGCACGCGGCTATAAGTGCTCTGTATAGACGCACAATTACTCCCTTCACGTGGTCTTTGACTCGTAATGAAGGCTTTTACTAGTAAATAGCGAACGGTACCTTGAACAAAGGTATTAGGATAACACGATTCTATCTTGGGCGATACGAGCCCTACTCTGCACCACACGTTGCGTAGTGGGTGAGGCTTTACTCGGTAACTGAACCAGACTGAACTGAAGGCGAACTGAACGGGAACTGCAAGGGGGGTTCTACATTTCTTGCGCCATATATATATGTACCGTGAACAAATAGTACCTATCTCATTTCTGTCGCCTCTCGGTCTCGTAGCCGTGGGCGAAAGCGGGCATGTTAAGACAAGTCCCGGCGGCAGCTTTCAAGTCAGCTCGAGGGGGCAAGGCTTTACTCGGTACCTGGCGCCAGGGGGTCGCTTCCAATAGGGGAACGAATACCATGGTCCGTCCTGCTAGACTAAAGGGATATTCCGTGCATATTGTACAAAGAATATACAAGGGATATCAAACGATATGCAGATATTATACATGGGATCTCAGGCAGTAAATATATATATTCGGTTTAATCTGACCCTTTGTAACAATAATAATAATAATAATAATAATAATAATAATAATAATAATAATAATAATAATAATAATAATAATAATAATAATAATAATAATAATAATAATAATAATAATAATAACTTCATTTTATATAGCGCCTTTCAGAAAACCCAAGGTCGCTTTACATAGGAGGGGGGGAGATGACAAATTAACAAACATAGTGGACAGACACAACATATACATATAAAGTGAGAAATTAGGGGTTAAAGGCCAAGTTGAAGAGGTGGGTTTTGAGCAGTTTTTTAAATGAGTCCAGAGTTGGGGCGGTGCGGAGTTCTGCGGGGAGGGAGTTCCAGAGGGTGGGAGCTGCCACACTGAAAGCTCTGTCCCCGAACGTCCGCAGTCTGGGCCCAGATCACGGAAGAGCAAAATAACAATAGCTAGTTAGCTGAAACGTTTAGGCTAGTTTAGCAGCGGGAGAACCGCGAGACGCTAAAGCTAAGCTAACGGGCAGCTAAGCTAAGCTACAATCAAAAGATGGCGACCAGAGGAAGGAGCAAGTGGCCCACGTTTAACGGAAGGGCAGAAGAATACGAGCTCTGGGAAGAGCGGATGTTGTGCTGTATGCACGGAGTGAGGCTGAAAAATACTATTTTGACTGGCCTCATGGGAGTAATAACGGAGGCCGCGCAAGCCCTGGATACAAGCTGAATGCTGACGCATACTGCGAGCTAGCACCACTCCTAGACAACACGAGCTTGGGGCTGATATTCCGGGACACAAAGGACAAAGGCCGAGAGAGTCTAAAAGTGTTAAGAGAACACTACATCAGCAGAGGTAGGCCCCGGATTGTATCCCTGTATATAACTTTGACCGCGCTGAAGAAAGCTAACACAGAGACTGTGACTGAATACGTCATCAGGGCGGAACAGATCATCACAAGCACCGAGCGATGGACTAATGATGGCGATGGTTATGAAGGGACTACCGGAGATGTATAAACCATTCACACTGTTGGTGACACACAGTTCAGCGGACATGTCGCTGGGGGAGTTCAAGGCCAAGCTGCGGAACTTCGAGGCCTCAGAAGACTCAGACCCGGTCGCCGAAGAGGCGGGAGAAAGTGTAATGAAGGCCCAGGCAGCGCCAAAGAAAAAGACCGGACCCCTGGCGGAGATAGTGTGTTGGCGATGTGGAGAAAAGGGTCACCGAAAAGATAAGTGCATAAAAACAGTTTGGTGTAGTTTCTGTGGAACTTCGGGACATGCGGACAGAGTGTGTAGAAAGAAGCGCGAACAGAGCGCTTGGTACGCGCACGTGCAAGATGGCGGCTGTGTGCAAGATGGTGGCAGCGGTGGACGTGAGGCGAGTCGAGACGACGCCCGGAGAGCGGCGGGAAGAGAGGACTTCACCTTCGGGGCGCAGACAGCATACGTCAGCCAGTCAACGCAGCAGCAGCAGGTCCAAAGGAAGGGACTGATCGTGGACACAGGTGTGTCGTCCCACATTATCAACGACAGGAACCGATTCAAGAACTTTGACAACACCTTCGAGCCGGAGAGACACAGCATGGAGCTGGCAGACGGGAAGCGCACATTCGGGTTGGCGCAGGGGAGAGGAGACGCACAGGTATGCCTCATAGACAGTGAGGGCCGCCGGTGTACAGTGACGGTGAAGAACGCCCTCTACATAACCTCGTTCCCACAAGAACTATTCTCTGTAAAATCTGCTACTGCAAACGGTGCCAAAGTGTTCTTCAATGAAGGTAACGATGTTCTTGTGGAGCCTGACGGTACAAGGTTTAACATTGAGGTGTACAAGAGAATGTATTATCTACAAACAGAGTGTAATGATAACGATAAGTGTAATGTCACTCATGATATTCAGACATGGCATGAGATCATGGGTCATTGTAATTACGAGGATTGATTGATTGATTGATTGATTGAAAAGTTTATTAACAGATTGCAGAATGGGTACAGTACAGCTCAATACATACAATTGTTAAGGGGATGCAGACCAGAGAAAGACTTTCGTCTTGTTTACATCAGGGTCCCCCATTTTCAATTCATCATAACATATATGACATACATGACATACAGATAGACAGTACTGCTACATCTATACATTTATGACATATCAGATTTGCAAATACAGTACTGTTTGTGATACAAAAAGTGTCCAGAAAAAGAGTGTATATACATTTGACGTAGAAACTGTACATTGGGGGAGGTTGGGTGGGTGGGGTGTGGTTGGGTGGGAGGGTGGGGGCTGTACATTGGAGGTGGGGGGGGGGGGGTTGGGTAGGGGGGGGACACTGTACACTGTACATTGGAATACTGACAAAGCCATACTTGGTCATTTACTGTACAACTGGGTTAGGACATTTGTAGGGGCCAGTTTCGAATTGCAGTCTCCCGTAGGTGTTCTTTGAGAGTGTTTTTGAAAGTGGGTAGTGATTCACATTCCTTTACAGCTTTGAGTAGGGCGTTCCACATTGATGTGGCATAATTGCGAAACGTGTTTAGTCCCTTGTTTGAGCCGAATCTGGGTTTAACATGATTTGTGGAGCTCCCTCTGGTGTTGTGATCGTGGTATTCACTGACCTTTGGGAAGTATTTTGACATGTACATGGGTACCTTGGTCGCGTAGTGTATCTTGTAGACCAGGCCCATTGCAAGTTGCTGTACTCTGTCGTCTACTCTAAGCCATCCTAGGTTGTCAAAGTGGGCAGGGGTGAGGTGGGTTCTAGGAGTAAGGTCAAGCAGTAGTCTGACCAGTTTGTTTTGAGATGTTTGTAATTTTGTTTTTAGCGCCTTTGAGGTGCTTTGGTACCATGAGGTGCACGCATAGTCGTAGTACCCTTGAATGAGTGCTCCTGCCAGAGTCTTCAGGGTATTCTTGTTTACCAGAGAGGAGATCCGGTACAAGAATCGAGTTCGTTGGTTGACTTTTTTTATTACATTGGATGCCATTTTGTCACAGGAAAGATTAGCCTCTAGGATGGAACCCAGGTAGGTAATTTCATCTTTCCTTGTAACAATATTGTCACCCACTGTAACCGAGAAGCCGTCGGTCTTGCTGAGTTTGTTATTTGAACCGAAGAGAATGGACTCTGTTTTGCCCATGTGTAATGATAGTTTGTTGTCGGCGAGCCATATGGATATACTGAAGCTGCAGGCGGTGACAGTAGGCATGCACATTAACGGTGAAAAGCATAGACCTAACAAAGAATGTGATGTGTGTATAAAGGGAAAGTTCACTCAAACAAGGCACAGAGGTCCCAGGGAAAAGGTAAAGACACCACTTGAGCTAGTTAACACAGATCTAGCCGGTCCGCGTGAATACTTTCGGCAACCAACATGCCCTTCCGCGTTTCTCTGATTGGCCAGTGATAATGCGCATATGCGCGTTACCGGCGTAGGGGGAAAACGAGCGTAGAGGGCTGGCCGATCGCTGGCCAATCAGAGCAACGCGAAAGGCATGTTGTGGTACCAGAAAAGTCACATGAAACACTGCAGACCACTGATTGGTCAGAAGAGAGACGCGTCACTCGTTGGAGGCTCTCCACAAAAACAGAAAGCCGCCATCTTTATTGTCTCGCATAGGATTTCATTTGCAGCAGGAACAAGTGCAATAAACAAAAAAGGATACAGTCACTGTGTATTCTGCTTCATTTATTGATGAAACAAAACCGACATCAACACAATTTGCCACCGAGCGGAGAGTTTAGTCTCACAAAAAGATTGCTGACTTGTTAAGCTTGTTGTTAGGTTAGGTGCTAATGTTGTGGTAGTGTTTTAGCATGGCTATCGTACATAGCGTGATCAATATAACTCACTATTGATTGTTTGTACTAGTAACTAATGGTTAATGCTAATAGAATAGACACAACGTGAGGTAATCACCATCCATTTAAAACCGGTTATTACCTAATGCTAATGTCGCGGGTGGGGGTCTAGGGGTATCTGTATGGGGGGTGTCTATACCTGCGGGAGCCAAAGAGGAGGACGTGTCCCGGGGTGGTCTGGAAGAGGACCTAAAGACATACCTGGCTGATGGGAAAGGCAAGTAAATATCAGCTGATAAATGATATGTGAGGTACCGTCGCTGTACTGCACCATGCTGTCCCTGTTGTGTGTTTAGACGGAGTGGAGTCCAGGAGGTCCTGACGGGAGCGGAGAGAGCCATCTTGGGAGGATGGTGATTTTGTGCAGACGGCAGCTACAGCAGGCGAGTGCAGGACCACCAGGGGGGGGTAGCGTATGTAAACATTATACAGGCTACACATGTGTGCCCTCTTCTTCTTACGCAGCTGGGGAGCGTCGTTGGAGGGAGCGCGAGGTGATTGGCTGGCTGGCGTGACGGGGGCGGTGCCCGGAAGTGCTGGCGCTACTGAAAGGAGAATCAGTGACGAATAATGGCAGAATGAAAAGGGGAGTCGAGAGGACGCTAGCAGAAGACGCAGGGCTGCGAGGATACACAGCTCTTTTTGTGTTTTACCTTTCCTCCAGTGGAACCAGTTCATAGCGGCGACTGCGGTGTTTCCTCCAGTGGAACCAGTTCATAGCGGCGACTGCGGTGTTTCCTCCAGAGTGGAAACGAGTGGAGCTTCAGACCGGAGGGACATTACCGCCACACCGGGCGCCGTGAGTAAAGAAACACAAGACAGTGGAATACGTGCCTAAACAAACGAACTATTTTCCCGAGTGGTAAATGAAGACATAGACGAACAATGACTGCATTTGAATTAGGAATATTATTAGTGGCGTAAAGCTGAAGATTATCGGAACGGCATACAGTAAAGCCAGTAATACTGTCGAAGACTGGAACCTAGTGTTGTGGATTCTCCATCCTCTGTGAACTACCTTTTTCTCTCTCTTTTCTAAATCATATGGAGGATATCTAATCAATTGTGCATTGTGACGAACCCGTGAACGGGGGGGAACCGGGCTCTTACTGACTGTGCCTTTCATTACAGGCGGAAGGACATTATTGCACGCCTGGTGCTTGGAGGGCCTAAAACACCCCAGTACAGACCGAACAGTTTTTAGCCCGAAGCCGAGAGGGGCTACGGGAGCGGAAGGAGGTGACGTCCTTCCGGCCCTCTGCTTCGGGCCCCGGTTATTAATAACCTTTCTTTTTGTATTGTTTGTAACTCAGCGCTTCCACTGCCCCAGACCTAGGTTAGGATATGGGAGGAATATTCTAGGCCTGGTCATAACCCCTAGTGGTGAACAACACCCACTATCCTATCCAAACCCCCTTAATTTACCGTGTGAACACTTAGTGTGTATTTATCTACCTATATTCTCCCTAAAGCATTTGCCGTGGCTCCCCGAGGGATAGTGTGATATTGATGCTTATTTCAGGACGTTTTGCAGTGAACCGTGTGGTATAGTGTGATTCTAAGTTGACGTTTGATAAGTCATAGACCCGTGTGCAGGGTAGACTCTTTTTGCCTTCACGTGTGTAGTGTCTCAGGGGTGGGGATAGGTGACGTGGGTGGGAGTAACCGTCTGGGGGTGGGTTTACGGGGCATGGAGCACTTCCTCTTTTTAGACTACCCTAGGCTTAAGAGGCGTGGGTCTTTTAAATAGGCTAACCGACCAGTTATTTATATTAACATCTAACCTTGTATTAAACTATCTATTTTTATGTAATAAAAGCTTTCTTACTGTTTCTCGGCGCATTCTCCCGTGTCTGTTTGTGGTCCTGGGGAAATTCATGGTGGTAGGTCGGCTGGCCCCTGTGGGAAGAGTATCCGTGTGTAACGGATGGTATCGTGAAGCGCAGTCAAGAAGGGCTGGGGTGAGTAGCAGTGCTATGGGTTAAACTCACTCTCACATCCTCAAAAGACGCATAAACCCATTACTTAGAAGTGAATTCACCTCTTGGTATAGCAGTCTGTGTTGTTGCCTGCGACGTGGGAGACCGGGGTTCGACTCCCACTCGGGGCATTGAAATTTAAGGTGACGTTGTCACAACTGTTACAATGGTGCCGTGACCCGGATGCCTTGGGTGGTGTGAGTTTAGGGGGGGTGAGTGTAACGGGTGTAAAACTCACTCCCCAGAGGCATCCAAACTGAGCGCTTAGGAGGGAATTCCTTCCCAGCGCAAAGGTCTGTGATGTCACCCCCGGTGCGGGAGACCGGGGTTCGAATCCCACTCAAGGCATAGTTGAAGTGGCAGGTTCAGTGTTGGACTGTTACAGTGGTGCCTTGGGTGGAGTAGAAATCCTCGGAGGCAGGATAGACGTGGTTAGTTAGTAGGGAATTCCTTTCTTGGCGCAGCGGTTTGTGATGTCGCCCGCAGTGCGGACGCCTGGGGTTCGACTCCCACTCAAGGCATGGTCGAATTCGTGGCAGGGGCGAGTTACCTCTGTTACACTGGTGCTGTGACCCGGATGTGTAACAGAGGCAACTCGCCCCTGCCACGAATTCGACCATGCCTTGAGTGGGAGTCGAACCCCAGGCACCCGCACTGCGGGCGACATAACAAACCGCTGCGCCAAGAAAGGAATTCCCTTCTAAACGCTCAGTTTGTGTGCCTCTGGGGAGTGAGTTTTACACCCGTTACATTCACCCCCCCTAAACTCACACCACCCAAGGCATCCGGGTCACGGCACCAGTGTAACAGAGGCAACTCGCCCCTGCCACGAATTCGACCATGCCTTGAGTGGGAGTCGAACCCCAGGCGTCCGCACTGCGAGCGACATAACAAACCGCTGCGCCAAGAAAGGAATTCCCTTCTAAGCGCTCAGTTTGTATGCCTCTGGGGAGTGAGTTTTACACCCGTTACATTCACCTAGACTGCGTTCTCCTCTCCTCTCGGTTTACATGAATATAACCGTATGCCCCAGGGGCTTTGTAACAGTCCAGCTACGTTCATGAGAATGATGCTCACAATCTTTGGTGATCAGAACTCACTGAGTCTTCTCTGTTATTTAGATGACCTTCTGGTCTTTGGCAAGTCTGAAGAAGAGAGCTTGCAGAGGCTGGAGATGGTATTTCAGCGTTTACGAGAACACAACCTGAAGTTGTCTCCATCTAAGTGTCAGTTTCTGAGAAAGTCACTGAAGTTTTTGGGACACATTGTTTCTCGGGAAGGGATAGCCACAGACCCCGATAAGGTGCAGGCTATAGTGGGTGTGACGGAGAGCGATATTATGGAGTCGGACGGGGTCACCCCGTCTGCCAATAAGATCCGGTCATTTTTAGGAATGGTGGTGTATTATCAACATTACATTGAGAACTGCTCTGTAGTTGCAAGACCACTGTTTCAGTTGACCACGGGTGTGAAAAAGCCACGGAGAGGCAAAGTAAAAGGGAAGAGAGCTGTCCCCCTTCGTAAGCTTAGTGCAGCAGACTGGACTGTGGAGTGTAGGGAGGCCTTTGAGGAGTTAAAGGCTGCATTGGTGGGACAAGCTCTGTTGGCTCACCCTGACTTTTCTCAGCCATTTTTATTGTCTGTAGATGCATCCACTAGTGGACTGGGAGCTGTGCTTTCACAAGTGCAGGAAGGGTGTAGCACAGCCAGGCCCATAGCTTTTGCTAGTAAATCCTTGAATCATGCTCAGTCTAAATATCCAGCTCATAGGCTTGAGTTTCTCGCCATGAAATGGGCTATACACGACAAGTTTAGCCATTGGCTGCGAGGACATAAATTTACAGTGTGGTAAATAATCAGATAACAGATAATAATCCACTTAAGTACATCCTCACAAAGCCAAAACTTGATGCATGCGAGCAGAGATGGGTGGCTAAGCTGGCACCTTTTGATTTTGACATTCAGTACATTCCTGGGCCTAAGAATACAGTAGCTGATGCACTGAGCAGGGAGCCTTTTACTAAGCCTAGGGTGATGCACAGGCTGACAAGGACCTCGTATGATGTCTTGTTGAGGGAGGCTAAGGGTTTGGAGGTGGATGACGTGCAGAACATGTTCCGTCTTACCTGTGAGGAACCAGAGGTGAGGAGGAAGGGCCTAGGGTTGTCCACTCAGAGTTCCCTTAAGGCCAGTGGTGAGGTGGGTAGTGACAGTGGGAGCATATCCCGTGAAGAGGTATCTGCTGTACTCCACACACATCGCTGTTGGGAGGATGGCGCAGCTATGAGAGCAGTCTCTCATGTGCAGCAGTTAGAAAGGCTGGTGTCCATGGGACAGAGCCCATTGCCGGTCATCACTCATGAGGAATTGTACGATAAGCAGTGCCAGGACCCTGTTACTGGTAGAGTCAAATTCTTTGTAGATAGAGGCCGCCGCCCATCTCGAAGAGAGAGAGTTCATGAGTCGAAAGAAACAAACCGCACACTGAGACAGTGGGGAAAACTCACAACCAAATTAGGAGTGTTGTACCGTGTTTCAAAACACGTTGTGAGTAAGAAGAAGGTCTTTCAATATGTTGTACCGAGCACTCTGAGAGGACAGGTGCTGAAAGGGGTACATGATGAGGCTGGTCACCAGGGCCAGCAGCGCACATTGTGGCTCACTAGACAACGTTTCTATTGGGACTCCATGGAAAAGGATGTCAAAGAATATGTGAGTCATTGTAAGAGATGTGTACTGAGCAAAGCACCAGAGCCAGAGGCTAGGGCTCCGCTGGTATCTATAGTCACCACTGCACCACTGGAGTTGGTGTGTATTGACTTTTGGTCGGCTGAGGATGCCAATAATAAGTCCATTGATGTGCTTGTTATAACTGACCATTTTACCAAACTAGCATGTGCTTACCCGTGTCCCAATCAATCTGCCAAGACAGTGGCCAGAGTGCTCTGGAATAATTTTTTTTCTGTTTATGGTTTTGCAGCCTGCATTCATAGCGACAGAGGGGCTAATTTTGAGAGTGCACTCATAGCAGAAATGCTTCAGATGGCAGGGGTTGAAAAATCTCATACCACGCCATACCATCCTATGGGAAATGGACAGGCAGAACGTCTAAATCGCACTTTAGGTAATATGATCCGTGCTTTGCCACCTCGTTCCAAGGTGAAATGGCCTCAGATGTTGAACACATTGACGTTTGCTTATAACTGCACGGTGCATGAGACTACAGGGCTCCCACCCTTCTTTTTGATGTTTGGTCGCACCCCAAGATTACCTGTCGATGTCATGTTTGAGAGTGTCCTTTTGGATGGAGATACGGTGGATGTGGATAAGTATGTCCAGTCACTGGGAAAGGATCTGAGGGAAGCAATGGCACTTGCTCAAAAGCATGCTGAGAAGCAACAGACCAGGCAAGCTGAGGTGTATAACAGACAGTTAAAGGGTCATTCGGTGGAGAAGGGGGATCGGGTCTTACTGGCGAATAAGGGGGAGCGAGGCAAGAAAAAGCTAGCTGACCGCTGGGAGAGTGCTGTTGTGTGTAAAAACAGTGTGCTGAACATATACAGTATCCGTCATCCTGTCACAGGGAGGATTAAGACTGTTCATAGGAATTTGATTATGCCCGTCAATTTCCTGCCTCTGCCGTCATGGGATGAGCCAGAGATTGAGGTGTCTATTCCTGGCACTATTCTGAGTGAGGAAATGACAGATGATTCTGATCAGGATGAGCTGAGAACTGCCCGGTGGGTTGCTCATCTTCCTGAGTCTAGTGTGGAGGGGGTAGTAGATACCGGGACAGGGACGGGTGTATCAGAGCCGGCAGAGGAGCAGGTGGGGAGTATGGGTAGTGATCAACATCATAGAATTACACTTGAGACACATAATGGTGGGGAGCAGGAGTGTAAACTGAAGAAACCACGCCACTTTTGGATGGAGGGACCAGATGCAGATGTTGAATCAGAGGAGTCATACTCTGTAATTGTTTATCAGGATAGTGATCAGTCGTCAGACACGACAACTGTGGAATCATTCACTGGAGACATGATGGCTTCGGAGGAGGCCCCTTGTAGTTCATCCTTACTTGTACCAGTGAGTGAACCTGAATCGGCCATTGTCACTGTCATACCGAGTGTAGTTAGGGTACCTCAAGGGGTTTACACTAGGCTAGGGAGGCTCATCAGGCCAGTTAACAGGCTCATTCAGACGATGGCTGTACAAAGAGTCAGGGCTCTGCTGTCATCTTAAAAGATGACACAATTTTTTTTGTTTTCTTTTGAGTAATTCTTTTTATTACTAAATTTTTTTTTTCTTTTCTTTCTTTGATTTTGTTGATTTTTCTTTGAGTCATACTGGTAGTTATGGTTGTCTATTGCATTAGACATGATTTGGTAATTTTGGTGTATTCCATGGTATAAATATGTACATGGCATGTTTTTTTGTCTATGGTTAGATGAGGGATTAGCTACCCTTTATTTTTCCTGATCCTTCATCGGATAGCTTTTGAGCTGGTCAACCTATTTTCTAGGTTTGGAATTAAGGGAATACACCGAGTTACATGTGACGCATTGACTCATTGTAATTTTTTTTTGTTTTCTATTTCTTTGGTTTATACTTACGCTGTTGAGTTGATTGAAGGGAACACTGTCCATGATCTGGCATAAAACAGTAGGGGAGAATGTAGCAGAGTGAAGTTGTTATGCTAGAATCATGGACAGAAACTGTTATCTTTCATCTTAAATAAGTAGGCCAAGACGGAAACACTCTTACTTTGAAGGAACAAAGTGGACCGAGCTCACTCCAGTTATTAGTTATTAGTTATTAATTCTCCAAACGAAATCCCCTTTGGTCTTTTATAATGGGTTTAGAGAGGATAGGTCATCTTTCCAGTTGAGTAATTGTTGTATAGTAAATACTTTCAACCAATGTACAAAATGGTTTAGCCGGTTTGTCGACGAGAGACACGCCGGCGGAAGTGATCGCTCTCTTTGAGTTTGTCATGAACGAGAGCAGAGGTACGCCCTTTCGGTTATCTAATATCTGGTTTAATTGCTATGTATAACTTGTAAAATTGATTTATGTTTTGGTTTTGGTACTGAAATACCCTGTTGTGTGATGACATTAATTCACCCTGTGTAAAACAGCCACAGTACCGTTGTGTGCTAACTAGTATTCTGTTTGGCAATCACAGGTGGACTACACGGTGATGATGGTAGCTCACGCCATGTTTTGTGTGTGCTGTGTTGGTTCAATAACAGGTATGAACCGTTGTTTTTGTATTTCGGTTTAATTAATGCTTACACACTGTCTTTCATTTCATATTATTTCATATGTTTTTGCTGAAGTTGACTTGTACTGAGCTACATGTATTTAATAGTAGCTAACAATTGTTGTAACTGTGGATGGCGCGCTGTTTTGAATGTGCGCGCGCGCACGCTCTTTGAGTTTGTCATGAACGAGAGCAGAGGTGGACTACACGGTGATGACGGTAGCTCACGCCATGTTTTGTGTGTGCTGTGTTGGTTCAATAACAGGAGATCACCAATAAAACAACCATCAATTGAGCACCGTTGTCGGAGTCTACTTCCACCTCACACCAGACACAACGCAGATTGGATCACGCTACACGTGCATGTGCACACCTTAGCCTTAGACCTGGATGCTTCCCGTGGGGGTCAGGTGACACTAATGTTAGCAGATAGACGCGAGACTGGTGCCGTTACAGCTTGTTAGCCTAATGCTAATTGTAACTGAGGGGTACAATTCCCTGACTGTATTGATAAGTATGGTATCATTAAACCACTACCGCTTGATGTACTTTAACTTCTGGCCATCCAGTACACGATATCTAAGTATGATGAACACTTTCCCACATATGAAACCAGGTCCACACAAATATAACAGTCGAAGGTTTAATATAGCAAAAGGTATATACAACATTCACTTAATTACATTTATGATTTGAATGCACTTGTAAGGCAAATGAGTATTCGTAGGCAAATCAACACTGAATGTCCAATCTCTGGTTACGCAGGAAGCAAGTATACAACCTGGTTCTTTAGGGAAACTATAGCGATGGTACTTAAGGATTATAGCGGGATACTAAAGGGGTCCTGCTGGTTGTAAGTCAGTAAGGGGGGGGGGGGGGGGTTGGAGAGCCGTCAGCTGCATCCCATCTGGCCAACGATTCCTGGGGAGAATTCAGGTACAGAAAACAGTGCCCACAGGATCTTGATCCACAGATGAATACACTTGGGCCCTCTTGTAGACGGTAGCTGTAGGTCCACAATGAAGGAGAAGCGAGGCGGCCTCGGTCTGGGTTGAGCGCCGTCTCACCTGGGCTCCTCTCGGGGGTAATTCCAACACTCACTGGCGTTGGCTGTTATCCGCTCCACAAATCAAAGCACCCAAAGCAAATAGATATTCCATGCCGTATAGGCTCAGCAGTCGTCCGGGTAGGTAATCCAATGTGCAGGTCCACTCGTCCTCGCCCAGAACTCCTCGGATGAAAGCACCACGCGTGGTCTGCCCAGCCTGGTTAAGACTCTAGATAACTTGCGCCCTATTTATATGCACGGTGAACAAATAGTACCATTCGTATTTCGGTAGCCGTATTCCTACGCGGAACCGGGGCTAGTTGGGACATGTTCGTCGGCACTATTGAACTTGACTCAAGGGGCCTGTCTGCTGGCGCCAGGTTCTTGTCCAATGAGAGAATGAACTATTATGGGCTGTAGTAGACTAAAGGGATATTCAGTGTATATGTACAAAGAATATACAAGGGATATCAAACGATATACAAATACTATTAAATATATATCCATAAATAAATATATATATTCGGTTTAATCTGATCCTTCACAACAGCCGCCCCCTAATTAGTCCCACCTAATTAGCTAAGCAGAGACAGATTAACTGCACTGTCTACCACTCAAGGTCCGCTGTAAGGGTCAGTCAACTCACAAAGTCATGGGGTCATGGTCGTCATCGATAGTGTCTGGGAGTCTTGGCAGTTCTATTAGCCTCGCCACGGGTCGTGTGTAAGTTCGCCCTTGGACGAGCACTTCAGCTGCTCGGACCTTGCCATCGGCACCGGTGATCACTTTGCTTACGCGGCCAGCCGGCCACATAGCTCTGGGTAGTGACTGGTCGATAATCATGACGACTGTTCCTTCTGTCAAATTGTCTCTCTCTTTTACCCACTTCTGGCGGGTCTGTAGAAACGGTAGATAGTGGAGTAGGACGCTATTCCAAAACTTGTCAGCCAGTACTTGACTGTACCTCCACATTCTTCGGCCGTTCGCTTCTTCAGGCCTGTACATTGTCTGGGGTAGCGCGGGGTCCAGCCGCCCCATCAAGAGTGTGTTGGGGGTGACTGGGTCGACATCTGCTACATCACTTGAGACGTAACCGAGGGGCTTGGAGTTCAATACTCCCTCGATCTCCGTGAGGACTGTCATTAGGACTTCTTCCGCCACAGTCTGGGCCCCAAGCACGGCGTACAGGGCTGTCTTTATAGAACGTACTTCTCGTTCCCAGGTTCCACCGAAGTGGGGTGCGTTCGGGGGATTAAACTGGAAGTCAATCTGGGATGGAGCGAGGTGGGTCTTAAGTTCTGGGCCCATAGCTTGGAAGCTCTCTCTCAGCTCTCTTTCTCCGCCTTTGAAGTTTGTCCCGTGATCAGACAACAATGTAGACGTTTTCCTTTCCGCGATGTGAATCTTCGGAAGGCCATAAGGAATGAGTCTGTGCTCATGGTTGGAAGGAGTTCGATATGTATCGCTCTGGTGGTCATGCATTTGAATACAATACCCCACCGCTTCTCGGTTCCTCTTCCTTTCTTTATATACAACGGGCCAAAACAGTCCATGCCTGTGGAGTGAAAGGGCTTGTCGCCGAGTCGGAGGCGACAGGGAGGTAGGTCAGCCATCCGGGGTATGCTGGGCTGCGCGCGCCACTTTCGGCAGTCTAGACAGGTTCGCTGGAAGCGTCGCACTGCTTCTCTCCCTTGAAGTATCCAATAGCGACGTCTGATCTCCGCGAAGACTCTCTCTGCTCCTGCGTGGTGCACATCCTCGTCGTATTTCTTTATGATCAGCTCTGTGACCTTGTGTCGGCTGTTCAAGACTATCGGGTACTTAACGTCATCCGGTAGGTCGGGGGCTCTCCGCAGACGACCACCCACTCTGATGAGATTATGGGCGTCACTCTCGGGTGCCAGGTGGAGCAGTCTGCTGTCTGATGGGACGGGCTTTCCTCCCTGTAGACAGTCTAGCTCATCGGGGAACGAGTCTCTCTGGGCTCGTTGTAGTAGAAGAAGTTCTGCTTCTTCGTAGTCAGCTGCTGAAATGTCAGTGGTGGGCTGAATCTCTGGGTGGTGCCACAGGAATGTCTTTATCTGCGCACTCTGTAGGGTGAGGCAATCATCTATGTTGGGGTCTGTGGAGGCGACTGTGCTCAATCCACAGAACATAGGTTTCTTGTTTTCAGCCTCCTCTTTACTCGCCTCCCGTGGGGTGGGCGTAGGCCACTCTTCTTCCGGGAGCTTGAGGAACTCTGGTCCGTCACTGTAGATGTTGTGACGGGTGAGGTCATCTAGGGACATTCCCCGGGTGATGACGTCAGCTGGGTTGTGTTTGGTGTCCACATACCGCCAGCTTGCTGCTTCTGTTAACTCTTGAATCTCTGTGACTCTGACTCCCACGAAGACCTTGTATCTGCATGAATCAGACTTGATCCATGTGAGTACTGTCGTAGAGTCTGACCACAAGATTGTTCTTTGCACCGGGATGGTGAGTTCACGTTGGATTAACGTGGCTAGATGCGCTCCTGCTAGGGCTGCGCAGAGCTCTAGACGCGGGATAGATTGTTGCTTTTGTGGGGCTATTCTTGAGCGAGCCAGGATGAAAGCGGTGTGTATCTCTCCTCCCTTCTCTTGGGCACGCAAGTAGGCCACAGATCCATAGGCTACTTCGGAGGCGTCGCTGAAGACGTGTAGATCCATCTTGCATGTCTCTGGCCTCACTGTGGGTGGGAAGTAGCTGCGGCGTATGTTGACGCCTGGGAGTGAGCGGAGTTCCGTCTCCCACTCTCTCCATGTGGAGGCAAGGTGTGCGGGTATTGGGTCGTCCCAGCCCTGGTCCTTGTCCCATAGTGCTCGTACAATCATCTTTGCCCTGGTGGTGTAAGGTAGAATACATCCCAACGGGTCATATTGTCTGGCGAGTGTTCTGTACACACTCCGTCTGGTGGTCGGTATCGCCGTCGACCTTCCCTGCTCCGTGGTCAGGGGTTTGTGTCTATAGTGGAGCGAGTCTGTTTTGAAGCGCCAGACTAGTCCTAGTGTCATTTCTTGGGCTTCTCCTGGGATGGTCGCCATCCAGGTCTCACTACTGGCTGCCTTGTCCGCGGGGGAGAGGCTGCGCAATACTTGCGGGTCGCTGCTGGCCCACTGCCTGAGATCAAAGCCGCCTTTGATCAGGGAGGCGCGTAGCTTGAGTAGGAGAGCCTCGGCTTCTTCTTGGGTCGAAACGCTTTGTAAACAGTTGTCCACGTAGAAACTGTTCTTCACGCTGTGTCGGACCTCTTCATCTGCTGCTGGGTCCTCTGCGACGTGTTTCTGCAGTGCAAATGTAGCACAGCACGGGCTGCATGTGGTTCCGAAGGGGAGGACTTCCCATTGGTAGATGGCTGGGTGCTCATCTCCGATCCTCTCTCTCCATAGGAACCGCAGTAGGGGCTTATCCTCCTCCACTAGTCTCACCTGCAGGAACATCCCTTTGATATCCCCGCTGATAGCCACCTTGTCCTGGCGGAAGCGTAGTAGCGTGCCTAGTAGAGAGGGGCCGAGTGTGGGGCCGGGCAAGAGCTCTTTATTCAGATTCTGGGATCCGATCTGGTAGCTGCAGTTAAACACAATGCGATCCTTGCCGTTGTGGTGGACCTTGTGGTGCGGCACGTACCATGATTCGGTCGTCTGATCGGCCTCTTTAATGTCAATCTTCATTACGTGTCTCGCTGTGATTAGCTTCTCAATCTCAGCGCGGTACACGCTCTCTTGAGCGGGGTCTTTGGCTAGGCGCCGCTCTGTGTTCAATAGATACCGCTCCGTAGCTTCTTTCGTGGCGTGAAAGGTGGGCATTCCCTCTCGCCTCAGGAGTGGAGTTGCGTATCTCATCACTCCGCCGACTGTGACTCTCTTTGTCCCTTGCTCGAGGAGGTTTATGGCGTAAATGTCTTCTTTAGAACGAATGTCTTTCTTTTCGTTCTTAAAGGGCACTCAGCCGTCCCCTCAGCCGCCAGGCTGATCAATGCCTCAGGCCCCCCCCCCCCCCCCCCCCCCCCCCCTCTGCCCCCAAGTGACACTGGCTAAATGACATTGACTGCACTGCACTAGTCCGTACTGGATCTCTGCACACTTCACTTTATATATATATATGTATTTTATTGATTAATCCCCCACTGCACTGTTTTCGTTTCTTGTCTGTGTTGGTGTTTGTTTACTGTGAAAAAAGAAAAAATGCATACACTGTATTGCTGCAACAATTACCAATGTGTTTTACACAAATGGCTCAATAAAGGAATCTGAATCTGAATCTGAATCTGATTGTCTCTAGTGTCCATAGCCTCTCGACATGCTGCAGGAGAGTGGTGTCTTCTTCTGTCACTCTGGAGTGGAGGCAGCTAGTGGCTGCTGTTCGGTTGAGAGATTTAGCGAGGGGGCCTTGTAGTGTCCATCCTAGGCGGGTCTCGACTGCTGCAGGACAGCCTCTCGGTCCTGTATGGACCCGGTCTATCGGGACTATGAGGTCTGCATGGTCGGAGCCTATCAGCAGGGTCGGGGTGGCGCCGTCTATGAGCGGGATAGGTAGTTGACGCAGGTGCACATATTTATCCATCAGCTTGGCGATGGGGTAGGTGTACTGTGATAGTCTTATTTCTTGGCTGGTGAAAGCATTTGTAATCCTATACCGTCTCTCTGGCTGCCCGCTTGCTGCGATAGTGAAGGAGACATTCTCGCCTTTTATCGTCTTTAAATCTCTTCTTATTGTCCGAATCGTCATTTCGTTCTCAGCCATGACGTCAGCAACAAAATGGCGGCGCCCATGTTGAAAACAGGGATATTATATTTGATTTTTCAGACAAATAAGATAGATTTCACATTTGATTATAGAACCCTGTCTTACACAAGGTACACAACAAACAAACTAGGATCACATTGCTCACTGCTTCATTTCCACTTTAAGGTCCGATAACGGAACAGAGTTCACAAATAGAGAGTTCCAGTCAGTGCTGAGAAGGAACAAGATCAGACACGAGACGTCCTGTCCTTACTCCCCGCACCAGAACGGGATAGCAGAGAGGGAAGGATGCACTCTTTTCGAAATGGCTAGGTGTAAGCTAATAGATGGTAACTTATCTAAGAGTCTATGGCATAGGTGTCAAACCCATGGCCCGCGGGCCAAATGTGGCCCGCCACGTCATTTGATGTGGCCCCCAAGAGCTATTTTTTTTTTTTTTTTTTAACATTTATCTTGGGTTAAAAAATAGCGGCGTTAAAGTAATTGTGGGTTAATGCGTTAATAAAGCTTTAACTTTGACAGCCTTAGTTATTACACATTCTTACACATACATGTATGTTGAACATCTGAGGTATTGATGAAGTAACAAAGTAAAAAAGCCAAAAGCACTTACTCCTCAGACATTCTTTGACAATTTTACAGCCCAAAATACAAAAAAGATCCAGGCGGAATAGGTAACAAAGGGTTGAAGAAATTATTGTCTGAACTGTCAGATGCAAACTGGCTGTGTGACATAACCGAGCATCTAGCTCAATTGAATAAGAAGCTGTAGGGACGCAAACAAGTCCCACCCAAAACTTGACCAATATAGTTGTGAACTGAGACAACCCTTATTTTGTTATTTTTGAGTACAGTTACAGTTGTGTGTTCATGCAGACACATAATAGCAATTTCATTACGAATTGAAAATGGTGGACCCTGATGTAAACAAGTCGAAAGTCTTTCTCTGGTCTGCATCCCCTTTTCCCAATTGTGTGTATTGAGCTGTACTGTACTGTACCCATTCTGCAATCTGTTAATTAAACTATCTTCCATTAGTTGGATGTATGGCCTCTGCAAGGTTGTGTGCAGCCATTTGTTTTTGTAACATCTGCTACATCTGTCCCACGTGTTCTTTGCAGCTCACATTTGTTAGTTCTGCCCCTCTTGACTGTGACAAAATGGTTTTGAACAAACTTAATGTCATAGCTTGTATTTGATGATCTTCTTCTTTGTTATTTACTTGAATGGTTTGATCATTGATTAATGGAGTAATATGGGGTTCTGATAAACTAAAATTATTTGTTAAAATAACATAAGCTAACATATATTTTTACATCTATGCAAATGCATATGCAATATGTATAACTTGAATAAGTAATAAATACAGAAACAACATGTTTAACAATATGTAAATGAGTAGCTACATTTATTTTACATTACATTAACATTTATACGGTCTTTGGCCCTTTGAGGGCAACCATAATGCTGATGTGGCCCTCTGTGAAAATGAGTTTGACACCCCTGGTCTATGGCATTATGCGGTACAAGAAGCCGCTTACACCAGAAATCAGTGTTTTAACAAGCACACGGGCACCACCCCGTATACAGCACTGACAGGAAAAAGGTGTGATCTAGCCAGGATGTACAAGTTTGGGTCAGTGTGTTACAGATGGAGCCATGAATAGTCATGGAACTACTGTTTGGGGACCGTTTGGGCATGGTTAACGGTAACAATGACCAGCGGGGGCGCTCGCATACAGCTGGTGACAACGTGCCGACGTGCCTGCTCTCTGTTCATTCAGGAAGAGCTCCGCCCTCGACAAAGGGAGAGAGAGGCAGAGAGAGAATGAGAGCGAATGGACAAAATGCACTGTGTTCTGACCACATGTTTTGGCTCAAATACATAGTGTTATATTGTATGCCTCGTTTTATAAAATGTCCTTTGAGCGCAAGCGATTGATAACTGTCAATGTTGAAACGGCACAAGCTCTTATTTATTTATTTCTTAAGCAGGCCGCTTTTATTATGAAATTCGTATTATGAAACAGGAAACACCTCGACCATTGTCTTCAACTTAGCTCACTACGATCCAACCTATTGCGTGGCACCACAGAGAGACGTTTTAGTATCGGCGTCTGTGATTTGCCTAAACGTTTGGCGCTTCCTGAATCTGCAGCAGCCGTAGTGGACGGGCAAGTTAGACAGATAATATTATTAGAATATTATTCTTTTGGTAAAGTTTTATTTCTGACTAGCAGAAGTTTATGGCCCTCGTAACAGCTGGGCCTTGGCTCCACGTAGAGGAAGCAGTGTCTCTCTGGTTGGTGAATGAATGAATGAATGAAAACTTTATTTAACAGATTGCAGAATGGGTACAATACAGTACGGCTCAATACACACAATTGTTAAGGGGATGCAGACCAGAGAAAAACGTTTGTCTTGTTTACATCAGGGTCCCCCATTTTCATTTCATATTGACATTTAAGACATACTCAACATACATGACATTTATGGCATAGGGACATATAGGTATTTAGTACTGATACATTTGTGACATATACGGTATTCAAATATACAGTACAGTGTTGTACTTCCCCACCTTACTTTAGAAAGCTTTGTGTCATTGCACAATACAGTACAACAGAATTTGTATATACCTATACATACAGTACAGTATGTATTACTATCTACTACCTACTATGCTGCTATGTCTATACTACTATCTACTATGCTTAATACTATTACCTACTATGCTACTATGCCTTTTTTTCTTTTTTTGTATTAAGATCTGATGAACAACATAATAGATAATGTTTTTTTTATTACTTTGCTTGAGTTGTGTGACTTTCCAAATTGAAATTAATAATAAAGCAAATGGCTGCAACCATGTCCAGACCTCTTTCTTACAAAATCAGGTGTAACAAATGCGTGCAAATGCAGTATCACATTAATAACTGTCCTTTATGACATAAGCATTTATAACGGAACTAGTCAACTTGCGTACAACGCAACAAAGTGAGTATCACTGTATTATACTACAACTCTATACATACATCTGAGTAGTGATTAGCACTATTACTAGTACTAATTTATATATTTTACACAGAGTTTAATCACCTGTTCATTGTATATCACTATTGCACTTTACTGTTACATTTGCACTCTGGTTGGATGTCAAACTTCTTTAGGTTGTGTGTTGGATGACATGGTGATTTGAGAGGATCGTGTTTTGAATATGGTGTAATACTTGCTTATAAACACACAATACGTTAATGCACAACAGACGAGAGAGAGCTTGCAGACATGCATCGCTGTGGCAGAGGCTGGTGTTGTGCTTGTCGTCTTTCCTGTGACAAAATGGCATCCAAGGTAATAAAAAAAGTCAACCAACGAACTAGATTCTTGTACTGGATCTCCTCTCTGGTAAACAAGAATACCCTGAAGACTCTGGCAGGAGCACTCATTCAAGGGTACTACGACTATGCTTGCACCTCATGGTACCAAAGCACCTCTAAAAACAAGATTACAAACATCACAAAACAAACTGGTCAGACTTCTACTTGACCTTACCCCTAGAACCCACCTCACCCCTGCCCACTTTGACAACCTAGGATGGCTTAGAGTAGACGACAGAGTACAGCAACTTGCAATGGGCCTGGTCTACAAGATACACTATATACGACTAAGGTACCCATGTACATGTCAAAATACTTCCCAAAGGTCAGTGAATACCACGACCACAACACCAGAGGAAGCTCCACAAATCATGTTAAACCCAGGCCAGCGTAAATGTCCAAACCCCCCCACCCCCACCTAATAGACAGTCTCCTTCCCACTGCATGTTTATTCTCTCCCCGCCGTATGTATATTTCTCTCCCACCTACCCACCTGGTTACCAACAGGACAGAGGAAAGCTCGAGTACAGGTGTGAAAAAGGACTTTTTGTAGGGCATGACAAGGGCAGCCCCGCTTTTCTAGTCTATTATCCCGGTAAGGGGAAAGTGCAAAAGCACAGGTTAGTAAAGTTTGTTACAAAGACAACATGTGAGAATGAGACACAGACACAGGAGCCAGAGCTGGACTCCAGAGTAGGGTGTGAGGAAAGAGACACCACAGCCTAGTGTACTGAGAACATACATGCAGACAGACGGTCAACAACCCCCAGAGGATGATGACGAGAAGCACCCTAGGGTGACGTCACGTGCCTCATGCAGTGGGAGATATCCCTCCCGGGAACATAATCCCCCAAAGTATCTGAAAGACTATGCCCAAAGAGAAAGTGACGAGGATGACAGTACACTTACCAGCATAGATTACTGCTACAGAGTAGTGAGTGGTGTACCTCAGACCTTTAAAGAGGCCATGATATCCCCTGAGTCAGGAAAATGGGAGAGAGCAATAATAATTATAATAATAATAATTTAGGACCTGCTCCTAAATGGATGAGGAGATGAGGTCCCTAGAGGACAATCATACATTTACTCTAACAAAGTTACCAGAGGGTAGACAGACAGTGGGAGGCAAATGGGTGTACTCAATCAAGGAGGGTATTGAAGGGCACGACAAGTACAAGGCCAGGTTTGTAGTTAAAGGCTACAGTCAGAGGGAAGGAATAGACTACGGTGAGACATTCTCCCCTACAGCCAATCTGACCAGTGTACGGGTAGTGATGCAGAAGGCAGCTGAAGACAACTAGATTTTACACCAGATGGATGTGAAGACAGCCTACCTGCACGCACCCATTGATAGAGAGATATATATGGAACAACCTGAAGGTTACGAGAAGAAAGGAGAGAAGCTAGTGTGTAAGCTAGAAAAATCCATTTTTACGGCCTGAAACAGTCTGGGCGAAATTGGAACGAGATGCTTCATACATGTTGTAAAGTGTCACAGCCAACTAGTGACACTGGTTAGTATGACATCCTGTTCTTATGTATGAGTATGAGGAATGTCTGTAGATTCTTCCTCCCACTTGTGAAAAACTGTGAGAACTATGGACTGTGGACTCTGGAACCGTAACTTGTGTACACTACAATATCTTGCGTGATCTTGGAGAGTGGAGTCAATGGAATCAATACAATAGGTTTATTGTATATATTTGTTATAAATCTAGGCATATGTTACTATAGGTGTCTAGATGTGATATGTATTCTGGCTGGTAATGCCCCGTCAGAAAGGAATTGAGAATAAACACGTTATGTGTAAACGAGTGACACTTTGTATAATATTCTTATGTTTATTATATATGATTGGAGCTATGTATATGACCTGTATATTCTTTATACACTTTAAAACTAAACTCTGGTTGGAAGACAGTGATTGTGTGAATCTAACCTATTTTTCACATGTAATAATTATGGAAACATATATACTGTAGGTATAAAGGTATAGATATGTATAATGCTATATTGATTATTTGCTTTATCGGCAAATCATATGTTTCTGCTTAAGAATGAATTGCCTGATCTGCATAGAGGTGTCTGTAAGAGCAAGCCTGCAGTAGGGAGTTAACCATAAAGAATGTGACCCTGAGAGGCAGCAGGAGAGGCCGCAGAAGAGGAAGGAGAGGAGAGCAGACTATAATGAAAACTGTAATGTTTACTGTAATATAAACTAATGTAATATAGTACACTGAGTACTGTATTGTACCTGTAACCTATTGTACCTGTATATATCTGTATATGTATGTGTTGGGCTATGTAAGATATATTACGGCAGTCTGCCTCGTCCTCGTCTCAGAACGAAAGAGGCCCACAGAGGAAGGAGGGAAGCAAGGAAGTTAACCCTTACGGTAAGGAAGCAGAACAGACATGCATTCATGTTCAAATGAGGTAATGGGGTTTTTCCCAGTAGATGTAATGACTAGAAGGGGAGGAGTCCATCCTTACTACGTATTGTGCGTTGACTGGCTAGTGAAATTTCATCACTGTATCTGAACCAATGACAGAGAGATCTGGAATTCCTTTATAAAGGCTAACTCACTTCCTCTCAGAGAGATTTTTTGGAGATCCCTGCATTCTGATATATTGTAAGCAGAAACCTGTGTACTTATAACCATGAACTGTGCCTTTAATGTAATCTTGTACTTTAAAAAAATAAACACCCTTTTTGGAACACACCTTTTTGTATCCATTCTTCTGACCAGACGGGTAAGCATTGAAATGTTTTTGCATTGTAACTTTACCCATTGCTTCGTGATGTTCATGATTTATGATGTAAAAACTTTAGAAGTGTGTCTTTAATCAGTCGGCAACAACACGGTCCCGTAATGTTCCTGATTTATGATGTAAAACTCTAGGAGTGGGCCTTTATCTACACATTATCAAGTAAAGCTACAGTGATACTACGTGTGACGGATAAGGGAAATGGACATCATCTGAATAAAGAGTGTCCATCCCAGTGCAAATAAAATAAAAGATTCCGCAACTTCAATCACTTGACCATGGTCAATGACTGGGGGGGTCGGAACGGTGCATTCGCTATCTCTGTCGATCAGGTGTAACAACAACATTTTGTAGACTCATTGGGTTCTGCATGTCAACCACATCGCAGGACGCTGCTTGATGTCAAGATGAGCAGACCAATGAGTTATGAAGTTATCAATCTGACCTAAGACCTAGCGTGGGCACTTATCACATGTCTAATTGAAGATCACTTCATACAGAACCCAGCAGACCCCTGTGTTTACACAAAGGAGTCAAAAGAGTCAGGAAAAGTGATAATTGTGATTTGGGTGGATGATTTAATCATCGCAGCAGACAACACTAGAAACCTAGAGCAGGTAAAAGGTATGCTCTCCACCAGATTCAAAGACCTAGGTAGGTTAAAAAAATTTCTAGGCATGGACTTCGAACAGTCTGCCAGTTGTGTAAAAATATCCCAGAAGAGATATGTGGAAAAGATCCTGAATCGTTTTGACATGCAAGAATGTAGAACTAGGGAAACACCATGTGATCAAAAGCTAGACTACAAAGAGGATGCTCAGAAATTGACAGATGTAAAAAATGTACAGAGAAGCTGTAGGTAGCCTCATTTATTTGACAACATGTACTCGCCCTGACCTATGTTTTGTAGTGAGTTTATCACAGCATTTAGCTGATTCCACAGAAGAGCACTGGATTACAGCAAAACATGTTTTTCGTTATCTCAAAGGCACAGCAGATAAACAGCTTTGTTTCAGAAAGAGCAGCGAGGGCTTAGGGCTTCAAGCCTATAGTGATGCAGATTGGGCGGCAGACGCCACAGACAGGAGAAGTACAACAGGGTATTGTGTGAGTTTGAACACAAACAGCTCACTGGTTTCATGGAAAACAAAGAAACAGCCCACAGTGGCACTATCAACTTGTGAAGCCGAATATATGGCTCTAGCTTTGACAATACAGGAATGTATTTATCTAGAACAACTGCTTGAAGGAATGGATACCTGAATATAATATAATAAGAGGAGTCTTTAGCAACTCAACGCACAGGGTGAGCAGACTGTGGGGCGTACCCACGACTACACAAACGCGCAACCCGCATGCCACTAGGGAACGAACGGAAAGGAACAAACCCCCGTTACCACCCCTAACATCACAGGGTCAAGAGCAAAAGCCCAACCCCGTCGCAAGGCCGTAGCAGCGGAGCGCGAAGGAGGACCCAGACCCAGGAAGGGACTGGACCCCCCCGGAAAAGGGGGCCTGGAGAGGCCAATGACGCCGCAGCATCGAGACCTCACCAGGCAGTCACTAGTGACACCGCCCCCCACATCGCCAGCGTATTCGGACAGGGCCCATCCAAGAGCAGGCCCTTTCCCCCTATAGCACGCCGCCTAGCTTACTGAACCTGGTATTCCCAGGCAGTCTTCCATCCAAGTACAAACCAGGCCTGAACCTTACTCAGCTTCCGAAATCGAACGAGATCGGGCGTGTTCAGGTTGGTATGGCTGTAAGCTCGAAGCACTCAAGAGGCTACACCCACAGCGGGAGCAGGCAGCGCACCGGGGAGACGACCCCCAAAAGAGGTCGGTCCCTCAATCCAGGTAACAGGCCACTCGACCTGAGCCTGGAGCATTACGGACTAGACAGGCGCCAAAGGCGTCTGCTGAAACAGCACCCCGGCGGAAGGGGCGTATGCTGGCATTGTTGTGCACCATGTCACAGCCTCCACAAAAAACCCTCGACTCTCTAGAGGGGCCGAGAAGGCTGACATGATTGGCAGACGTCATGAAAGGTGCGGGGGCACACTCACAGGTAGACAGGGCCAAACCCGGCCTATCCCGAGAGTTGACTCCGCTACCAACACACCAGGGAACCAACCACCCCCTTGGTTCTAACATGAGGCGGTTGTTCCTATAACCCCCCAAGAAAAAACTCCAAAACACAACTGCGGATATACACTGGCTATACCGCAGTACAAGTGTTTCAGTTTTCAAGAAGGGGTTAACCCAGGCCAACGGGTCGATGAAAGCAATTTCGAACCCGGGCCCGGCGGACCGGGACGTACACAGGGATGCCAGAGGAGTTCCATAAGAATCACCTCAACAGCCCCCTCCCAGCCCTGCCTAAGCAGGAGAAGAGAGGGGCGAAAAAGAATGGAGAAGGACCAGGCTCCCTTAGCGCAGCGCAAGGTACAACACAACATGGACCAAGCAACAGTGAGGGGTAACACGTAGTAACACAACCACGAACATCTCCATAACGTCAAACCCTGCAACGCCCGGGCCGACCCGGCATTCCCCCCCCCCCCCCCCCCCCCCCCCCCCGAAAAAAGCACAAGTCCCTCAGGGTACCAGAACAGCAGATCTGCGCCCCGGCGGACTACAGTTAACTGACCTGGACCGGCGCCACCAGAATCAGTCCCGTGCCCTAATCACGCCGCCATCCCCAGTCCCAGGAGGGGGGTAGGTACGCGTGTCGATCCAAAACATTATAGAGGGCGCCACCCAGACGTTCCCCTTCGTACCGCACCCGGTGGCCCACCCCAAGGGTGTGAGACCCCTCTACCAATGCTTTGATTTATTCCGTTAACATCCCCCAGATATGAACGAGAATTCATCGAGACAAGCCTAGTACACTGGTGCTCGGAAGAGACAAACTCCATCCCAGTTGCGCCATAAAAACGCAGTTTCAATGATGAGCAACCAAGGCGCGCAAGCCCATGCGTGGTTCCTATCAGAAGCACCCAGGGCCAGCACTATGTACGCGTCGAGACCCAAAACATATCAATGGATAGTCTAACAAGAAACCAGATACCGTTCCTCCAAGCCGCCTGGGAGAACGACAAGAAGCCGTTTTTTTGACAGGAAAAAATACGGACATGGGTCCCATGCGACGCGGCTGAGGGAAAACAACACCCCGTCAACCATGCTCCATAAAAGAGGGGACGGGGAGCGACGTACCCTATGACGGGGGGAAACCCATGACTCAACAGACCATTAAAGGCGAGGAGTCAAGGAAATCCCTAAACAATACCCCGTCAACCTGCTCCATAAAGGAGGGGACGGGGAACCCCCAGAGAGACTTCCCACGTGAGCAACAATTTGAAAAGTTTATGTAACATTGAGCCACGTGACCAAAGGCTCAAGCTACATATATACCGAGCGTAGCAGAACTCTCGAGTTCCTATGCACCGCAACACCAACTTGACAATAACAGAGAACCACACATGGGGCCTGTAAAGAACTCACGGAAGTCGGCGATCAATAGAAACGCGCCCAGTGACGTATTCTATGGCGGGGGGAATCCCATGACTCAACCGACCATGATAGGCGAGGAGTCAGGGAATTCCCTACCCCCCCCGCTCTCTCTACCCCGTGCCGCACTGACCAATCAGCGCGGTAGGACCGAATGATAGAGGGCCCAACCCCCCGACCAATCAGAAAAGAGGGAAGGAGGGGTTTATTCGGTTACCCCCTCATGATCCCATACCCCGTATACGATAGTAAAAAAGCCATGATGATACCAATGTAGCCAGCATGCTAATGAAACAGTGTATATCCTAACAGGATAAGCTAACCCAACGCACGCTAGCCACAGACGACAACACGTCTGCGAACAGGGTTTATAACAAGGCCAAGGTTTATGTGTGAACATGACACCTGTGTTTTATGTTTCAAGAAAAAACACAGAAGATCGAGAGAGAGGTCTATAAGACCGTGGTACAAACTACACACACACAAGTACTTCTGCAGGCCAACACTACAGTGTTGTGGCTCAATGCCACTGTTTCAAACGTAACAGAACACACAACCCCCTCATACAACGGTAAATCTTTACCACTATAGGAAGAAACATATTTCTTCAGGACGAGGAAAGAAAAAAGCCTTTCGACCGAGTGTTAGCTACAGGCCTTGCTAAGCACATATATATATATATGTAGTGACCAGCTAAAGACTAAAAGTCCAGCTCTCCTATCAACCCCACAACTAGGCGAAGGTTCTACACATTGTATCCCCAACATATGCAGTGAATAAACACACAGTTTGTAACAAAAAATAGTCCCTCCTAGGAGGGACCTTTTATTAATGTACAAAATCATATTTGGGGCGGGGAAGGGAACAGGGGTAAACAGGGGGGGAAAGTCACTTTAGCGGCGCCTGCCACGAACAGCTTGGTGCTTGCCCCCACGGGGAGCAGGCCCGGAGGGACGGTACTGGGGTGCCTGGCCACGACGATCCCTACCGTCACCTCCGGGCGTGGGTTGGCTGGCTGCGGCAGTCGAGGCACCCTCTCTCCTCCTGGCTTTCTTGGCCGAAGGTCCAGCAGTGGCGGTGGCGACGGTCGCGGGTCCCTGATGATGCGGCCTCCGTCGAACCTCACCGGCGACATCGGGTGGGGGGAAATGGGTCTGGAGCACTGCACGCTCCTCCTCCATGTCCCTGAAAGCCGCCGTCATCAGCTGCATTGCCGACCCGAAGAGCCCAGCATCGGAGAGGGGGGCCGTGAGCAAAGGAAGTCTTTTCCACTGTGGCACCCGCGCTTGCTCCAGCCAAAGGTGACGCTGAGTTAGAGTGGCCAGGATGCGTATCTTCCCGGCGGCAATTGCCTGCAGCTGTATTAGGTGCAGGATTGCTCCAGCCGCCTGGGCGTGCAGGAACTGATGTTGTTCTTCCGGCACCGTACCGCCCGCCATCATCCCTGACATGAAGCGCGCTAGCTGCGCAATGTTGGACGTCGCAGCTAGGCTCTGAGTCGAGGCGATGAATGACTGGTCACTGCAGTTGGCCAACTGCCTAGCCGATTTCCCTAGGGGAACCGGCTTCCGCAACGGCTCCCACACCACCTCAGGACAAAGGAGAGACGCCATCGGGCTATCAAGCCGAGGCACCCCTTCCTTCAGTCCCTCGACCAAACCCACCACCTGCGTGACTTGCACGTAGGCGGGGGTAATGCCAATGATGCGGGAGATCACCTGTCCCTGACGCACGTAGGCCTCTATTGAGGGGAAGAATGGGCAGACAACGACCGTCTCCCTCACAGGACGAAGTTGGCATAGATGACCTATCAAGTCATCGGGGACAGGGGCAGGCAGTGGCTGCGGCAGCGGCAGCGGCACGCCATTAGCGGCTGCAGCTGCCGCCATGAGCTCCGGGAACAAGGCACGTAATTCCCCATGCGCACCGTCCTCCACGCAGCTCGCGTCCCTCACGTACGGGAGGCTACCACTCATTGTAGTGCCACCATCCGATGTGGCCGATAGCAGGGCATCCCGTCGCCGAGTCGGAGGTTCTAACCCAACACCGGAGTACGAGGGACCCCAAGGAGACATACCACCCCCTGCCACACCCTGAGGGGGAGAGTGATGCGTCCCCACCGGGGTGTCAAACAAGAGTGCATCCGCTTCCACCATGAAATCCTCCTCCGTTTCCATCGGACACGGAGAAGCAGAAGCACCCTCATCTGGCTCCAGCAGCTCACCAAAACCAGGCCGTTCGCCCCTGCAGGCCACCCTCCTACAACGGGAACGAGTAGAGGCGAAGAGCTTGCGTCTCAGATCCTCCGCTACCAGAGGAGCCATCAGCCGGCGGGGGAACCAGAGCAGGAACTAGGCCATCTCACAGGAGACGGCCTTGGTTCACCAGCTCCGATCCACCGGACGCCGATCGGGTACGGCTGACTGCCACGACCGCGGAGTCAGCGCAGCCCCACGACGCACGGCGGAGGCGGCAATGGTGAACCTCTGGTGAAGGGTGACGTTGCTAGCGCTCGAACCCCCCGAAGAAGACATTATAACTTCTTCAATATTCTTAACTTCTTCAAGCAGCTCCAACTTCTTCAATATTCCAGCAATCTTCAAAGTGTGGTACATGCAGGCACTTGACGTGGTGAAAACTGAAGAAGGAGCTGATGGTATGGCCACACCCCTGCTTATGTAGAGGAGCGGATGGGGGTGTGGCCAGACAGATGAGATATGTAAAGGTGCATGTGAGAATTTATTCAGTGCTGCATTGCAGTATGACGCAGAGCGGAGCTACACAATAATATAACTGATACAAGATTAAAAAAGCAACAACTCGATTAAATTAACACGTGTAGTCTACTGTACAGTATATCATTCAATTAACACATGTAGTCTACTGTACATATATCATTCAATTACATGTGTAGTCTACTGTACATATACTGTATCATTAAATTAACACGTGTAGTCTACTGTACATATGCTGTATCATTCAATTAACATGTTTAGTCTACTGTACATACTGTATCATTCAATTAACACATGTAGTCTACTGTACATATACTGTATCATTCACTTAACACATGTAGTCTACTGTATATACAGTATCATTCAATTCATATGTGTAGTCTACTGTACATATATCATTCAATTAACACATGTAGTCTACTGTACATATATCATTCAATTAACACATGCAGTCTACTGTACATATATCATTCAATTAACACATGCAGTCTACTGTACATATATCATTCAATTAACGCATGTACTCTACTGTACATATACAGTATATTTAAATTAACACATGTAGTCTACTGTACATATACTGTATCATTCAATTAACACATGTAGTCTACTGTACATATACTGTATCATTCAATTAACACATGTAGTCTACAGTACATATAGCAATATGGGGCAACTTACTCCTTGGATCAAACCCGAAGTTACAAGTCTTGGTGTTATAATAGACTCAGACCTAAGCTTTAAATCAACAAGGTGACAAAAACATAATTTTCCACCTTAGAAAGATGGTTAAGGTACGGCTGTATATAAATAAAAAAGACGCTGAAAAACGGATCCATGCCTTTATCTCAAGCCGACTTGACTACTGTAATGCACTCCTCACTGGCCTCCCAAAAAAAAACACAGAACGACTCCAACTCATACAAAACTCGGCAGATAGGCTACTAACTAGAACCAAGAGGAGAGACCACATCAGTCCAGTATTAGCTAACCTACACTGGCTTCCGGTAACATTTAGAATTGATTTCAAGGTCCTCCTCCTTATATACATAGCACTAAATGGAAAGGGACCAAGCTACATTGCAAATTCTCTGGTCAACTATGTGCCTCCTAGAACATTGCGATCATCTACTACTGGTCTATTGAAGGTTCCAAGCCACAGTCTAAGGAAAATCGGGGATGCAGCCTTTGCAAACTATGCACCAAAGTTATGGAACACACTACCTATGGACATTAGGGAAGCTAGATCTCTTAATAATTAAAAAAAATAAGCTAAAAACGACCTCGAGTACCAGAGGGGACTCGTGCAATGTATGGCTTACACGTCCACATTACAGCCGGCTTGTGGGAGGCATGAAACAGCGTTCGAGATAGGGGAGGGTTGAATTGGATGATACAAAATTGTGATGGGAGAAAAATAGAAAATGTGGATAAATAAATTAATAAAAAAAATAAATAAAAAAAAACGTACCTCTTCACCATAGCCTTCTAATACACTCCACTGTTGATTGTACTGTAGCACTATTAGTCTATTTTACTCTGTCCATTCTATTGCATAATTTTACTATCTATTCCAGGGGTGGCCAACCCGCGGCTCGCCAATATGCGGCTCTTCCATCCATAATTTTTTTTTATATAATTTTCTTTACTTGTTTTTTTTTTATGTCACTCATTCCATAAGGACGTAGAATAAACATTTAAAAAAAATTTAATGGTCCATTTGCATGTTCTTGGTATCTGAATCTAGGGACATATATGGATCAGTGTCAGAAATAGTGTGTCTGTTACTAGGCTTGAGTAAATTGTAATGAACCAAAGGAGAATATCAATTCTATTTAAAAAAAAAAAAATCTTTGACTGTGAATAACACCATGCTAAAATTGACTAGACCTGAAAAATCTAAGCAAATGAATAAAGGGAAGATGATTAAACAGAAGGTTTTGTAGATACAGTACTGAATTCTGCCATCTTTTTTATAATGTAAATTTCTCCCCAATTTTTCATCGTATTGCAACACCGTTTTTTGCAAGACGTTCACAGAAAGGTAGAGAAACTTGTGTTCTGTTTTATGGCAATAACGTTCAGGTTTGTGGGAGATAATCCCAAAAAATAAGAGAAATAAAAAAGTAAATCCAGAAGTCAGATGATTGACAGGGGCTGGTGTGAGCTGGGTAGGGTAGTTTTTTGAAATTCGAAAGCTCTGAGTCTCTTCCTTCAAAAGACTACACTCACTTTTGGCTGTGCCACTTCCTCCTGTCAATATGCGCCGGTTTCCGACTCAATGGCCTGAGATTGCTATAATCTTATATTTCACTAATAACAGTTAAAATAATTGGTAAACAAACATAATGCTGAAAATATACACTTTTACTGTATATCTGAGACCTATAAACACATGAAGGGTGCCGTGACTGAAAAAAAAGGTTGAGAAACGCTGGTATATGGTGTGGCTCTTTGTGGTACCACAGTCATTTTTGTGGCTCTTAGTCTCTGACTGGTTGGCCACCCCTGATCTATTCTATTCTACTATTTTATTGCACTGTATTATTTTACTCTGTCTATTGCTTTTTATTACAGGTTCAAAACTGTCAGGAATTAAAATGTGTGGGTATCAAACAAGAGACTGTCAGGCTTTAAAACTGTGTAGGACCCAGGCCTAGAACTGTACCCTGAGAGAGTGAACTGCGCCCTGAGAGGGAGGTTTGCCCTGGGTGGGAGGTTCAAAGGGTCAAAGTGGGTATAAAACAGGAGGGACGTTTTAAACTGTGGATACCAAACAGAGAAGGTAAAGATGACTTTGAACTGTTGAACAGTAATCCAGAACTATTTTATTGCACTGTAAAATATATATATTTTTTTAATCTATTCTATTCTACAATTTTATTGCACTGCACTATTGCACTATTTTAGTCTGTCTATTTTATCTTACTCTTTTTATTATTGTCTATAAAACTGAATCAAACCATAAACAAGGTGGCCTGTTGGGATGTTAGATCCTAATGTAAAAAACTGTGATTTTATATGTCTGCACTTTATGTGCTCATTTTATGCCTGTCTTTTTTCTGTTGTGAAGCTGAGGTATCAGGGTAATCGTACAAGCTAATATGACTCCATGTCAATAGGTTACAAAGTGGTCAGAAACAGACCTTGAGTAGATTCAGCAGTGGTGAAAGCCATGAAGGATAAGCTTTTGTCTACAAAAGCTAAAATAGATGGTTTTGTCAGATAAGGAAGTTAAAACCATAAAGACACTCAAAAGGAACTCAGTTGGGACGGAGGTCAGTAGATTATCTCAGAGGATACGGCCTTAGGTCAACGTAAGGGTCTGGCCTTGTGTTTATGGTATTAGAGCAGTTGAGACAATCATTGATCCTGAGAACAGATCTGGGTTTAGCAAGGACCAGGGTAGAACTGTTAGAATTGACTAAACCAGGGAAACTAATAATCAAAAGACAAAATACATATTAAATTGGTGATAATAGGTAAATAGGCAAATAAATTAAGTGCTATTTGAATACTGGAACCTATGTAAAAATGGTTATAGTCCAACTACTTACATAAGGGTATTTTAATCAATCAAAGACAATAGGTGACCAAAACAGTTACATTAACTTAAAGGGTTTCCTATTTCATGATCCACATTCCAAAGAGGGCTTCAGAATACTGGTTGGCTGGATAATATTCTTTTAACTGTTTTAAGTTCAAATCAATAGTAAAAGTATTAAGGAAAGAATCTGTACATTTGTCTTTAAGAATTATAGACAAAGCTCTTGATTCTAATTTGAAAGCATTAATCCAAAAAGGCTTTAATTAGAAAACTATACTCTTAGAGAAATTACTAGAGGGAGGATCTTCTTCCTGACTCAGGCCAGACACGGCCTCAGGAGTGTTTTGATTGGTTGAGGGTGGGTGTCCTTCATGCGGACGGGAAGCAGGGGGGCACGGGCCTGAAAAGGTTTAAATGCTCGTGCCCCGGCAGATGGAGGACACACACAACAGACAGAATGCAGACTGATGAAGATGAAGATGACGAGGAGAAATTACCAGAATTGAACGCTGATTAAGGCCCTCCGCTCGCCATGTCAATCTGACTAACCTACGTACTATGCGCATTGCCAACGATGACCAACCTGCTGCAATAATGCTTTTGTAAACACTGGAAACCAATCCAGAGGAAGAGTGTGTATTTAGAGAGCTTTTGAGACAACCACCTTCAGGGAATCTCTTGAATAAAGCGACCGAAATACCACTCTAACTTGCTCGTGTGGACTCCGATTTCTTCTGCACCTCACACCTGCACCAGACCGGTGGTCGACCCAGACACGTAGCCACAGAATAAGCAGAGTACTGACCAGAATATACGACAAAGCACTTTGAGCTGCAGTTTCTGTATGAAAGGTGATATACAAATAAAGTTTATTATTATATATAATTTCATTAACACTGGCACAGCCGACAAGGGGACAAATGACCCCTAGGCATTTTCAATAAATGTATCCTCGTCACTCGGTCGAGTTCCAGCTCTGTCACTCAATGACTTTTCCTAAAAGTACCCGTTTTATCTGCAGCACGGTTTCTGAAATTTCAAAATGACTTCAGGAAAATGTAATTAGAACGTTATTCCACATATGGGCCGTTGGAACGGATGAAAGTCAAAGCACTTTGCGAGCGTCTAGCGCAGGGGTGGCCAACCCGTGGCTCGCGAGCCGCATGTGGCTCTTTGCCCCGTCAATGTGTGGCTCTTCCATCCAAATTTTTTTTTTTAATAAATTATAATATTATTATTATTATTATTATTATTTTATTTTGATGTCACTCAAACCTACATTTCATTGTGGTAAACCTCATATTTTTATATTCAGAGGTAATTATATAGTTTACACTGTTTATTTTTCTCATATTTCTCATATAAGCTGTCGGGTCATCTGACCCGTTCCTGGCGGGAATTAGTGGCATTTTCTCCATGGCTGTGCTGCTAGTGTTAACACATGTAGAATTAGCACTTTTTCTGGGGCCAATGTGTGACAATTCTCTGACCACAGACGCACAATTCTCCACAGAAGAAAGGCCCCAGTTAGCGGTTGACAGGAGGTTCAGCACCAACACTCACCGCCTGCGACTGTTATTTTTTTTTATCTACTTTTTCTCCTCCTTTTTCTGTGATTTTTCTCCCCAACCCAATTTACCTGTGTGTGTGTGTGTGTGTGTGTGTGTGTGTGTGTGTGTGTGTGTGTGTGTGTGTGTGTGTGTGTGTGTGTGTGTGTGTGTGTGTGTGTGTGTGTGTGTGTGTGTGTGTGTGTGTGTGTGTGTGTGTGTGTGTGTGTGTGTGTGTGTGTGTGTGTGTGTGTGTGTCCAATAATAGTATAATAAAGAGACTAAAGCGATGTAAAGTGCATGGTGTAGGAGAGGACCGGTGGGCTCTTACCATGGTGGTGAGGATGTACTTGTAAAACGCTGATGTCATACCAAGCTCTGATGCCTGCAGAATGAGAGAGGAGAGGGAGAGAGAAAGAGATTAGACACAAAAGGTAAAGAGAGGAGAGAGAGTGACAGAGGGAGGGCGAGATATACAGTATAGGGAAGAGAAGAGAAGAGAAGAGAAGAGAAGAGAAGAGAAGAGAAGAGAAGAGAAGAGAAGAGAAGAGAAGAGAAGAGAAGAGAAGAGAAGAGAAGAGAAGAGAAGAGAAGAGAAGAGAAGAGACGAGAAGAGAAGAGAAGAGACGAGGGAGATGGAGAGAGGAAACAGTTAGGGGGAGCAGAGGAGGACAGAGGAAGCAAGAGGCAGAGAGCAAGAGAGACAGTTGAGGGGAGGTGGAGAAGAAGGAGAGAGCACAGAGGAGTAGGGGTAGAGGAGGAGGACAGAGAGAGATAGAGAGAGAAAGAGAGAGAGGGAGAGGGAGAGATAGATAGAGAGAGAGAGAGAGAGAGAGAGAGAGAGAGAGAGAGAGAGAGAGAGAGAGAGAGAGAGAGAGAGAGAGAGAGAGAGAGAGAGAGTGCAAGCCTTACGTCAATCATAGCTTTACATCATCAGCGTAATGCTAGGACACTTGGCTGAGGGCAGACAGCCATTCCAGCGTTGCCTAGTGAAATGCATCCCATAATACAGGAGAGCTCTGACTCACTGCAGTGCTCTGACAGCGCTACAGGCTACTACATGAATCACAGCACGCCTTTGGATAGTGAACTAACATCTGCATTGCATCCCGGCGATAAGAGATGTTACTTTTGTCTAAGATTATTTTTTAAGTGAGCAAGTAGTTTTGCAAAAAGTTTTGCGTAGTAGCAACTGCCCTCTCAAAATTACCAGAGGGGACTGAATCAAATCCTCCTTCTACTCTGATGTAAAGGCCTCTACATGCTACAGCAACTTCAAAGCAACTGCAACACAACATCGGCGCGATTTCAACGCGGTTGTTTTAGTGGGTCTTGTAGACTGTGTTGCGAGGACGTTGCGTACATGTCCCCCAAATCTAACCTAAACAGCCGTTGCGTTGATATTGCGTAGCAGTGATTGGTTGGTAGTGAATGGGGGCGGGGCTGTCATAGAATAATATTGGTCCCGCAGCGAGGAATACCATCCGCCATTGTTGTAGCCAGCAAGCTATGCTATCAATATTAGCTAAATAATTAGCGTCATAGCTGGCCTTTTTCTGAAAACCCAAGCACATATTGTTCCATAGCATACGCCTTCAGTTGATCATGACAAATCCTCTCTTACCTTGACGATTAAAAAGCCTCCATAATTTAGTAAATAAAGCTGTAGCCAGCCAGCTAGCATTGATGCTATACAAAATGCTAACCACATTAGCTACATAGCTAACCAACTAAATACAATGGTATCCTGAGGTAACGTTAAATACAACGTTTGCTAGTCGAAATGACTGGACACACACAGGGACAAGTTAAACATCAATCAATTCATTTATTCCAACAGGTAGTTTGAGCTGCATGAGCCGAGGTCTTTCTCTCCTCTCCATTGGAAACTAATGATGTTACGGTAACGTTAGCTCGAAAAGCACAGAAACGGGCGACAGAAGTTAAGCTGCTAGCAACAGACACTATAACACTTCCGGTCGGGGGATTTCAAAATAAAAGAGCGACGTCTAAAAGCACCGGAAATACGTTTATTTTGTACATTATCTAACGTTAACACAAACCTAAACTAACTTTAGTTAAACTAACTTTGCGCGTCGATGTTGCAGAAGCATAAAGGCAGAGTGTCTACAACACTGTTGCTTTGTCGATGTTGTGGTGCAGTTGCTTTGAAGTTGCTGTAGCATGTAGAGGCCTTAAGGCTGTCCCCGAAGCCTGTTTTTGGGATTCGAACTTCGTCAGGGTTTTTCGAACGAATGTTCGAACCTTCGTTTTTTTATATATATATATTTATTTTTTTCATAACTTTTTTTATTTAACTTTTTTTTATAAATATCCTCAAACTAAATCCTCAATTTGAATAAAGTGATTAATCTGATTAAATTAGTATTTTTTATTTATTTTTTTTAAATCAACTTTCCAGCCCCAGACCCAGCCCAGGGAGAAGCCCCACCCCAACTAAATCAATTTTCTAATGAATATAACTCATCAGTTTATTTTAATACTATAATACTAGTGTAGCCTAATCTTTATCTGCAACAGAATGAATAGATTTTTTATTATTTGTTTTGTATTAAAAATAAAAAATTCAAATGTTTATTTAGAATTCGAATGCCAACGTAACGAACGAAGGTTAGAAGGTTTGAACGTTAGGGCTCAGCCCTACTCTGATGTCATCTCCAAAGGCCAAGGGAATTCCAAAGCCCTCTTCTCCACCATCACCAAACTCCTCCAGCCCCCTTACAACCCCCTCCAGACCACCTCCTCCGATCTCTGCAACAGATTCACGGAATTCTTCCAAACCAAGATCGATGCCATCTACCTGCAGCTCCAGTCTATTCCTGTGTCCCCCACACCTCCGGTTGTTAAACATGACCCCCTGCCCCATCCCACCTACTCCTTTTCATCCTTCTCCCTGGTGGACACAGACTCCATTATGAAGCTGGTGTCAGGCTCTAAATCCTCCACCTGCTCTCTGGACCCCGTCCCCATGCCCACCACCCTGGTGAAGGCCCTTCAAACCCTCTGCTCCCCTCCCTCCCCCTCCCTCACTCACTGCCTGCCTCCAGGACATAAAAACATGGATGACCACCAACTTCCTTCAACTCAACAGCAAGAAGACAGAATTAATAGTTGTAGCTTCCCCAGCCCTCCTCCAAAAGATCGACCGCCTTGTTCTCTCCGTGGATGGCTACTCCATCTGCCCCTCCACGGAGGTAAGGAACCTGGGCGTAATACTGGACTCAACCCTCTCATTTCACCCTCACGTCAAGTCTGTCACCAGGTCCGCCTTTTTCAACCTCAGAACCATTTCCGGCCTCCACCCCTCACTCTCCGACACCTCAGCGGAAACACTCATTCATGCCTTCATCACTTCCCGACTCGATCCTCCTCCTCACCTACAAATCCCTGCACGGGTTGGCCCCTTCCTACCTGACCAACCTACTCCACCCCAACACTCCAGCACAAGGCCTCCACTCCTCCAACTCCGACCTCCTCACCATCCCCCGCACCAGGCGTTCCACACTGGGAGACCAAGCTTTCTCTGTAGCTTTCTCTGTGGAACTCCCTCTCCCCCTCCATCCGAGGCTCTGACACCATCAACCTCTTCAAAACCCACCTAAAACACACCTGTTCACGCCTTCACGCAACACGGCCCTGCTCCCAAGTAGCCCAAACACATTCAGAGCCCAAGCTTAATTCCTTTTTACCCCCTTGAATGCCCAGCACCACTTCAATGTTAACGTTAATATCGCCTAATCTATGTTTTAAATTATGGCTATGTGTCTAATCTGCCCGTCGCTTATCAAAGACAAATTTTCCAGTCAACATTGTCGTAGCAGATTGTTTTTTTATCGCTTCATTTCCGTTTTCTAGCATTTTGAAAAGCACTCGTTTTCACGGAAAAAATAAGACATTCCATGATAATCGCCCTTTACTGGAATATTCTAGAACGTTGTAATTTTTCTGCCTATTTATGAATCGTTTTCAAATAAACGCTAGATTATCGATAGTATATGTGTACGCATGCACGCTCTGGCCACGAGCTGAAAATCAATTCTCCTATTTCCTGACCGCTCGCTCAAACAGCAATATCACATAATCACATAAAATCTTATATATCCGTGAAAACGGGTCTGATTATCCTAAGACTGGTAACATAGATTCCTTACCTGAGATCAGATGGTATCCAAATGGATTATTCCAATTCCTGATCGCCATTCGAAAAAATGTATCCTTTTATTGATCCACTGTGTATACTGTAAAAACACATAATCCCAGCTGCTCTGAGGCTCCAGAGTGAAACTGATCGACGCCGGCTGCGTGAGTGAGAAGTAAAATGTGGAGTCCGGATTTTTTTTTCTCATTCATTTTCATTGAGTTCAATCCAAAAGGGTGAATTACCATCTGGGAGACGATAGGGGGCGCTTTTTTCACATCTGAGCGCATGGGGTGGCTGAATTTCCAACGGTAGACTCGGTTGATGAAATATGAATTCAGATCGCTAATAAAAAAATAAAAACGAGAAAAAACAAATATTCTCGTGATGGTCCTTCAACCCGCGGGGGGTAAACCCGAGAAAACTCGGTTGGGCAATCAAAGTGTTAAGCTACAGATCCTGTTGTTTTTGTTTTTGTTCATTTTCTTGTTACCGTTTCAGTTTCATCCAATTGGACAGCACCTTGCTTCCCTTTTTTATCTAATTTCTTTTTTCTGTTGTTACTATACAATTTTTTTTTTTTTACCCTTTCTTTTATATAGCTTCTCTCTCCTTTTACAGTATCCTTGAGTCTGAGAAAGGCCCTTTTCTCTTTAAATCCAATTTATTATTATTATTATTATTATTATTATTATTATTATTATTATTATTATTATTATTATTATTATTATTATTATTATTATTATTATTATTATTATTATTATTATTATTATTTTTATTATTGATATAGAAAGGCCCTTTTCTCTTTAAATCCAATTTATTATTATTATTATTATTATTATTATTATTATTATTATTATTATTATTATTATTATTATTATTATTATTATTATTATTATTATTATTATTATTATTATTATTATTATTATTATTATTGATATAGAAATACATTATGTTTTTATCAAAACAATATAAAGACCTCAAGCACTACATTTTAACTGCAATATTTTTTACTGACATCACACACATCCACACGTACACACTCACTTTAAATAAACATGCACCGTAACACCCACTTTACTCACTTTAGACACTTTAACAAACTTTATATTTATTGGTAAAGAGATTTGCACTACAATTCATACCTCATTGCACCTTACCCTAAGTTGTACCTCTTCCCATTTCTGCATTGTACTGTAACTCACTGTTACTATTTTTTTACTCTGTATTGTATATTGCAGGGGTCAGCAACCTTTTTGACATGAAGTGCCAGTTTGAAATATAGTTGTAACTAGTGTGCCTTATCAACAATATTCCATGCATCGTAATTTTTTTTCTCATAATCGGGTATTTTTTATGATAATTTTTACATTATTAAATCAGTAATTATTGTTATTGTTATTATTAACAATATTATTATGATGGTTGTATCAACCCTAAATCTGAGTTGGGGCGGGGGTGCAATGCAGACAAACAGTTTTGCTTTACTGAGCTCCGTTATCTGGGGGCTGTAGTTGGTAACTTTAAACTGCACACCGGAGCATCTTTTAATCCAGCCATAGGCGCCTCCGTAATTGAGCAGGCGAAGCGGGTGCTCTACCAGTATTGAACTTGGGGGAGCAAACTCGTCTCTTTGCTCCCTCACTTTTTGATCATATGATATATCCCCCCCCCCCCCCCATATATAAATATTATCTAACCATAACTATGTAATTTCAATCAAATTAATAATACGCAATGACACTTAATAGCAAGTTTTTAAGTTTCCAAAGACTGCGACACCCCCCTGTCCGATATGGTTTGATCCAGCCCCCAGCAGACAGAGCGGACGCGCACTCCAGTCTCACAGCGCTGCAGGCAGCCTCCAGGTGTAAACTGATACGCAGGCAGCGTGAACACTTTGTCACAACAGCAGGATCTTCCACTAAGTAAGTTCAGTTGTTCGAACAAACTATTATGTTAGACATCATCTTTACTATTGAGTGGTATAACTTCTACCACGCAATACAATAAAATTGTTTCCTGGTCCGAAATGCCATCTGGTCAATAATAATAATAACAAAGTTTCCCTCTGGTTGGCGTTAGCTTTAGTGCTAGCCGCTAGCTAACGTTGTCATATATCTAGATATGTGGTGTCGTCAGCTGGATAACGTTGACTTCGTTTGCAAATTTTAACGTTCGCTATGGCAGACGAGCAGGGCCGGATTAACGACGGCCGCGGCCCGTGGGCCTTTAGTGACGAGGGCCCCCCCAAAAAAAATTACTTTTTTTTTTATTTTTATTTTTTTTTATTATAATAATAATGCAATAAAAGTCTGAAAATGAAGGGATTATGTCCATGAGTGTCATTTTTAGAAATTAAGGCCTGCCTCTTATATAAGCCTCTCTAATAAAGGCCTGGTGCTCTTTGCAGCTGAGGTAAATAGAAGACCCGTCCTATATTTGAGGATTTACGGTAAATCAAGATGTTCAATTATCTTAAGGTACAATAACTGAAATGAAAATGTGTGTGTGTGTGTGTGTCCAGCCAACCAGGTAACATGGCAGAAAAAAGAAAGAATACAGACATCGGAGCATTTTTCAGTACACCAAAACGCAAAGTAAGAACCCTAGTAGCCTAATAGCTCAAAGACTTAAAGGGCGGGCTCCACAAATAATGGATTGCACGGTGTTAATTGCACCCTTACTTACAATTCATTATGAATTGTAAATGGGGGACCCTGATGTAAACAAAACAAAAGTCTTTTTCTGGTCTGCATCCCCTTAACAATTGTGTGTATTGAGCCGTACTATATTGTACCCATTCTGCAATATGTTAATTCCATTTTTTTATATTATTATTATTATAGTAATTGGCTATCATACTGCAATATAAACTGAGTTTTATAGTGAAAAGAGCAGTTTTATTAGTCAAGATTGAAGGCTCTATATTGCAGGAAATTGCACGTACAGGTTCATTAAATGAACAAAATATCTGCCGTGGAGGGGGTCGTGCCGGACACCCTCCAAACCACCCCTTGCCTGTCAAAAAAAATAAAAAAAAAAAATAAAAAAAAATAAAATAAAAAAAAATAAAAAAAAATCTAAAATAAATGCACCCCCACTTTCAACTATAACTAGGCGGCCATGAATCCAGCTGTTTGCTGTTCTCTGATATTTTCGGACATTTCGTTGATGCGTCGCTCGACACTTCGAGCTGACATGGGGATATCTTTTATTCTTGATTTGATTGTCTCTTTGTTTGGCAAGCCTTCAAACAAAACATCTGAGCTACAGAGAAAAGCCTCCTTGATATACACGCCATCAGTGAATGGCTTTCCACATTTCGCAATGCAATGAGCAATGCGCTAGCTTGCTTCAGTTGAGTGGTTTTTAGCAGTCGTGAACACTTTGAGGGTGCTGGCTTGCTTTCCATACCTGGCCACGGCACGTTTAATCGATTCTGCCTTATCCGCCTGATCTTTGAAACTTTTTTGATGCTTCGTCTCAAAATGGCGTTTCACACCTGACGTTCTGCAAACTACATTTTCTAAACATAAAGTACACACAGCACGGTCCTTCTGACACACAAACCCGTAGTCGTCTGTCCACGAGGGCTGGAATGCCCGAATTTCCTTTGCTTTAACTTTCTTAGCGGGGGTTGCCATCATGAAAGACGGCACATACAGAATGCAACCGCAGCACTGTGTGATTACCTGGGAACTGCGCGCGGGCGCGGGAGGCCAGCTGACTGCTGACAGCTGAGCACCATGGGAACAGCTGTATAGCTGTCATAGGGGTGTGCAAAACATTTAACTTACAAAAAAGAACCTGTGGGAGGATTTCAACAAGATAAAAGATTAATGCTGCCCCGTGTGCCAATGAAAATGCCCCCGCGTGCCTATGCAGGCATGCGTGCCTAGGGTTGCCTACCCCTGGTATATTGTATATATGTATATTGACTGAACACTTTTTGTTTACGTACTTTTGACTTTCTATTTTATACTTTTTATCTATTTTTATCTAGCACACTCCCAGGAGCTCATACAGGAAAAAAAGTGTATTTTTTACTATGACAACTAATAAAGAAACTTGAACTTGAAACTTGAATATGAGTATATCAACAGATTAAGGTCTAGAGGAAGCAGGCTGCTCCACAACCGCGGCCTGGTTTTTCCATCCACCGATCATCATCATCTAATAATGTATTATTAGTAGGGCTGTCAGTTTATCGGGTTAATCAGATTAATTAATTACACAGCAAATTATCGCGTTATGAAAATGAACGCAAAACTAATAAAAGAAATATATCTATATATTATTTTTGTATCTCATTCATTCCATAAGAACGTAGAATAAACATTTATATACTTTTTTTTTTTTAAATGGTCCATTTGCATGTTCTTGGTATCTGATTCTAGAGACATCTATGGATCTCAGGGAATGTATTCCCAGTGTCAGAAATACTGTGTCTGTTACTAGGCGTGAGTAAATTGTAATGAACCAAATATCAATTCCATTATTATTATTATAATTTTTTTTATCTTTGACTGTGAATAACACCATGCTAAAATTGACCAGACCTGAAAAATATAATAAAGGGAAGATGATTAAACAGAAGGTTTTGTAGATACAGTAATGACTTCTGCCATCCGGACACATGCAATTTGATATGATTACAGAATATAAAATATCAGGCCTAAAATGGTTATGTGATTAAAATGCAATTAATTAGATTAATTAATTACAAATCCTGTAATTAATTAGATACAAAAAATATAATCGCCTGACAGCACTAGTATACATTATTATATAAGTATCGTGGGTAAGATGACCGTATTGGAGTACATATACATCCCCCATTTTGTTAAACACTCAAAAGTAGGTTGTTATCCACTAACATCGGACATGCTGCTGGACTACAGGAGTGAATAATGGTTGACCTCTGACCTTCTTGAGGATGAGATAGGAGACCGAAGCGTTGGCGTCGATGATGATGGTGGCCACCTTGTCGTCGCGGATCTCCTTCAGCAAGGGGGTGGGATCCAGGTTGTCGTCCAGCATCCTGATTGACAGCGTATCCCGGGAGATGAGGAAGCGCCTCACCAGCTCCTCCAATCTCAGCAGGCCTGAGGGGCAGAGTCGCCATGTGTGAGCTGTATATCTAGGCCTGTATCCTACAGAAACCTTTCTATACAGTAAATGGGATTTTGCCATTGACAATGTTTTTTTTTTTTTTTACTGTCAGAAGTTTGGCAACCAGGGAGCGAATGTAACAGTAAAGTGCAATAGCTAATCAGATCTATGTACAGAGTTGTAGTATAATAATTATGTACAGTGATACAGGTATAAAGACAGTATGGTACTGTAGTAGTCATACTGGCCAGCAGCGTAACTATGTAGTAAGAGTAGGATAAGTACAGATATAGATATAGTATATACAGATATGTAAAAGGACTATGTGCAGGTAAGTACAGACAGGTGTGGATAGATATGCGGTGAAAATAAATATATACTGTATATATATTTATATATGGTATATATATGGTGGGATATATATATAGGGTATATACTATACTTTAACAATCGAGACAATCCGTCTACTTTGAGCAAATTCCTCTCAAAAACTAGTGTCACCGATGACAAGTCAAGAAGACACACTTGACACACTTCACAGAATGAGCCTTTACTGGAAGGCCTGTCTCTATGACTTCCTTAATTGTAACGCTATAGTAAAACACCCCTAGCTATGTAAATAAGTGTTGGGGCAGGCATCTGGGGATTGGAAAGGGGGGGGGGGGGGGGTCAGGGAGGAGGAGCACACAGGGTCCGTCAGCAGGAGAAAGGCTCTGTAAGTAGTGGGGTAATCACTGAACCAGGCCAAAACTTTAATTAGTTTGAGGAAGGAGGGAAAAAAATCAATTCACTTTACAGCCTCCTCGTTCTCTCTCTCTCTCTCTCTCTCTCTCTCTCTCTCTCTCTCTCTCTCTCTCTCTCTCTCTCTCTCTCTCTCTCTCTCTCTCTCTCTCTCTCTCTCTCTCTCTCTATTTCCTCTTACACTTTCTCTCTCTCTCATTAGCTCTGTTTCTCTCTCTACACACGTGCACGCTAACCTCTCTCTATCTCTATCTCCCTCTCTCGCCTTCTAATCAACCCTCTGCTCCAGTTACCTCTCTTTCTCTTTATCCATCCATCTCTCCCCCTCTCTCTCTGTCTTACACTTCATCTCTCTTCTCCTCCTCTTGCTCAGTCTCTATTACCATCACGCTTGTCTTTGCTCACACACCCTCTCTCCTCTCTCCCCCGGCCCTCTCTCTCTCTCTCTCTCTCTCTCTCTCTCTCTCTCTCTCTCTCTCTCTCTCTCTCTCTCTCTCTCTCTCTCTCTCTCTCTCTCTCTCTCTCTCTCTCTCTCTCTCTCTCTCTCTCTCTCTATCGCTCTCTCTCTCTATCGCTCTCTCTTCCCTCCTTCCCTCCTTCCTCTCTCCTCTCCTTCACCTCATCCATCTCATGAAAACTGCATAACGGAATTAGGCTCCGACCAAGCGTTGTGGTCCAGGCATAACGAGAGAGGGATCTATTGGAAACAATCCAAAAAATCTCCCAACACGCTCCTTTAAAAGCATTTTGTACGCGGCCTGATGCTAGCAGAAGCCAAGAGGAGAAGTGACTTAAATGAAGATAAGATAAGATAAGATATTCCTTTATTGATCCCCTCGTCATAGCAGCATGGTGTAGGGAGGAGGGGAGGTACAGGTATGGGCAAGGAAATAGTAGAAAGACATAAATATAGGCAATAAAATGACATCTGAATATAAAAAATATAAATATAATACACAAATATAAATATTATGAATTATATAATAAAAGAAAATAATTATAGTAATATTATTAATAATAATAAACAGTATAAACAATATGATATCTGCATAATATCTGAATATAAGAATATGAGAAAGTAAACAGTAAAATCAAATTAACGGCTTTACGATCCACCCTTCAAAGCGCTTTGTTCTCCGAATGCGCCGTGTAAAACCCCTCCAGCATGGCATCCTGATGTGTGACTTCACACATTGCCTCAACGCAGCAAAACAAAGCACATGAGAACGTCCAGTTCTTTTGAACGCGTCACCGCACCACACAAACCACTGTGGTAAACAGGATGAATAAATTAACTGGGCCGGCGGTAAACAGTAAGAAGCATTTTGTATAAAAGTATTCTGTACTTCTGTATGACAACTATTAAAGAAACTTGAAACTTGAAACAGTGTCTGTCTGTGGCGACAGAATGGAACAGCACAAGCACACACACAAACACACACACACACACACACACACACACACACACACACACACACACACACACACACACACACACACACACACACACACACACACACACACACACACACACACACACACAAGCACTTGCACACGTACATTTTCACATACACACAACTCTAAACACGAGTACCTCACCACCCACTCAGGTACAAGCATAGACCACTGATGCAGGCACAAGCATACACACACAGGAGTATATACCTACAACCTACCATTCAAAAGCGTGTACAAATGTGTGCGCACATGCAAACACACACACACACACACACACACACACACACACAAGCACACACACACACACACAAGCACATACCTGTACACACACACTCGAATGTGTCCAACATACAAACACCCGGCCCCACACACACCCACACAGCATGTGGAGCCAGTCTGTTGAGTGGCAGTTAGCACCTATTCTGCAGCCATGGCAACCAGCTCCATGGCGATAGATAGCACAGCCAAGTGGGTCAGAGTCTTGGAGTGTGATGAACCTTGTAGAGATCACCTCCTCCAAGCCAAATATAATGCACACACACACACACGTACACACACACACACACACACACACACACACACACACACACACACACACACACACACACACACACACACACACACACACACACACACACACACACACACACACACACACACACACACACACACACACACGTACACACACACACACAACCCTCCATCTCTCCACCAATAACAACATCTATGGACCAGTGACTATCTATACTATAGGCTATTGTCTCTGATCCAAGTGAGAGAGGGGGAGTCTTGTAAAAGGTGAGGCTCTTATCTTCGCGTTGCATTGATGATCAAAATGATCAAAGAAGTCTGAGTCATATCAAAAGCCGCTTGTGTTTCAGCGAGATGGTGAGTGTATGAGGGACGAGATCTATTTTCCGCCGGGCCATAGGAAGCGAGTGGATAACTGTCAGGGGAGATAATGAAAGCATGTCGATCATTAAATCAATTATTCTGATGTAGCGGTTTTGTTTGTCGCACAGTTAAAAGCAAAAAAAAATAATAATCCTTTTCACACAGCGGTGAGGAAGTGTACACTACATACTGTAGGTGCCACCAGTCTGTGTTGTTCCTTTTTTCCCCTTTCAGTTCTGCCATAGTTCTAGTGTGGATAATAATAAAAATAATAATAATTAATTACATTTATATAGCTTTTCTAGATACTCAAAGCTTTCCCCACAATTTAGGGGCGAAATTGCCTCCTTCACCACCACTGGTAGCACCCAACCTTGGGCTATGCAGGCTCAATGGCTGCCATACTGTACACTGGCACCCGGCACACATCACACTACACAATGGCTGAACGGCTCAGGAGACAGGGATTAATATCACCCAATTAAAGGGAAGGGATGATTAGGTGGCCTTGATGTCAGAGACCTGATTGGGAATTTGGCCAGGAACGTTGGGGAACCCCCCTACTCTTTGCGATAGGCGTCCTGGGTTCTTTAGCGGCCGAGATTCAGTCGGGACCTCGGTTTAGCGTCTCATCGGAAGGACGGCACTCGCAGCTGTACGGTGTCCCTATCACCGTAACAGGGTGGACGGAGGACAGAGTGCCCCATGCTGGACAACACCACCACTTTCCGACAACAGCCTTGACCGGGGCTCGAACCGGTGATCTTCCGATCATGAGTCCGGAGCTCTACTCATGTATATGATGTATAGAGGCAAGGACAAGTGCAATAGCTTGGCTCAATTCATCCACCACCTCACCCCCCACCCCCCCCTCCCCCCATGTGAATACTGTGCACCAAAAAAAGGTAATTTTGTCAAAGTGGTTTGCGATGGTTGCGGCGAGCCTGCCGAGCTCCTGCAAGCCTACTGGTGACACCTACTGGCCAAAGATTTAATCGCGCGTCTGACGTGAGCTGACGTGGACAGCGCAGAGCTGGGATTGGCCGCTGCCCTGGGTTGGTCCCTGACGTACTTCCGTATTCACCACGTGGTCTCCGGAGCTTGGTCGGAGCGTTCCATTATCGACCGTGATTAGCTACTTTACAAACATGGACCAACTCAAAGAAAGACTGGCAGAGGAAGTCCCAAAATATAGCCATTTGTACAACACAACGCAGCACAGTACGGTGTACTGCAATCCCGACATTGAACTCTGCCTTAAGTCATATTCTACATAATGTGCTCACAACAATGTTGTCAGTTTGAATCCGACTCACAGCGTCTATCACAAAGAATGTCCTGTGACCTTTCCTGACCTTCCCTGTCACTCTGCACAGTAGAGTATTCAATAAAGCCCCTTACAGCAGGAAACACAACAAGCACTGGCTGAGTGCTAATGTACCCACTTCTCAAAGCACCCTGCGCACCTGCCAAGTGAAAAGAAGTGCACTTTAAATAGCTCTTACGTTTTAAAGCATTCATCATAGGAATATATATTGTGTTTAGGGATTAACAGTGTGAATCAATGTGTTTGAGCCATGCGTGATGAGAAAGCTGTGCTGTGAGCTGCTGCTGGTCTCTGACGCCGGGGTTGAACTTTAGCTGCCCAGACAGTGTGAATGGACACAAAGAGTCATGAGGGCCTCCCACGGAGAAAAGCTATCAATGTAAACGAGTGAGTGTACACACATGTCATGACACAGTACACACATGTCATGAGTACACGCAGCCACACAGAGAATGTGCAAGGATATGCGTACATCAATGCACCCATATCTCCAGGCTACATGTAATGTCCAGGAGTGTGACTGCCCCCGCATTTACACACACACTGTGCCACACAGACCCATACTGCACGTGGGTACTCACACTCGGCCTTGGCACAGACCAGGCTGGCGGAGGGGTAGCCGAAGGAGCGTAAGATGGCTCCTATGGCCAGGCTCAGGTCCTCGTTGCTGGGGTACAGAGTGACTGAGGCGAAGCGGAGGTACGGCAGGCGTGGTGTCTCCTCTGGACCTATCTTCACATGAGGGATCTGGAGGAGGAGAGGAGGGAAGAGGAGGGAAGAGGAGAGGAGAACATCTGATCTAAGGTAAGGAGTCTATGTTACCAATTTTAGGATAATCGGAGCTATTTTCACTGAGAAAACAGCGTGCCCCGTGTGTGTGTGTGTGTGTGTGTGTGCGCGTTGATCAGGAAATGAGAGAATCGATTTCTCAGCTCGCTGCTATAACGTGCATAAGTACACTATCGATAATCTAGTGTTTATTTGAAAACGATTCATAAATAGGCCGAAAAATGACAACGTTTCTAGTGTATTCGAGAATATTCCAGTAAATGTCGTTTTCTGACGGAATCTTTCTATTTTCCTGACATTTTCGAGAAAACGATAGCTTTTCGAAATGCTATAAAACGGAAATGAACAGATTAAAAAAACAATCCGTTTCGACAATGTTGACTGCAAACAAGTCATTGATAAGTGACGGGCAGATTAGACACATAATAATTTAAGACATAGATTATGCATTTTTAACGCTATCATTGAAGTGGATGCTGGCATCCACCACGTAAAGGACGACACCCCCTGCCGGCTCTGAAAGTGTTAACCATTCCACCAAGTGAAAAGACTAACTAAAAGCTTTAGGATGTAAACAGCAGGTCTGTGTACCAATTTTTACACGTCAGAAATGGCTCCAACAAATCCATTTATGTTATGAACAGAAATGTATCTGTTCTCGCACATACATATTGGGAAGATGAATTCAATGTGTGAAAAGAATGGTTTTTCAGAACAATGTACAAAATAACAAATTATACCTATTCAAGAATTTCTCAATTGAAGATATTAAGAAGACATTTTACGCAAACATAGCAACAACAAAAAATCTTAATAGGTTTAATATTGAGTAGCACAACAGTAGCCTATTGTGTGAACAGTGACATTTTAAATCAGTTCTAGTGAAGGGTGGAATAGTATAACATAGTAAATGTGTACTATTGGTCATACTAATGTGTGTATATATGCATATATCTGTATAAGTACAGTATGCATGCATGTGTGTGGGTGTATGTATGTATGGGGGTGTATACAATATGTGTGTAAGCTGCCCTGCGAGGGCAGATAGCAGTAACATACTTGCTGCAGTTTGCCTTTGTAAGGCAGTGCTGATATATATATATATATATATATATATATATGCTAGAAGGGGTAGTAGGCCTACATAGAAGGCTGCTTAGCCCTGAAGGTAGCCCCTTTCGTGACTGCGATGCAAGCCAGGGGCTTTAATACGCAGTCACTTATTCAACCGTATAGTAGCCAGGTTAATGTGCACCATCAAGCACTGCTTAAAAGCGAGCGGTGGGTCCAAAATATATCAGATATAAATTTCAAAGGTACCCACCGTTGCATTAGGGTTTCACACACACATGCGGCAGGGTTTGAAAGCTCAGCGTTGCTAATAAACATTTTAAATCATTTTTATAAACTGGTCAACACTGCTCAAAACGGCTGTATTTCCGTATTTGGCTGCCTGGTGCGCCTGCGCTGTGATCACAGCGCATGCACATCATGCACCCAACGCCGGAAATAATGCAGTGTTGACCAGTTTATAAAAATTCTTTAAAATGTTTATTAGCAACGCCGAGCTTTCAAACCCCACCGCGTGTGTGTGTGAAACCCTAATGCAATGGTGGGTACCTTTGAAATTTACATCTGATATATTTTGGACCCAAGTGACTGCGTATTAAAGCCCCTGGTATATATATAATCTATTCGATATATACCTAAATACTCAACTTTTATGGATTCTGATCATGTACATAATCATTTATTTTGTTATTATATTTTGTATTTGAACTGTCTGCTTTGTTGTTTTTGTATTTGAATAAAGAAAGAAAAATAAAAGAATATAAATGTAAAAAGACATTGAGAAAGAGAGAGAGAAAGGGGGGGGGTGGATGAATATCACACAGTAAATGCATTAACCCCCACACGCACGCACGCACCCACCCACCCACCCACCCACCCACACCCACACACACACACACACACACACACACACACACACACACACACACACACACACACACACACACACACACACACACACACACACACACACACACACACACACACACACACACACACACACACACACACACACACACACACACACCAGTAGGAGATGGATGGAACGGTAAAATCCAGTATGGCGGATAGATGGATGGATGGAGGGAGACAAGAGAGATGGAGAGAGAGGCGGAGAACAGACAAAGTAGAGGATAAAAGGCCACAGGAAGAGCAGATGGAGGAAGTGGATAATGGTTGATTACATGAGAAGGAATTCAATGCGCATGGGAGGCCTAAATCTCTAGGTGCGCCGAAAACGATGTGTGCATGAGTAGGAGGGCTAGGGATTGAGAGAGAGAGGGGTGAGGGAGGGGGAGAGAGAGAGAATGCACATACAAGCACTTGTACATGTGCTTGCTTGTATGTGTGCACATAAGTGTGTTGTGTATCGTAGACACTCACCTCCTTCTCCCCACATATATGGCTGACAGTGGAGCCAGAGGCGGGGCTGGAGGCGGGACCTATCACAGACACCACACCCTTTGGGAGAATCTGACACACTGAGAGGGTAAAACAAAGTAAAAAAATAACAGTGAATGAATATACAGACAGAGGTGTGTCAGCAATACTTAACTGTTTCTCTTCTTCAGCTTGTAGGCAGTGGTAGGGAGTACAGAGTTGGCATGGCTGGGGCGCGCGTGCGCGCACGGGGGGGGGGGGTCAGAAGTCTAAATTTCAATGGTAGGGAGGGGTGGGTCATCGTGTCACTAATTTCCATTCTGACCAATTCTATTCAATCGACCCATTCCACATGAGCAAAGTCTGTCCAAATGCTGACACGAGAACACTAAAACTCCAAAATACCTCACTCTATATGACTCTATCCCCAGGTGAATTACAATGAGTCTGTGATTCATAATAACTACAGACAGGTGCAACCCTCGCTCCCTACTTATGGTACTGGTGATCCACTATTGTCATTGAACCCTGACGATGGAACAAATTAAACATGTATAAACATAAAATAATATAGTCAAATATATTTTTACACTGAAAAAAGTGTACAACCATCATAATCTTTTCAAAATGAATTGCCCTGCCATTTCCTTCCACTTATCCATCGACGGTCAGTTGAGTCGTCAGGCAGAATAGTGAGGAGTCAATCAGAACGGGGTACGTGCGTGGTCTACCTTATGTACTTAATCAATTGATAAGCAATCGGCCTCTTTCATTGATCAATAACCCTGACAGCCTAACATGTCCTCCTTGCCAATCACAGTTGGAGAAAACAGGAGTGTCGAAAAAAACGGACTACCACCCATGAATGACAGAAGCTTGAGCCTCCCGCCCATTCATAGCTTTTTTTTTTATCCACTTTTTCTCCCATTTTTCTATATTTTCTCCCATCCCAATTTTTTTCGTATCATCCAATTCAACCCTCCCCTGTCACGAACGCTGTTTCTTGCCTCCCACAAGCCGGCTGCAATGTGGACTAAGTCATACATAGCACGAGTCCCCTCCGGTACTTGAGGTAACAGCAGTCGCATCTTTTCACCTGCGCAGCTCGATCTCTCAGTGGCGAGGAGTAACGCGTGGGAGGCTCACGCTGCCCCCGACACTTCCTGATTCTACTGCGCAGGCGCACCAACCGACCTGTAGGAGTCGCTGTCCACAACGCCCGATCCCCACCCATCAGTTTCCCACCCCCTAATACGGCCAATGTGTATTAGTACGGACGACCAGCTAAACTGAAAGCAAATGTGGAGCGCTGGGCTCGAACAGGCGAGCCCAGCGTCTCCAGATTTCGTGGCGAGCGCCTTGCCCACTACGCCACGTAGCCGTCCCCCCGCCCATTCATAGCTACGGCCACCTGCTGGCCCGCATGCTTGTTGGAGCAATTCATATGCGTTTATGTGTTTGTGTCTGGATGGGGATTTACATTTACATTTTACATTTTGTCATTTAGCTGACGCTTTTATCCAAAGCGACTTACAAGTTCTGTACGACAAGTCAGCAAGAAGGGTATAACTCTTTCAGCTGAGTAACAATGATCAAACAGTGCTGAAACTTGGGTGCTGCTGTATTGAGTGCATAGACATAAGACATGTTAGTATAGTAGGAGGAGTGCATGGTAGTATAGGACAGTAAGAAGGTTAGTATTTTTTTTCTTTTTCTTTCAGATATTGATTGAAGAAGTGTGTTTTTAGTCGACAGCGAAAGATTGGTCGGGATTCGTCTGTCCTGACTGTGGTGGGAAGTTCATTCCACCATTGTGGATCGAGGACCGAGAATAGGCGGCTTCTCTTTGATGACCCTCCCGGAGCTCGGATAGGAGTGGGTCTTGAGGGTGTGTAGTTAGAGACTATAGGGAGGTGTAGTCTGACGTCACTGGTTGATCCACCCGTATAGGGATTTATCAGTGGGAAAATGGATTATCGGCTATTGTAACAATTCTGCTGCATGGAAATTGAAAAGCTTTCCATTTTGCACAAAATGAGTTCCATTCTATCACTAACATTATTGTTTAAACATTTTTGGTTGAAATAAAATGTCACACATTTTTTTTTGATTAATTGCGAATATTTTCATGTTGAGCTATAGATTGTGGATGAATAAGCACAGAAAGGTACACCATGCCAATGTTAATGCTTTATTTGTTTTAAACGAGGCGATTTAGAAATGGGCAATGGGGAAATATATTGCGTTGGACAGAGGGTGGAACACAAAAAACGGCAATGACGTAACCACTACACCTCTCTATTGACCGGAGGTAGGCGGGAGCCGTTCCCTTTGCCAGGTCAAGGACCTTGAAGCAGATTTGTGTGGCAATGGGGAGCCAGTGCAGGTCCCTGAGAAGTGGGGTAACATGGGCTGATTTTGGTAGGTTGGAGATAAAACGGGCGGTCGCGTTATGGATGAGTTAAAGAGGCTTGGTGGCGATGGTCGGTAGACCAGCGAGCAGTGCATTGCAGTAGTCGAGGCGAGACATGACAGTTGATTGGACAATGAGTTGAGTGGCTTCTTTTGTCAGGAAGGGGCGGATCCTTCTGACATTGCTCAAGAGGAATCTGCAAGTCTTGGTCGTTGTGGCAATGTGAGCAGAGAAGTTCAGCCGATCATCAAGGACTACACCAAGTGTTACAAAGGGTCAGATTAAACCGAATATATATATTTATTACTTGAGATATATTGTATAGTATTTGTATATCGTCTGATATCCCTTGTATATTCTTTGTACATATACACGGAATATCCCTTTACCTAGTACAGGCCAGACCATAATATTCGTTCTCCTATTGGACGGCGATCCCCTAGGCGCCACGGCCATACCCCCCAATGTCTAGTTCAAAGTCACCGCTAAGACATGCCTGGACATGCCCGGTTCTGCGCAGTAATATGAGACAGAAATAAGGCTGGTACTAGATTGTTCACCTTACGTATAAATACATTGCAGGTGGATACAGCAGTAGTCTAGTGTTACCGTAACAAGTTGAAGCCTCACACCACGATACAACGTGCTGTGAAGTGGGCCCGTTTTGCCCCGAAATAGAGCCTTGAGACCGCGTGCGAATTGATAGCTGAAGTGTCAGAGTTTAACGCTGTATCGTCGAGTTCGACCTATTCTATTATTAAGTAATAGTCTATTATGTATAGTGTATCGTGCGGCTACCGTTCTACAGTGACCAGCATTACCAACGTTTCATCGTACCGAGCTAGTGTGCTTATCCAGGCTGGGCGACCTAACCTTGTGCCGTCATCCGAGGAGCCCTAGACGAGAACCGTGTGGATATGTACACTGGATAACCTACACCGACGACTACAGAGCCCTTTTCGGCTGGATTATATTGCTTTGGTCCTGTGGCTGTTGGAGCAGAGAATCGTCTACCCCCACTACCGTGTGGGATTTACCCTGTGAGGAGCACCGTCGAGCCCGCCTCTAGGACTCTGAGGCTGGCTAGCTTTCCTCCATGCGGCACTGCACACCGGAGAATAGCTGTTGCTTTGTCTACGGATCAAGGGATTATTGCACTGTCTCCTGTACCTGGAGTCTCCTTATTCCTCGTTGATCCAGACTTTTGCTACCGACAAATCCTCTCCCCTGCTGGCTTACAACCGGAGGGAACCCCCTTAGTATCTCCAGCTGACCTACTAGTGTACCATATATAATTCTTATGTTACAGGTGGTATTAATTATCTCCTGCGTAATATGCTCATGGACTTACGCTCTTGACCTATTCATGCACATTCTTCGCCTTACAAGCGCAACTCTCAATCTTAATAAATAATGTAAGATAATCTTGGTGCTCTTCTAATAAATATTATTATAAACAGTACTTTCTTGTTAAGCCGTGTTATTGTGGGGGTGTTCATCTCATATGCATGTGTACTGTATGGCCAGTAGTAATGTACATAACTCAGTAGTGGTTTAATGATACCATACTTATTCAATACAGTGAGGGAATTGTACCCCTCAGTTACAATTGGTCCTTCGAGCCGGATGGTAATTAGCATAATATTAATATAATATTAATATTGACATGGCCAGCGATGAACACTCCACAAACGGTTCTCCTAAGCTAGATCGCCCGCAGCGCAGACGGCAGCCACCTTCTTACCTAGAGGACTACGCTGCCAGTCTACTACCTAGCTTTATACAGACGTTAAACGCAGAAAAAGCGGATAGTAAAAGTATGTCAAACCCTACCGACCAGGCGACCCTGCCAGTAGAGACCCTAGTGGGTTCTAACGTAACTGACCAAGCTCACGGGGGGGACAAGGAGGGACATGACATGACTTTACCCCCCGCCAACGTCAACGGGATAGTCCCCGGAGAGCTCCAGGATAAAGAAAGCGCTCCAGGGACGGAACCCGACCCACCACCAGAAGAGACGCGCACCCAGGAGATGGACCTCCTCGGAGCGCGACAGGAGAACGGATCTCCAACGAGCACTGCCAGAAGCCGATCACCTCCATCAGTGTCTTCCCCCAGCGAGGCGGACAAGATGCTGGCGCAGGCATTTATCGCCACCCTGGCAGCCTCCACTGAACGCGATCGACTCCAAGCACAGACGCTTAGCGAGCGCGAACATTCTTCCATGGAACAAGAGCGCTTCCGCGCGCAAAACCAAAGTGAGCGCGAACACTCTACCATGGAAAGAGACCGCCTGCAGGCTCAACAACTGAGTGAGCGCGAACAATCTGCAGACCAAAGAGAACGCTTCCACGCGCAACTCCAAGCGCAAGCCCTTAGTGAACGCGAACACTCTGCGACCCAGCGAGAGCGCTTCCAGGCGCAGCAAAGGAGTGAAGACGACCGCATACGCCTGGAGACCAGACGCCTCCAGACGGAAGAGAATATTGAAAGGGACCGCGCCGAAGCCCAGCGCGCCGATGCACAGCGCGAAGCCGCCAATGCACAGCGCGACGCAGCCCAAGCCCAGCGCGAAGCAGAGCGCGACCTCGCTCACATCAAGCGCGAAGCCGAGCGCGACCGATTACAAGCGCAGATAATGGAGCAACTGATTGCCAGGGCAACCCCCCCTCCCTCCGCACGGAGCTCCAGGGCCTCGTCAAGACAAGGGTCTAGGGCACCCTCCCCTACCCGATCAAGCGACCCGGAGCCCGGCCAACAGAAAGAGCCTATACACGTCTCCGAACCCCCTCCCCGACCGGTCCATGCGAGACCCAGCAACAGGGAAGAACCGGCCTACGCCGCTGAGAGACTAAATAGACGATTACAGGATCTAGAAGACCTGGCAGAGGAAGAAGAAGAGGAAGAGGAGGAAAGTCAAGCCCAACAGCAGCATCGTACTCCACAGGACCAGGAGGTCCAGTACAGCCCAGACTTTACCCCCGAGGCCCTGCGTTACAGACCCCCGACTCAACTCACGGGTGAGCTTGACGCACGACCAGCCCCGAGGAACAGCACCTGGGTACCCGGGCCTTGGTACCCACCAGGTACCAGCCCACCACGACACGTAAGAGGAGACTCGCCTAGGAGGCCTCTCCCCCAACGCTCACCGATGTGCCAGCCATCCATGGCATCGTACCTTGGCACACCGACGTTCCCGGACTTCACACACGAGAACAGAGCACAGTACACAGAGCTACGAATGTGCTTAGAGACAATGATGTCCGATGTCCCCGATGAGACGTACAAGTATGCTATCCTACTCAAGCACCTGAAGGTGCCCAGAGCGCATAATATAGCGCTGGCATATTCCAACTCAAGTACCCCATACACCGCGGCTCTAGTAGCCCTCGACCAACGTTATGGACGCATATGGGACTACGTAATACAAGAGATAAGGAATATTGACCGTCTACCCCCAGCCACAGACAATCGCTCATTAGATGACCTCTCTATCAAGGTACAATCCCTGGTAGGGATGCTGGGGGCACAAAAGGAAAAGGGTAGGCACGAACTGTACGCAAACTCTAATGTTGAGAGAATATTAGAGAAGCTTCCGCCCGCCCGACAAGAGCGCTTCAGGCGGCAAAAGGACCACCGTGATCCCAACGGTCCCGAGCCATCCCTCCTAGACCTGGCCGACTTCCTGGCGAGAGAAGTCAGCAGCCTACGACTGGATACGTTCGTGCGGAGCGTACCAAGCTCCAGAGAGGGACCTAGGAGATCAAACGATAACCGCAGGCTGGTGACCGTCATGCACCAAGCCGAATCAGTACCGCGCAACAAGAACCACAGCACCCCCTCGACAAAAGAGAAGTGGAAGATTGTATGCCAGTACTGCGAAAATGAACACTGGCTGTCACACTGTGACACGTTCAAGAAGATGACCGCCGACGAGGTGAGTCAATGGATAAAGTCCAACCGCCGCTGTTACCGCTGTGCGCGCAGTCACATGGCAGCCGAGTGCCGCTTAAAGAAGAGGTGTAGTCGGTGTGACGGAGCCCACTTGGACGTTTTACATGACAGTAACAGAAGAAAGCCCGCACCCTCAAGCAGCACAAAGGCAAGTGTTATGTATATTGACCCCGCCAGCAGCGGGGGCGCCCGGGTGCTCTTGAAGGTGGTCCGCGTAACATTGAGCTACGAGGACAAGGTCATGGACACCTACGCCGTCCTTGACGACGGGTCAGAAAAGACCCTTCTCCTCGCTTCCGCTGCAGCCCAGCTGGGGCTGCGGGGGAGCGAATAAACGATGACGATTCGGACTATAAGAAGAGACCTGAAGACAATCAAGGGTGAGAACGTCTCCTTCACTATCGCAGCAAGCGGGCAGCCAGAGAGACGGTATAGGATCACTAATGCTTTCACCAGCCAAGACATAGGCCTGTCGCAGTACACCTACCCCATCGCCAAGCTGATGGACAAATACGTGCACCTGCGTCAACTACCTATACCGCTCATAGACGGCGCCACCCCGACCCTGCTGATAGGATCCGACCACGCACACCTCATCGTCCCGATGGACCGGGTCCACACTGGGCCCAGAGGCTGTCCAGCAGCAGTCGAGACCCGCCTAGGATGGACACTACAAGGCCCCCTCTCCAGGTCTCCCAACCGAACAGCAGCCACTCGCTGCCTCCACTCCAGAGTGACAGAAAAAGACACCGCCCTCTTACAGCACGTCGAGAGGCTATGGACACTAGAGACAATGCCCTTTAAGAACGAAAAGAAACACATTCGTTCCAAGGAAGACATTTATGCCATAGCCCTCCTCGAGCAGGGGACAAAGAGAGTCAAAGTCAACGGAGTGATGAGATACGCAACTCCACTCCTGAGGCGAGAGGGTATGCCTACCTTCCACGCCCCAAAAGAAGCGACGGAGCGGTATCTATCGAACACAGAGCGGCGCCTAGCCAGAGACCCCGCTCAAGCTACTGTGTACCGCGCTGAGATTGACAAGCTAATCACAGCGGGACACATAAAGAGAATTGACATTAAAGAGGCCGATCAGACGACCGAATCATGGTACGTGCCGCACCACAAAGTCCACCACAACGGCAAGGATCGTATTGTGTTTAACTGCAGCTACCAGATCGGATCACAAAATCTGAATAAAGAGCTCTTGCCCGGCCCAACACTCGGCCCCTCTCTACTAGGCGTGTTGCTACGTTTCCGCCAGAACAAGGTAGCCATCAGCGGCGACATCAAAGGGATGTTCCTGCAGGTGCGACTAGTGGAAGAGGACAAGCCCCTGCTGCGGTTCTTATGGAGAGAGAGGATCGGGGATGAGCAACCATCCATCTATCAATGGGAAGTCCTCCCTTTCGGAACCACATGCAGCCCATGCTGTGCTACGTTCGCACTGCAAAAACACGTCGCAGAGGACCCAGCAGCTGATGAAGAGGTCCGACAAAGTGTAGGAAATAGTTTCTACGTGGACAACTGTCTGCAAAGCGTCTCGACGCCAGAAGAAGCCAAGGCCCTCCTACTCAAGCTCCGCGCCTCTCTGATCAAAGGCGGCTTTGATCTCCGGCAGTGGGCCAGCAGCGACCCTCAAGTATTGCGCAGCCTCTCCCCAGAGGACAAGGCAGCAAGCAGCGAGACCTGGATGGCGACCATCCCAGGAGAAGCCCAAGAAATGACATTAGGACTAGTCTGGCGCTTCAAAACAGACTCGCTCCATTATAGACACACACCCCTGACCAAGGAGCAGGGAAGGTCGATTTCACTACCGACCACAAGACGGAGTGTATACAGAACACTCGCTAGACAATATGACCCGTTGGGATGTATTCTACCTTACACCACCAGGGCAAAGATGATTGTACGAGCGCTATGGGACAAGGACCAGGGCTGGGACGATCCCATACCCGACCACCTTGCTTCCACATGGAGAGAGTGGAAGACAGAACTCAGCTCGCTCCCAGGTGTCAACATACGCCGCAGCTACTTCCCACCCACAGTGAGGCCGGAGACGTGTCAGATGGACCTGCACGTCTTCAGCGACGCCTCCGAAGTAGCCTACGGTTCGGTGGCCTACTTGCGGGCCCGAGAGGAGGGAGGAGAAATACATACTGCCTTCATCCTGGCTCGCTCAAGAATAGCCCCCCGCAAGCAACAATCTATCCCGCGTCTAGAGCTCTGCGCAGCCCTAGTAGGAGCGCAACTCGCCACGTTAATCCAACGTGAACTCACCATCCCGGTGCAAAGAACAATCCTGTGGTCAGACTCCATGACCGTACTCACATGGATCCAGTCCGATTCGTGTAGATACAAGGTCTTCGTGGGAGTCAGAATCACAGAGATCCAAGATTTAACAGAAGCAGCATGCTGGAGGTATGTGGACACAAAGCAGAACCCAGCCGACGTCATCACACGGGGAATGTCCCTGGATGACCTCACACGTCACAATCTCTATAGTGACGGTCCCGAGTTCCTCAAGCTCCCGGAAGAAGAGTGGCCTACACCCACCCCACGGGAGGCGAGTGAAGAGGAGGCAGAGAAGAAGAAATCTATGTTCTGTGGGTTGACACACACACCAGTCCCCACAGATCCCAACATAGACGACTGCCCCACCCTTGAGAGTGCGCAGTTAAAGACATTCCTGTGGCACCACCCTGAGGTTCCCTCCACTACTGACATTAATGCAGCTAACTACGAAGAAGCAGAACTCCTTCTGCTACAGCGAGCCCAAAGAGACTCGTTCCCCGACGAGCTAGACTGTCTGCAGGGATCAAAGCCAGTCCCGTCAGACAGCAGACTGCTCCACTTGGCCCCTGAGAGCGACGCCCATAATCTCATCAGAGTGGGTGGTCGTCTGAGAAGGGCCCCAGACTTAACGGATGACGTCAAGTTCCCGATAGTCTTAAACAGCCGACACAAGGTCACAGAGCTCATCATAAAGAAATACGACGAGGACGTGCACCACGCCGGGGCAGAGAGAGTCTTCGCGGAGATCAGACGTCGCTATTGGATACTGCAAGGGAGAGAAGCAGTGCGGCGCTTCCAGCGGACCTGTCTAGACTGTCGCAAGTGGCGAGCACAGCCCAGTATACCCCGGATGGCTGACCTACCCCCCTGTCGCCTCCGACTCGGCGACAAGCCCTTTCACTCCACCGGTATGGACTGTTTCGGCCCGCTGTATGTAAAGAAAGGAAGAGGGACGGAGAAACGGTGGGGTATTGTATTCAAATGCATGACCACCCGAGCGATACACATAGAACTCCTTCCAACCATGAGTACGGACTCATTCCTTATGGCCTTCCGGAGATTCACATCGCGGAAAGGAAAACCGTCTATATTATTGTCTGATCACGGGAAAAACTTCAAAGGCGGAGAAAGAGAGCTGAGAGAGAGCTTCCAAGCTATGGGCACAGAACTTAAGACCCACCTCGCTCCCTCTCAGATTGATTTCCAGTTTAACCCCCCGAATGCACCTCACTTCGGTGGAACTTGGGAACGAGAAGTACGTTCAATAAAGACAGCCCTGTACGCCGTGCTTGGGGCCCAGACCGTGGCGGAAGAAGTCCTCACGACAGTCCTCACGGAGATCGAGGGAGTATTGAACTCAAAGCCCCTCGGTTACGTCTCAAGTGATGTAGCAGATGTCGACCCAGTCACCCCCAACACTCTCTTGATGGGGCGGCTGGACCCCGCGCTCCCACAGACAGTGTACAGACCTGAAGAAGCGAACGGCCGAAGAATGTGGAGGTACAGTCAAGTATTGGCTGACAAGTTTTGGAACAGTTTCCTCCTCCACTATCTACCGTCTCTACAGACCCGCCAGAAATGGGTAAAAGAAAGAGACAATTTGACGGAAGGCACAGTCGTCATGATTATCGACCAGTCACTACCCCGAGCTATGTGGCCGGCCGGCCGCGTAAGCAAAGTGATCACTGGTGCCGACGGAAAGGTCAGAGCGGCAGAAGTGCTCGTCCAGGGGCAGACATACACCCGACCCGTGGCGAGGCTGATAGAGTTGCCAAGGCTCCACGACTCTCTTGATGACGACCATGACCCCCTGACTTTGTGAATTGCCCTACTCCTCACAACGGATATTGAGTAGTGGACAGTGCGGTTAATCTGTCTCTGCTTATCTAATTAGGTGCGGACTAATTAGGAGGCGGCTGTTACAAAGGGTCAGATTAAACCGAATATATATATTTATTACTTGAGATATATTGTATAGTATTTGTATATCGTCTGATATCCCTTGTATATTCTTTGTACATATACACGGAATATCCCTTTACCTAGTACAGGCCAGACCATAATATTCGTTCTCCTATTGGACAGCGATCCCCTAGGCGCCACGGCCATACCCCCCAATGTCTAGTTCAAAGTCACCGCTAAGACATGCCTGGACATGCCCGGTTCTGCGCAGTAATATGAGACAGAAATAAGGCTGGTACTAGATTGTTCACCTTACGTATATATACGTTGCAGGTGGATACAGCAGTAGTCTAGTGTTACCGTAACAAGTTGAAGCCTCACACCACGATACAACGTGCTGTGAAGTGGGCCCGTTTTGCCCCGAAATAGAGCCTTGAGACCGCGTGCGAATTGATAGCTGAAGTGTCAGAGTTTAACGCTGTATCGTCGAGTTCGACCTATTCTATTATTAAGTAATAGTCTATTATGTATAGTGTATCGTGCGGCTACCGTTCTACAGTGACCAGCATTACCAACGTTTCATCGTATCGAGCTAGTGTGCTTATCCAGGCTGGGCGACCTAACCTTGTGCCGTCATCCGAGGAGCCCTAGACGAGAACCGTGTGGATATGTACACTGGATAACCTACACCGACGACTACAGAGCCCTTTTTGGCTGGATTATATTGCTTTGGTCCTGTGGCTGTTGGAGCAGAGAATCGTCTACCCCCACTACCGTGTGGGATTTACCCTGTGAGGAGCACCGTCGAGCCCGCCTCTAGGACTCTGAGGCTGGCTAGCTTTCCTCCATGCGGCACTGCACACCGGATAATAGCTGTTGCTTTGTCTACGGATCAAGGGATTATTGCACTGTCTCCTGTACCTGGAGTCTCCTTATTCCTCGTTGATCCAGACTTTTGCTACCGACAAATCCTCTCCCCTGCTGGCTTACAACCGGAGGGAACCCCCTTAGTATCTCCAGCTGACCTACTAGTGTACCATATATAATTCTTATGTTACAGGTGGTATTAATTATCTCCTGCGTAATATGCTCATGGACTTACGCTCTTGACCTATTCATGCACATTCTTCGCCTTACAAGCGCAACTCTCAATCTTAATAAATAATGTAAGATAATCTTGGTGCTCTTCTAATAAATATTATTATAAACAGTACTTTCTTGTTAAGCCGTGTTATTGTGGGGGTGTTCATCTCATATACATGTGTACTGTATGGCCAGTAGTAATGTACATAACTCAGTAGTGGTTTAATGATACCATACTTATTCAATACAGTCAGGGAATTGTACCCCTCAGTTACACCAAGGTTCTTGGCGGTCGAGGACGAGGCCACGGCTACATTTTCCACTGTATTGGAAAGGTCGGTCAGCGGGGAGGATTTGGCCGGCAGGTGAAGCAATTCTGTTTTGCTTAGGTTCGGTTTGAGGTGGTTGGTAACTCACTCTTGCTAATTTCTCTTGCTAATTTCTCTGAAGTTGCCTATTGCAACTTTCAGGGGGGAAAATGCTTCTTTGCTTGCTTCTAAATGGGTTTCATGGCCACATTCTAAACCTATGACAGACTATGTTCAAGTTCAAGTTTCTTTAATAGTTGTCATACAGAAGTACAGAATACTTTTATACAAAATGCTTCTTACTGTTTCGCTCCAGAGACTGTGTTAGACAAGATAGTATGAAATAAAAAAAATAATAGTATAGCATGTAAAATAGAAGTGAAAATAGAGGTCACAGTGTTCAGTATAGACATATGTACAATGTTCGATGCAGAATAGAAGAAACTGAGTTACCATACAATATACAATATACTATGCAATGTACTAATATACAATACTATGTAGTGCAGAGCAGAAATGGGATGAGGTACAATTTAGGTACAATTTACAGTAAGGTGTGCGAGTTTTAGTGCAAATCCTTTACCAATAAATATAAAGTGTAAAGTGTGTTTAGGTGTTCTAAAGTGTGTAAAGTGGGTGCTGCAGTGAGTTGCCCATTTAAAGTGAGTGTGTGCGTGTGGATGTGTGTGCTGTGTGCATTTGATGGTTGCTGCATAGTGTTTATTGTTCGTTGAGCAGCCTGATGGCCTGGGGATAGAAGCTCCTTCTGAGTCTTTCTGTGCTGGCCTTAAGACTCCGGTATCGCTTGCCTGACCGCAGCAGTTCAAAGAGGCAGTTGTTCGGGTGGCTGGAGTCCTTGATGATTCTCTTAGCCTTCCCCCTGCACCGCTTGTTGTAAATGTTCTGGAGCAGGGGTCAGGAACCTTTTTGACTGGGAGAGCCATAAAAGCCAAATATTTCTAAATATATTTCATTGAGAGCCATATAGTATTTTTAACGTATAATAAATTAAATATGTCTTACTTTTAATGCGACTTCTGGTGCTGCATGGTTTTTCTGATGGCCTTGTAATCTGGTTCATACGTGGTGAGGTTGAGCTTCATGCAGGCGTTGAGGCTTCCATCAGTTAAACGTGAGCGTAGGTTGGTCTTAATGTTCCTCATATGCGAGAATGACTGCCCACATGCATATGTAGAGCCAAACATGGTCAATACGGCAATACTCACGCTGCATTGTGTGGTATGTCACAGGAAGCTCGTTCCAAGTTTTAAGAATCAGCTGGTCTTCAGGTTGAAGATTTTTAATTTCTGTCCACTTGTGTTCCCTCGCCAGCTCTGCTCGCTATATCTTCAGCTACAGATACTATTAGCTGTATCTTCAAAACTAATTTCTGTTTACTTTAAAATGACACAGTATTATTAAGAAATATCACAAGTATAAAAAAAAAAAAAAAAAAAATCTTTTTTTTTACTCAAACATTTCTGGGAGCCATATGCTGTCACCAGAAGAGCCATATATGGCTCGCGAGCCATAGGTTCCCGACCCCTGTCTGGAGGGTGGGAAGCCCCCCTCCAATTGTGCATTCGGCTGAACGTGTCACTCTTTGTAGTCTGCTACGGTCTTGTGCAGTGCTATTCCCAAACCAGGAGGTGATGTTGCCAGTCAGGATGCTCTCGATTGTACACGAGTAGAAGTTCCTAAGGATCTTCTGACTGACTTGGAACTTCCTTAGGCGCCTGAGGAAGTAGAGGCGTTGTCGTGCCTTCTTCACAACACTGTCAATGTGTGTGGTCCATGTCAAGTCCTCGGATATGTGGGCTCCGAGGTACTTGAAACTGTTCACTCTCTCAACCGGTGCCCCGTCGATGCTGAGGGGGCTGTAGTCCTTGACCCCCGACCTCCTGAAGTCCACAATCATCTCTTTTGTTTTGCTGACGTTCAGGGAGAGGCAGTTCTCCTGACACCACTGTGACAGATTCTCTACCTCTTCCAGGTAGGCCCTCTCGTCGTTGGCAGAGATCAGGCCCACCACTACTGTGTCATCAGCAAATTTGATGATTGTGTTGTTGTTCCGCTGTGCCACGCAGTCATGTGTGTACAGGGAGTAGAGGAGGGGGCTCAGAACACAGCCCTGGGGGGCCCCTATGTTGAGCGTGATGGATGAGGAGGTGCAGTTGCCTGCTCTTACCACCTGGGGTCTGCCCGTCAGGAAGTCCAAGACCCACTGGCAGAGGTCATAGTTCAAGCCCAGGTCCCTGAGCTTGGCTATGAGTTTGGAGGGGACTATGGTATTGAATGCTGAGCTGTAGTCAATGAACAGCATGCTCACATAGTTCCCCTGCCTCTTGTCCAGGTGTGATGCTGCTGTGTGCAGCACATGGGCTATGGCATCCTCCGTGGATCTGTTAGGGCGGTATGCAAATTGCAGGGGGTCCAGGTTGATGGGGAGGGAGGAACAGATGTAGCCCTTCACTAGCTTCTCACAGCACTTCATGGCTATGGAGGTGAGGGCTACAGGGCGGTAGTCGTTGAGGCAAGCGGGCGTAGATTTTTTGGGTACAGGGATGATGGTGGACTTCTTCAGACAGGTGGGGATGACAGCCTGTTCTAAGGACAGGTTGAAGATGTCAGTGAATACCGGGGCCAGTTGGTCGGCACAGACTTTTAGGACGCGGCCGGGGATGCCGTCCGGTCCTGCTGCCTTCCTGATATTCACTTTTTTAAAGGTCCGCCTCACCTCATGCTCTGTTACCCTGAACACAGAGTCTCCATCAGCAGACCCCCGCCCCCCCATTGCCGTGGCTTGTAGGCTGGTGTTGTTATTCACAGCCTCAAACCTCGCATAGAAGGTATTGAGATCATTTGCTAAGGAGATGTCACTGTTCAGTTTGAGGGAGGTGCCTTTGTAATCTGTCATTGTTCTGAGGCCCTGCCACATACCTCTAGAGTCAGCCTGTTCAAACTGAAGTTCAACTTTATCCCTATAATGCCGTTTTGCCTCTATTACTGCTCTCCTGACATTGTATCTTGCCGTCTTGTGTTCTTCCATGTTGCCTGTCGCCAGCCCGGTGTTGTAGGCTGAGGTGCGCACTTTCAGAGCCTCACGGACGGATTTATCTACCCAAGGCTTTTGATTTGGGTAGATTCTAATTGTGGTAGAGGGGATTGTTTCTTCTACCAGAGTACAGACAAAGTCAAGCTCCGTTTCAGTGTATTCGTTAATATTGGCTGTGTTATCACGGAATACACTCCAGTCTGTGCATTCAAGTGCAGCCTGCAGTGTCTCCTCTGACGTCACAGTCCAACGCTTAACCTCTCGCGATACTACCGGCGTTCGCTTGAGACTTTGTTTATACTTTGGCAAAAGAAAGATGGCGGCGTGGTCCGACTTGCCGAAAGGACTAAGAGCCTGTGACTTGTACCCATTCTTAAATTGCGAGTATACATGGTCTAATATGTTCTCGCCTCTGGTGGGACAGGTCACATGCTGATAGAAATGACAGAACCAAAATGGCAGCGTCAACGTTAGCTATCTGTAGTTTGTTTACCTCGTCGTGTAGTTTTGAAAGTGCGGCCCCAGTGTTCGCGTGTGGTGGAATGTACACTCCGATCATGATGATGGACGTTAACTCCCTTGGGAGAAAGAAGGGTCGGCATTTGATGGTAATATACTCCAGGTCTGGGGAGCAGTGGTTAGACAATTCTTTTGCGTTGCCTATATCGCACCACTCCTTGTTTACCATGAAAGCAATGCCGCCTCCTTTCGTCTTTTGTGACTCTTCTGCCGTCCGGTCCTTGCGGAGAACGAAGAAGTGGTCTGCCGGTTCTATTGCATGGTTTGGGACATCTGGAGACAGCCAAGTTTCTGTGAAGCAGAGGACGTTGCAGTCCCGAATGTCCCTCTGGAATTGGATCTGTGCTCTGATGTCGTCCAGTTTATTTCCTATCGATTGCACATTGGCCAACAATATGCTGGGCAATGTGCTTCTGTGTCGTTTGGACCTCAGTCTATTTCGGACCCCAGCTCTTCTTCCACGTCGTCGTGCCTTCGGCGGGCCACTGCTGTTGTTCAGCAATCCGATCCAGAGAGCAATCCAATCGGTAAGTTTTCCTTAATCCAATGTCAATGATTGACTGACGGTCATACACATATAATGCACCAACAGTTGGTGCAAATAAAACTCTTAAAACTATAAAAATTAACAAAAGTAAGCACAGTCTCGATGGAGCGATCAGAAAGGCAGCCGGTCGGAGCAGCGCCATCCTAAGCCTACAAGCCTACAAATTAAACAATACCAAGGTGGAAATCACACAACACTGGAATTAGAATGATTTCATTCGAACAGTGATATTCTATAGCGCTAGGATCGTATTTCAGTACTATTAGTAGCAATATGGTTGGTGTACTGGGATCCTGTTCATTAGTCATGTAGGCTGAGAGGAACAGAGGAGGCTATTGACATGCTGTAGAACCTCACATTCCATCATCACTCCATCCTCATCATCCTCAGTCCTAACCACTGGCCTCTGTGTGTGTGTGTTTGTGTGTGTGTGTGTGTGTGTGTGTGTGTGTGTGTGTGTGTGTGTGTGTGTGTGTGTGTGTGTGTGTGTGTGTCTGTGTGTGTGTGTGTGTGTGTATGCGTGTGCGTGTGTGTGTGTGTGTGTGTGTGTGTGTGTGTGTGTGTGTGTGTGTGTGTGTGTGTGCATGCAGGCGTGCTTCAGACAGCTGTAGCTGTAAGATTGCTCTGATCAAAAGACCCCCAAAAAATCCCTGTTGGCCAACAAAGCTGTCAGAGTCTCCTGCCCATCGGTCAAGGACACACACACACACACACACACACACACACACACACACACACACACACACACACACACACACACACACACACACACACACACACACACAACTCAAAACATGAGCATTATGCGCACACACAGTTTCAGATGTGCATCCAGAGATTTGCCTGTAGCTAGTGGCAGGGTTAGTGACCTGATTGGATGGAAACACACAGTGTCTATCCTCAGCGGCTGTATTCAGCAGTATATCCCGCTTCCCTTGACAGCTAATAATATTCTGCTCTTTGCACGCCAATATAGTTTCACGTAGGAGCTTACCGCTCTTACTGCTCTTCTACTGTGTAAACAAAGCTTGCACTGATGGTCTGGTATCGCTTTACACTGGTCTGTACTGGTCTGTACTGGTCTGTAATGGATGTGTGACCTCTTGTTGGTTATTGTAACAGCAGTATTGGTTATGGTCTGTTCTATTTTTAATCTTAATCTTTAAAAATGTTCAGTTGCTATCCCTATCAGCTCTATCTTTAATCTTTCAAAATGTCCAGTTGGTATCGCATGCACTTATCTGTGTTTCACTACACATGAGTGCATGCCTACCAACTGTTCACCTGTTTTATTGCAACACTACTGTCACCGACATCTAAGAAGGGAGATCCCCCCTTGAACGGCCCTTCTAAGGTTTCTCTCCTCCACATTGCCTGTGGTGCATTTTTTCCTATTGCTAGGTTTTAGTGAGTTTTTCCTTACCTTCGTGTGGGGTATGTCTGGGAGTGTTGCATTAATTTAGTTTGCATTTATTTAAAAACAATTTTTTTGACTTTATGGTGTTCTTGTTTTGTTCTTGACTGATTGTGATGTTTCTTCTTGACTTGTTTAAAGAAGACGTGTCCGGCCCATGGGGACATTAACGTGTGTTGTCGGGCCTTACAAATACATTTGATTTGATTTGATTTGATCTGTAGTGGCTCGTACCAGCATTTATTTTGCTTGACTGATCAACAGGGTTTACTCACAGTCTTTTAGTAGTGGTGTCTTGCTTTTCTGCAGTGATCAATAGAAGTGGTGTGTTCCTGTGCTAGTCACTACACAACGTGGTTTCACTATTCTATACGGGTCTATTCCATTCACTGGTGTCAGTGGTCTTTTACTCGTCAGTGTCTATCTATAGCCTATACTGGTCTACTGGTCTCCACTAGTTTCTATTATTTTCTATAATAGTAGAAATTGGATCACAATATTACACACAGCCTAATTAGGATTCTTCTTCTTCTCATATCCCTCTGATGCATTTCATCAGGGTGCAGCATTCAGCCATTTGCAGAGAGGTGGTCTTGCTCGACCTGTGACCTGTGACCTTCTTTAATGGGACAGTGTCCCTTTAAAGCTCTAATCCGTGATTTGTTTAATTTGTTACCTTTTTGTAGATAAAAAATGCACTATTTGTAACTTTCTTAACACATCGAAACATAGATCTGTTTAACTCATTACCAACAAATACGACAGAATACAGAGAATACAATTAAAAACTCACATTTACATGCTGTCTATAGTATTAGCCCTTAAATCAAGAGCTCAGTCGTTCAAAACGTCTCCATTCTCATTCATATTACCATATTGACCCGAATATAAGACAGTTTTTTTCCTAGAATTTTCTTTGAAAAAGGGGCATTGTCTTATATATCAGGGTCTCTAGACTTTTCAACACAGCAACAGGTGCCTGGAGAGATGGAGATGGAGGGACACAGCGACCAGCTCCAAGAAAGTGGCTCAAAAGTCGGGCAAGTTAACCAACAATAGAGGAGTTATGATGCCAATTGTAAGGTTGTGGTGATCAACTAAGCAGTCGTCAAACAACTGTCGAGCAGCCAGGAAATATGGTGTTACAGAGTGTAGAGTTAGAAGATGGCAAGCCCAAAAAGACAAAAACGCAAACGGTCAGAGAAAAGCTTGCCGCGGTGCGCAAAGTGGCCGCTTCCAGGAGATTGACAGGAGGGTGTGTGAATAAGTGACTGAAAGATATAATGAAGGTATGCCCATTACCAGAGCTGTCCTTCAGCTGACAGCCTTGTAAATCGCCAAAGAGTTCAACATACCACCCGCCGAGTTCAAAGCTAACATCAGCTGGTGTAGAAGACTGATGCTGCATAACAGGCTGTCACTGCGATGTAGGAGCGCCTGCCCTCAGACTTCAGAGAGAAGCTACTGTCTTATCAGTGCTATGTGATCAAGTTAAGGAAGAAACACTCATACCCCCTGGATCAGATGGGCAACACTGATCCAACGCCTGTGTTTATTGACATGCTAACAACTGTGCATGAGAAAGGTGACAAATTGGTGATTGTGACGTCTACTGGAAACAAGCATAATCACTGTCATGCTAACGAGTCTCGCAAATGGAACCGAACTCCCCCATATGTGAATTTGAAACACCAAAAAACATACTGTGGTAGTATTTGGTAACCATAGATAGACATATGTTGCCTGAAACTGGAGGTCAAATTAAAATCCTGTGTTAAACCTGATATGCCCAGAGTGACAAGCTTAGAGTGTGTGTGCTTGCAGAGACGTGGGCTCACACCAGGAGGTCATTTGCATACAACTGCTGGCAGCTGCAGACAATAGATCAAGGGTCTGTTAAACTGGTCCTGTGGCTGATTATAGCACAGGAAGCCGGTATCTCATGCCCCAGGTCTAAACAGGCAGGCCAGGTCATCTGGTCGGATTACAACATGCTGCAGCTGCCAGGGGAGGAGCAAGCGTCTCCATTCTCTGTAACACTAAGTACATTTTCAAATGACTATTGGTATACTTGGATTAATTTAATATGAACTACAGAAAATCCTGTTATATTGTGGACATAATCTTGAATCTAATGATATAAAATATGCCAGGTTTATGGCTGGGAATCACAGAGTTTGAAATTAGGCCACGTCTGAATCTACATTGGAAAATACTTAAATGTGTTGAATACTAACTGTATAAAAGAGATATTGATGTAAGGTAAAAGAAGGATTAGAAAACTAGAAGAAGTGGGCTTAATTGGAAACTTATTGTGATTATCAGTTAGCTTCACAAGAAACTGGTCAAATATGATATCTCTGTGTTTATGTAATCAAGCTCAATTCGAATATATATATCTTAAGTTCAACAACCAAAGTATTATGTTAGTTAGACGGTGTTTGTTCTTTGATTGAAAAAACAAAGGAAATAAGATTGTGGGCCCTCCTCCGTTTTCAAATACTCTGTGCAGGCCTGGGATTGGAGGAACACATCTGCTGATGTCACTCTGGTGACATCACGCAGAGACTCCAGGCTTTTGATATAAGATGGGTGTTGTGACGGTGGGAGGACACTCTGAAACGGAACCACCAAGACAACACACCTACCTTTTCACACAGCGGACGACGCGGGCAGAGGAGATCAACAGACAAAGCACATTTGGAGGGAGAACAGACTTTTCTTTGTTCATCAGCCAGAGAACAAAGACCATCAACAACAACTTATCAACTATCTACTTTAACATTAGTCTGATATAAGGGATCGGTGGCATAGTACTTGAGTACCCTTATATCATTGCAGAATCCATTTTTCATTGTAATTACACTCTTAACTTTGAATTAAAACAGATGCTGTTATACACCTTCTCCTCTCCATTTCTCCTGCTGCTCAGCTGGTCGTCGAACAAGACCATTTGGTCTTTATTGAAAGTACCACAGGGCTTTAAAGGGTTTCACACAACGCAGAGCAGTTTATTAGGTTCTGATTATATCAGAACAAAGAATAGCCCAGTTGGTGACTTCAATTTGGTGCCGTTGACAACCCGGGAACCAGCAGCGACCTTCAATCTCATTTTTTTCCGACAACAACACTGGATGATTTCAGAAAAGCTGCCGAAGGACTTCGACAGCATCAGAACCTGAAAAATAGGTGAGTGTAATGGCGGAATATGTGGTCGCTCAGTTCGAACCGGGGGTTGACAAAGAATATTTCCTCATATAGTATTAGATATTTGAGGCGTTGGGGGGGCATAACTACTGTAATCATAGTGCGGATTGAAGCGTCGGACTACATTGAGATGAAAGGCCTATTGAATCGTGGGCTCGGTATATCTGGTGTTGGCAAGATTCGACAGGGCGCATTTTGAGGAATGGAAATGGACCTAATCATTTAACCCAGAACCGGATGCAGCGGAGGTGGTAATTTTTTTACGTGTCGGGACGATGGGTGAATTGTGTGTCTATGCTGGCGGGGTGGAGCGGAGTCCGGCCTGGAGCCGTAACTCAAAACGGCAAACGGCGGGGGGCTGATCCATCGGCGGGACATTAATTAATACACTAATTCAACATTGTTGGGATCATGTAAATCAGAAGTTGTAAGTGACGAAAAGCGATCGATATGGTACAGGGGGCTTGTTATGGATCACGGGGCATAAGCGAGTCAAGTAATATGAGGGAGGCCTGACTGGAAGTATACGTAGGTTGTAACATGTTAAAACAGAGGCAGCCGTGGCTGTTTCAATTCGACGAAACGAACGTGCTCTCTGCATTAATATCGACCGAACTAAATGAAGATTATGCCCGCATTAGGGTGTAATTCAAATAGATCAAGATGACGAGGGGGTTGTCTACAAATTGAGTTTGTGGATTACAGAAACCCCAAAGTCGCGGAAGATCCCTTTTAGTGCGTGATACTCCGGAACATATTACGAGGCACGTCCGCCGTGATGACCGGCGAACAATAGTACTTGAGAACGATGCGGTTCAAAATACTGGTTGTAATCTTAAACATTCAGTACAGTTAAAGTGAACGGTTGCACTTGATCTCGTTTTTAATAGTCGCGCGGAAGCTATTGAAAAAAGTAAAATGAAATGTGAAGTTTTTAAAATGGCCGCGCGGACGTTCTGGTAACAATAGCAAGAGATCAAAATCTGAATGGATGTTTGTGTTTTTATTTGTGGTTAGGTGTGACAATATTATGTATGTTTGAATGATGGCTAGGGTTAGGAATGATTGACGAAACGTAAGAGCTTATTGTTGTATTATTATGAAATTTTAATGACCAACAGCCGTGGGGAAATGTAATAGTTGAACGCCGGTTTTTCGAGGGCCGTTGGAACACAGCAGCAGTTAGCTGCTACATTAGCCGCACGTGCGGCACGGTGGTGTAGTGGTTAACACTGTCGCCTCACAGCAAGAAGGTCCAGGGTTCGATTCCCGCTTGGGGACCAGGTTTCCATGATGCCAGTTACCCAGGTGGGGTATCTCCCAGGCCTTTCTGTGTGGAGTTTGCATGTTCTCCCCGTGCTCGCAAGGGTTTCCCCCCCGATAAGATAAACCCAATGGAAAAACATGCACAACAACAAGATCGCTAACGCTGTGGCGTCCTTGACGAAGACGGACAGGAGCACTTGGATTGGTCCCCTGGCGCGGCTCACGTTGACGCCTGTCTGCTCCCGGCTGCCCTTGGGGGGGAAGGGCGACGGGATGGGTTAATCGCAGATACGAATTGCATGCATGCATCGCATGTGTGCCAATTGATGACCTCGGAGCAGGTCCTAAATTACTATTATTATTACTTTATTTAGCCTGGGGGGCGTCCGGGGGATACTAGTGACGAGGCGGCGTAGTTTCGAGTGTATGTGGTCGATCGGTAGTATCGTGGGACTACGGGGATGTGTAAGGCACTTTAAAATTTTCAAATTCGCCGCGGATAAAATAATTGTTTAATGTATTAAGGGATCGAATGGAGAGAAAGTTTGACCCGGAAGTCGTCCTGGGCACTGCGGAAACGAAGGCGGTGGGGTCAAGCTAGTGTTTTGAGAGGGCCTGTGTGATGTAATGTTTTTATTTTTTGATTAAATCTGTACACTGGCGTTTTGAGAGGATTAGAGTTCTGTTGTAGGGGGGAGTGGTGTTGCGTTAACATTGCGAGGTGTCGGCCCGCGCGGCGAAACGGGACAATGGGCCGTTGGGGTACGTTATTATGGTGTTGTGGGTGAAGCTAAGCTAATGCTAACTAGCCGCGCTAAAGGAGCTAATGTTGCTAAGCGGTCGCCGGTTGTGACGTCATAGGGGTGCGTGGAGCGGTGGACGGGTTGGCTACCTGCGCTGAGCTAAAGCTAACGAAGCTAATATGCTAAGCTACCTGTGCTAACGACATAGCATGATGAGACTCTCGGGATATCTCGCGATGAGGCGGCCATCTTGAGTAGGGGCGCCGGGCGTCCATTTTTGAGGGGAAGGTGGTGTTTATTTAGGAATGCAGTAGGGGGCAGCAGAGGCCAGGGTAAGTTTCCATTCGAAACTGTTTTTGGGGTTATGTGGTTCTACACACAGGAGATTTTTCTTTTAGAGGTTAGTTTGATAATAGAGTTAGATTGTTAGGCTGTGATAGTTTGGTGAAATAGTTTAATCTGGTGGTGGAATGTGGGGCCCAAGCCCCCCCCCCCTCACTCTCCCTCACTCGCCCTCCCTCTCTCTCTCTCTCTCTCTCTCTCTCCCTCCCTCGCTCTCCCTCCCTCTCTCTTTCTCTCCTGCCCTCCCTCCCCCGCGCCTCCCCACCTCTCTCTCTCCCTCCCTCTCTCTCCCTCTCTCTCCCTCCCTCTCTCTCCCTCCCCCTCTCCCTCTCTCCCCTCCGCTCTCCCTTCCCCTCTCACCCCACCTGTCTTTCCCTCCCTCACCCTCTCCCTCTCTCCCCTCCGCCCTCCCTTCCCCTCTTTCCCCACCTGTCTCTCTCCTTCTCTCCTGCCCTCCCTCCCCCTCACTCCCCACCTCTCTCTCTCTCCCTCCCTCTCTCTCTCTCCCTCTCTCTCTCTCCCCTCCTCTCTCTCCCTCCCTCTCCCTCCCTCTCTCTCCCTCCCTTTCTCTCCCTCCTTCTCTCTCTCTCTCTCTCCCTTCCTCTCTCTCTCCCTCCCCCTCACTCCTCACATCTCTCCCTATTTTTCCCTCCCTCTCCCTCTCTCTCCCCTCCTCCCCCTTGATCTCTCTCTCTCTCTATGGGATAGTTTGATGCTCCCGTCCTGGTTGGGAGGTCATTCTTTAAGAGTGGGGTCATTTGTCGAGAGGGTTGGCCGTTTATGCGGCACAGGCTATATTGTATTTAGTGTAGTTTCGGCCAATGGGGTGTTAATCTCTCTTAAAGTCCTCTCTCTCTCCCTCTCTCCCTCTCTCCTTCACTCACCCCCCTTATCTCTCTCTCTCTCCCCACCCCCCCCTCAACCCCCCTCTCTCTCTCCCTCCCTACCATTCCCTCTTCCCCCCTCGCCCCGCCTCTCTCACTCTCACTCTCTCTCTCTCTCTCTCTCTCACTCTCTCTCTCTCTCTTTCTCTCCTATTTGGACTTGTTTATTGTTTATTGTTATTTTCTGTAGGTTTCTAATGCAGTTTATTGTTATTTTTTGGGGGTTTCTAGTGCTGGTAGTGGTATTGGCCGGCGTCAGGGCGATGATGTTGTAGCAGCCAGCGGTGGGACAATACTCTCTGGCTCTCGTCAGGTCTCCGTGCCAGTGGTTTGGGCGTTCATGATGGTGGGCCGTAAGTCGGAGCATGCTTTGAGGACAGGTTAGGGACTCTCCACGCAGATGGACCTGCGTGTGAGGGGTCACTCTGCTCGGCTGCACCTGCGATGGCGGTGTTGGTAGATGGACGAGACGTGTAATTTTTCTTTTCATTTTAACGGGGGTGCGGGGACTGCGGACGTCGTGGCGTGGGTGGTAGACAGCTCGTCGTGGCTCGCTGTCTGCCTCCGCGCATTGACGGGGATGCGCCATGTGTGCGCTCGTCGAAGCTCGCTGCCACGCTGCGCGCATTGAGTCATATTATGTGTGGATGTTTAGGTGGAGGTGGTTGCGGTTGTTAATTTGAGTCTGAGGTGCTGTGTGTGTGCAGCAGTGGTTGAGAGTTGTATGGACTTTGGATATCCTTGAGTAGGAAGCCCGGGGTTTCGCGTTCCAGGTTGCAAACTGGGGGGGACGCCGTGGGCTACAAGTCGGCGGACCAGTGAGATGTCATTGGTCTGCGGGGATTTCAAAATGGGGGTGGTGTCTGCGCCTGTGGTTTAATAAACAGGTTGGGGGACATTGTTCCAAGCCACGAGAATTCGGTGACATGAGTCACTGAAAATTTATTTCTTTTCTCGTGAGAAGTGGGTCTAACACCTAGAGATTAGGTGTTACGGGGGAATGTGTAGTAATTGTGTGCAAAATTATGTGTGAAATATGTGTATTACTGGTATGTAAAATGTGATGTGAGCGAGGGATACATTTTTAGGCTTTCTCAGATAGAAATAAATAAAGCTACACATAGAAGGAAAGGTTAGAATTAAAGATACACATAGTCATTTGCAGAGAAATAAGAGTTAAAGTGATTTTATTCACCTAAATTACCATATCCAGCACAAATGTTTAGAAATGATAGGCTGTGAATAACAAATTTCTGATTGATCAACAGAAGGAAAAGGCTGATGCGAAATAGGGTTCCCCAGAGTTGTGTGAAGAAGGAGCATGACAACGGGATTGGGAGATCCAGTTTTCCGATGGAGACAACAGAAAACAATTAAGGCTGTGTCGTTAAAAATTCGAAAGAAAATTGCACAAACACTCTCTAAAGTGATATTAGTATAGAAGATGCCCGACATTCCATGCTTAAAGATAAATGATGGATTGTGAAAGGGAAATGCCACTGATAATTAAGTGTATGCTTTTTCTTTCTCTCTTCACAGCTGCGCCAGGGCGGACAGAGGCGGTGCTGACAATTCCAAACTCCAAACGGGGGATCAAATTGACTGTTGAAAGTCTGGGTGTAGTATCACACAAAGCGTTTTGTCAATTCCTGTTTGCACCAGTAACTCTGCCAGTGTGAGTGATATTAACTCAAGTTTTTTAAAAATAGTTTAAATACAGAGAAACTTGCTTTCCAAACGGTGATATTACGAGTGTTTGAAAGAGGTGAGAATGGCAATACACAGATAGGAGCAACTGGAGGGTTAGATGCAATAACCATAGAAAGGGTAGACAATCTGTCTATTTCAACGACTGGAAATGTCACAATAAAAGTGAAGAAACAATGGCCAAAGATATTCAGACCGTTACAAAACCTTGTATGTAAATATAAGAAAGGAGGCCGGTATAGAATGCGTACCCAAATCAAAAAACAGAAAAAGAGATTACGAAAGGCAATGAAAAGAAATAATGCCGGTAGTGGGGTAATGCCGATAACTTCTGCAGACATTTCATTGACCGAATTGAACAGTGACGTTAACCTGATTGACTTGAATGTGACTGATGCCCCTCCTGAGACCAGTGTGACGGAGGGACTGGAAATAATGTCTTTAACTCCAACACAGGGGGTCTTTGAGGAGAGCGACCCAGAGACAACTGTATTACCCGAGCCGATCCACGCTGAAGTGTCCGTTGCAGGTGACTGCCAGTTAACCAAGAGACAAAGAAAGCAACTGAGGAGAGCGATGTTGTTGCAGCAGTCCCAGGGAGTTGACTCTGGCCGTACGGCTGGAATAGAGACCGACAGCAGGTATGAGATAATACATGAACAGTTTCTACAGCCCACCTGTGTCCCGTGCCTAGGTTTCCCCCACCCCCACCATCAGTACCAAACTGAGAGACGTGGCCCGATGACTAGGAGCCAGTCAGCAAGGGCCAGGGTGGAGGAAGAGCGGAGGACGTGCCTCCCTCAAGAACAACAGCCAACCGAGGCAGGACAGGTAGTGGAATACCTCCAAGCCCTAATCCAGTCCGCACAGCCAACGGGCTCCAACGGGGAATCAAATTACCAGAGACGGGCCCAGTTGGGGCCACAGGGGGGTCCTGTGCCAGAACAACGGGGACAAGGTGGAAACAAAAGAGGGAGCGCGAAGGGATCCAAAGCGCGGTTAATTGTGTGTTGGCCGTGCGGGAATGTCGGCCATGTTACTAGAGAATGTGAGCGGAACAGAAGAGGTGGGTGTGGGCAAAACCAAGGTCGGTATCAAGTACAGTGTCCACGGCCCGCAAGCTCCCCCTGTCTAGGACCCCCTCAGCACCAGAGCCAAGATGAGAGGCGGGGCCCGGAGATGGGAAGTCAGACCGCCAGCTCTGAGATGGGGGGAGAGGCGTCATCCTATAGACAACAGAGAGCGTTTATAGCATCGTTCGAACGACACTAGGCAGTTCATCGAGACTTGATGAAGACACAACTGGAGATTGGTCAAGCCGCACACGGGACGCAGAGACTGGAGCAAGAATGGGCGAGAAAGAATGTACTGCGAGATTGTACAGCGATTGGGGTCATGCTTCGGGCGTCGGAATTAGCCGCACACGAGACTCAGAGACTGGAACAAGAACTGGCGAGAAAGACTGCACTGCTAGATGGTACAGCTATTGAGATCATGCTTCGGGCGTCGGAGTTAGGCCGCCGTGATCAAGCAATGCCTTGTGCCCCGTTGCCCGGACAGTTAGCGGGGCCTCGACAGGGTGATGGGAGTCTCGGGCGCGGTAGGGTTCCAGACCCCTCCCAACAACAGGCTCAAAGAACTGTGGCGGAACAAAATAGGTACGTGGTTTTCTCCCCAGAACAGGCTCAAGGGGGGCGAGACCAGGAAAGGACTGTCAGAGGTGAGAGCCATGGCGGTAATGGCAGACAGCAAGGACATGCTCTGGGCCCGATGACCCCAGGGCCATCCGATTACAGGCGGGGGGCCCACAGGGTCCCACAACCGAGGGAACAAGGACAGGTTTGCTGGATCTGTGGACTGATAGGTCATTTTCAAAGGTCATGTCTGCAGAGGCCGCCGGCAGAATAAAAAATATATACAACTGATTAGAATACAAATAGAATAAATTTAATAGAAAATATATACTACGGATTAGAAGGAAAATAGAATAAAAAATAAATAGAGGGGTTAGGTGATTAGGTTATGAGTGGAAGTTACTAAAATGGATGTGTGATTAATATGGCGTGATGGAGTAACTGATGGATGCGTGAACTAATCGGACTAACAAGAACATCAAATCAAATGTTAAACGGTTAATATTAGGTATTCAATATTAGACAATGAAATGATGTGACACTGCGGCAGCTAGTGGTCAGTAGATTATCCATGTTTGATCAACATTCAGATTGGTCAAAGGGTGGACTGCATGATTAAGAAATTAAAAAGACCCATAGTCGTTCCTAGGTTTTTATGATATTGATAGATGGAGATTAACAATCAGGAATAATGAAGGGTATTTCGTTTTATTTTTTCTTTCCTGGTTTTTTATATAAGCAATTCCTGACTTAGGCCGGAAGCTTTCATTTTGTTTATTCGTTTGATTTTTCCGTTTTTGTTTCTTAGTATATACGGGGGTGGACACGCCCTTAGATAATAGGTTAATTTTGTTTCTAAGAGTGAGTTGAAAAAGAAATGCTCACAAGTTTTGATTATTATTTTCAATTATTGTTTTGGGCATGTGTTTCTTTGTTTTTTGTTGTTGTTTCTTTTCTATATTTTTTCTTAGGAAACCTGGCAGGCTGGGAGTGATCTCGACACGGCAGGACTGGGTAGTATATGTCTATAATAATGGACTGAGAACAATGTGAATGGACATGAGCTGGTTCATGGATTTTTGTTCTCCGCCCATTAAAAATCCGGATCTAGGATCTGGGGGTTGTGTCGCGATTGGTGAAAGTGTTGGGAAACATGATTCTCTGTACATTGATAAGCTCAGTAGGTTTTGGTCGCCATTGGCCAAATAGTCTTTGTGTAGGGTGTGGACATGTGCAATTGATAATTGGCTTGTGGGGCACTCTGACGGTTTAGTAGAGGCTGGCAGAGCGAGTGGAAAATGTGTGTTTAAGGCGGACTGTGATTTGTTGCCGTACGTGTAGGACTACTGGGAGAGAGGTCGTGTCAGTACTGGCTGTCCGGGCCCGGCGGCAGCTGTCCAGGGATGAAGGTATGATGTTTAGAATTTTATTCCACATCAAAGGGTGGTGGGGTTATACTGTTTTGACAGCATAATATAATGAGAGCCATGTGAATGTTTCTGAATTTTGAATATTAACAATCTAGAAGCCATGAAATATATAGATAAATGATTTGGAAAAGAAAGTTGTCAAACTCAGACCAGTAAAGAGTGTCTGAGGGAGGAAAAATATGGATTCTCAATCAATTGTTGTGGTAGAAGTAACCTGCGCTGTCCACCGAAGCGATATATACTCACTGCAGGATACGAATGGGAGATTGGGGAATCAGCAGTCATCCGAGTGTGGTACGAGGGAGACCAAGGACTCCAGCGGTACTGTTGATCCAGGACACTGGCTAGTGTCTACCCAGAGGTTCCATGGGGAATCACAACACTGCGGGTACCAAGAGATCCAGGAGAAGCCTAACTCTCAAGCGTTGAGAGTTCCGGCCAACGCAGTGACCGGGTCTTGAGGCTTCGGAGGGGAACGAGAGAGGCCAAACGACAGGCAATCTACGAGGAGACAGGCTGCTAGGCCTCATCAACTGCTCCGGCTGTCAACAGACAGGCTGCAAGGCCTTAGCAATTGACCAGGGTGTCATCAACTCCGGCTGTCAACAGACAGGCTGCAAGGCCTTAGCAATTGACCAGGGTGTCATCAAGCGAAAGGGTGGAGCCGCTATCGCCCCTATCAACGACCAGGCGGAGGGTGGGGAGAATCAAACCTCTTCCACTAATCCGAGGGTCAACGGGGGTTGAGCCAGCGACGACTGCGGAAGACAACAACAACCTCCTCACAGCCGTGACAGCGCCAGAGGGGAGATCTAATCACCCCACCTGAGATCGACGCAACTGACACCCGAGGGAAGAGCTCCTGGTTCAACTGAACCGGCAATACAGCAGGGGGTCATACCCCTATTCGAGTAACAGGACGAGGCATGAGGTCTCGACAGAAGACGGGGTGGGATCGAAAGGCAACTGGCTTTCTGATTCTACCTCCCAGAGTTGGTTGTAGCATTCAGCAGTCTTGAACTGCACCAGCTCTGAGAAATGAGGAGGGGGGCCAGGTCAATCCAGAAAACATTGACCCCCCTTCTCCCTGCTCCAAGTCAGAATTTGACAACCCACATTGGAAACCAGTGGGAAATTGATCCTGGTACGAAAGAGAGTGTCAAAGACTGCACACTGCACACAATAATGAAAATGGACTGCAATAATGTTTGAGCTTATAATTATACATAGGAAAGGGATGTAGAAAAATAATGTTGTTTTGATTTTTAGGATCTAAGTGTGGGATGCTGTATGTAATATGATTTAAAATGGTTTATTTATATCCAGGTAGTGGAAAGAAATACGTAGAAGTTGGGATCTATGGTTAGCATATAATACTAGCTAATTAAGGATAGTTAATCTCTATCCAAGTGTGGACTGTGGTAGTATTTGGTAACCATAGATAGACATATGTTGCCTGAAACTGGAGGTCAAATTAAAATCCTGTGTTAAACCTGATATGCCCAGAGTGACAAGCTTAGAGTGTGTGTGCTTGCAGAGACGTGGGCTCACACCAGGAGGTCATTTGCATACAACTGCTGGCAGCTGCAGACAATAGATCAAGGGTCTGTTAAACTGGTCCTGTGGCTGATTATAGCACAGGAAGCCGGTATCTCATGCCCCAGGTCTAAACAGGCAGGCCAGGTCATCTGGTCGGATTACAACATGCTGCAGCTGCCAGGGGAGGAGCAAGCGTCTCCATTCTCTGTAACACTAAGTACATTTTCAAATGACTATTGGTATACTTGGATTAATTTAATATGAACTACAGAAAATCCTGTTATATTGTGGACATAATCTTGAATCTAATGATATAAAATATGCCAGGTTTATGGCTGGGAATCACAGAGTTTTAAATTAGGCCACGTCTGAATCTACATTGGACAATACTTAAATGTGTTGAATACTAACTGTATAAAAGAGATATTGATGTAAGGTAAAAGAAGGATTAGAAAACTAGAAGAAGTGGGCTTAATTGGAAACTTATTGTGATTATCAGTTAGCTTCACAAGAAACTGGTGAAATATGATATCTCTGTGTTTATGTAATCAAGCTCAATTCGAATATATATATCTTAAGTTCAACAACCAAAGTATTATGTTAGTTAGACGGTGTTTGTTCTTTGATTGAAAAAACAAAGGAAATAAGAAGGTGGGCCCTCCTCCGTTTTCAAATACTCGGTGCAGGCCTGGGATTGGAGGAACACATCTGCTGATGTCACTCTGGTGACATCACGCAGAGACTCCAGGGCCCTCATTCATCAATTGTGTGCGTAGAAATGTTCTATTTCCACACGTAAGCACGGAATGTAGAACTAGTGTACGCACAGGGAAGTCGGGATTCATCACACGTGCGTACGCAGGCTCTACGCACACCTGTCATGATGAATCCCACCTTGGCTCTGCGCCGCGGCTCGTGCACGCTTTCACGTATTTGCATACCAGAAACGCCCCGATTAACCATATACGGTAATGGAATACACCCATGAAATGTGGAAAAATTTACTAAGCCGAGAGAAGCGTGTCATGAGACAGGCTGATAGACGTGTACACTTACGGTGATGTCGGATATGATATCTATTAACCATTGCTGCCTGGGCAGCGCAAACACTAATAAATACCGCGCTGGAATATGACTGCCTTTTCCCGTGTTGTTTGATTAATACCCAGGGATTAAAGTTCTCCTCAATTTGATTCCAAATCGCGATGGATCTCCCGTCAATTTTCTACCTGCTGCATATGATTTCTAGAGGCATACTACAATCTATTTTGATGTCAGTATTGGGTAGCAATGAATCTCACTGCATGTATGATGTAGCCTGCCTTTCAATACATGAACTTGAATTCCATCATGTTTGTGTGCGGGACTCACAAGGCTGTTGTCACAATGGGTGGTACCGGTACAGACAGTAATAATAACAGTCCACACAATATCACGATCCATGCCATAGCCTATGTTCTATTAGGACATGATCTGTGACGACAAATGTTCTGATATCATACTCTGACAGCATGCCTATGATCAACAAAAACGCGAACTTGAATCCCATCATATACATAGTCTGTCCACTATCTCATTGCAATGCGTTTTCTATTCTTTCTTATACAGTAAAAAGGGGGAAGAACACTATATTCATATGACTTGTATTCTGCTTACAGCTTCGAAATTCCACTTGTTTCGTTTAACGTAAAGCCTTTTAAATATAATCAAAACGTTCCCGTGTTTCTGCGGTCTGCGCAAAATAATAACGAGTTGAGCTTTATGATTTATGATGAATTGAAAATGGGGGACCCTGATGTAAACAAGACGAAAGTTGGTCTGCATCCCCAATTAACAATTGTATGTACTGAGCTGTACTGTACTGTACCCATTCTGCAATCTGTTAATAAACTTTTCAATCAATCAATCAATCAAGCTACGCGGAGCGCAGTCAGTCAGTAGCCTACACCCCGTATATTCCGATACCGCTATATAAACCATGCTGCATTCATTCTGAGAGAAAGATCTATTATTCCAAATGCTATTTATAGGGTTTTGACCATAATTACACTACTGTTGCTATTTTACAATGAACTATAATGAACTACGGTTCGTACAGAACATGCCAGTGTTATTATGCACAGAAGCTCATTTCCTTGTTGTAATAATATATTCTACCACTGGGCGCCAGGTACGCCTGGTCTGACCTGTGCGTAGATGTAAGCACGGAGTCAAGTTCAAGTCGAAATTGATGAATCCCACTCTTTGCTTAGAAATGATCGTACGCACAGGGTAAGCACAGATCTGTGCGTAGAACACGTTGATGAATGAGGGCCCAGGCTTTTGATATAAGGTGGGTGTTGTGACGGTGGGAGGACACTCTGAAACGGAACCACCAAGACAACACACCTACCTTTTCACACAGCGGACAACGCGGGCAGAGGAGATCAACAGACAAAGCACATTTGGAGGGAGAACAGACTTTTCTTTGTTCATCAGCCAGAGAACAAAGACCATCAACAACTTATCAACTATCTACTTTAACATTAGTCTGATATAAGGGATCGGTGGCATAGTACTTGAGTACCCTTATATCATTGCAGAATCCATTTTTCATTGTAATTACACTCTTAACTTTGAATTAAAACAGATGCTGTTATACACCTTCTCCTCTCCATTTCTCCTGCTGCTCAGCTGGTCGTCGAACAAGACCATTTGGTCTTTATTGAAAGTACCACAGGGCTTTAAAGGGTTTCACACAACGCAGAGCAGTTTATTAGGTTCTGATTATATCAGAACAAAGAATAGCCCAGTTGGTGACTTCAATACCTAAAGAGGCAATGGTAAATGGAAAATGGACTATATTTATATAGCGCTTTTATTCTAAGTGCTTTACAGCTTATGCCTCACATTCACCCATTCACTCACCCATTCACTCACCCATTCACACACGACGGAGGCAAAAATGCAAGGTGTCAACCTGCTCATCGGGAGCAGTTAGGGGTTAAGTGTCTTGCTCAAGGACACTATGACGCACTGCTGGGAGGAGCCAGAATCGAATGATGCAAGCTGGCATTATCGTACGTGCCCAGGCAGTCTATATTCGAATACCAACCGTTTTGTGCGTTTTGCAAATCTGATTGGCCACTGACGTTTCTGGTCATGTGACATGTGCACCAATCGTGGGATGGCAAGTTCTTTTGCCGGTTAAGCTTAGGCACTCTTTCGAAGTTGGTTAAGGTTAGAGTTTGTCTTAGAGCATGGCGATAGAACGCCAGCCCTGATTCCAAACTCTAACCTTAACCAACTTCGAAAGAATCGCCTAAGCTTAACCAGTGATAAACTAGGCATTAGGTAGTTTGCTGCTGGTCGGGGCGGAAATGGGCGCGTCACGCGATTGGGCGCACATGTCACATGACCAGAAACGTCAGTGGCCAATCGGATTAGCAAAACGCACAAAGCGGTTGGTATTCGAATAGACGCGCCCAGGCAAAGGGCTGGATGGAGAGATAGAGCTTGTGGTGGACTGGCTCAAGGTTGTGTGGGGCAGACAGCGTGGGGGACTAAAAAAGAAGAGGAATATGCTGGTTTTGGATGCTTTCCGTGGACACTTGACTGAGCCAGTCAAAAAGCAAGTGAAAGCCATGCATGATGACCTAGTGATCATACCGAGTGGAATGACAAGCCAGCTACAGGTGGTGGATGTGGTAAGGCTGTCAATCGATTCAAATATTTAATCTGATTAATCGCATGATTGTCCATAGTTAACTTGCGATTAATCGCAAATGAATCGCATATTTTTTGTGTTCTAAATCTACCTTAAACTGATATTTTTCAAGTTTTAATACTCTTATCAACATGAGAGTCAACTAATGCTTGCTTTATGCAGCCATTTAACACAAAAGGATGACCCTCATGCATTGCAAATGTGCATCAAATTCAAAACAGAGTGATGCACAAAATAACTTAAAAGAAAATAATAATTTAAAACAATGAATAAAGTGTGCATGAAATAATAGGGGAAAGAAAACGTTACGGAACTTGTTACATTCACCCACACAAGTGCTGAGGACTCACCCCCCCCCCCCTCTCTATCTCTCTCTCTCACACACACTGTCTCAGCTCTCTTTCTCTCTTGCCCCTTCCTCATCTCTCCCCTCCCCTCTCTCTCTCTCTCTCTCTCTCTCTCTCTCTCTCTCTCTCTCTCTCTCTCTCTCTCTCTCTCTCTCTCTCTCTCTCTCTCTCTCTCTCTCTCTCTCTCTCTCTCTCTCTCTCTCTCTCTCTCTCTCTCTCTCTCTCACACACACACACACACACACACACTTTGAGTCAGAAACAAACATATAGTATCAATGAGAGTATCAATAATACACCTGAGTGAAGTTTAGTAAAAAATATATATATATATTACAAAAAGAACATTCTAATTCAGAAGCCTGTACTACATCTGCTCTGTGAATGGATCCTTACTGACGTTTCCCCAGAGAGCATCATCAACGGGTTTAAGAAACGCTGCGTATCAAATGCCATGGATGGCAGCGAGGATGACGTGATGTGGGAGGCGGCGGAGCCGGCAGGGAGCCCAACCAGAGGATGTGAGTGACGACCGTGAGAGTGGGAGTGAGTGGGACCCAGCGATGCAGAAGGCGAGAAGACGTCTGTGGTGTGAGGAATAGACATTTTAATAGTTTTACCATACGGTGGGCCACCCCCAACTCAGCCCCGTTTCATGTAATTAACTTCAGATAGTATAGCATTACATTACTTAAGTCTCAACTATTGTTTAATATATTTTTTAGATGTAAAAAAAATAAGAGAAAAAAAGAAATAAGGGTAATGCTTGAATGTTATATTTTCTCGATTTGAGGTACAATGGAGAACTTGTCATAGCAGCTGTAATCTTCTAGATAGAAAGGTCATCTTGTACTTATAAATGTGGGAAGTTTCTTATAGCCATGTGAGGCAGCAACATGTATAATAAAATTAGAGCTGGGCCGTTAACGGCGTTAACGTGTTGCGTTAACGCTATACTAGTATCGCGCGATAATATAATTAACGCATTAATCTAAAAAAAAAAATGATTTTTTTTTTACCTTTATTTACCCAGGGTAGGTTCGCTGAGCACAGATGCTCTTTTTCAGGAACGCCCTGCTTCACATTCATACAGTTCCATTCACACCTGGGAGCTGCCCAGTACAACCACAGTTGACACCATTGGCCACTGAGCAACTCCACTGGAGCAGTTGAGTCAAGCCATGTCACATAGTTCAAGTTTGAAATGATTCTTTCTGTTTTGCTCCTGAGAGTGCTAGATACTGTACTGTACTGGTAATATTATTTATTTGTGTTAACTTCTGAATAAAACAACTTATTAAACACAAGTACATCTTATTGAACATTATTTTGATATTTCATTACCAATTATCATAGCAAAACAGTTTTTTCAAACAGTCTGTAATGCATTTTGGAAACGGGAGATGGGCTCATGGTGTAATGGGCCACCTGGCCTGAGAAACATAAGGAGGAAAGAAAAAGTAAGGACTTACTTCTGGTCATTATTTGGGTAGAACACACATATTTTGAATGCCTTCGGCAGTTTTTTTTTCTTTTTTTTTTTTAGTCATTTTAAGATTAATCTAGATTAAATCCAGGATTGCAGATAGATTAATCTAGATTAAAAAAATTAATCTATGCCCACCTCTAAATAAAATACTTGAAAATGATCACTTTTGATGACAATTTGTCAGGCGGACAGATATTTTTTTGTCTTTTGGGGTATTCTGAGGGTGATATTTTACAATAGAAAGGTAGTAAACCCCAGAGTATTATTCTGATACGTTCCCCTATGTGTCAGGATACACCATGCAAAGTTTCAGACTTATCTGACCATTTATGCAGTTGCAGTACCCTCATATTTGCAATTACATAATTTCGCCAGAAGCTTTTCCCAAAAAGAGGGTTTTTTGGCCCCTGAGGCCAAACGGGGCTGAGTTGGGGGTGGTCATTATCAACTTGTGATGGCCCAAGGTATGGGATAACAGGAAATAATAATGAAAAAAAGGTAGCAAAAAACATCCTGACGGGTGGACCTGGCTCCCGGCCTAATATGTTAGCTGTACAGGTCTGGATCCTGTCCATCTCTCTTATGGTGTGTATTGTATTGTGTATTGTATCTCAAACCCTGCCCTATTTTCTTGACTGGATGATAAAGAAAAGAGGGCGGAGCTTGGAGCCTCCAGGTCTGTGCGCTCCCACTCACTGGTGTCTGTGGTGTCGTACTGGGAGTCTTTCTGCAGCTCGTAGATGTCCACCTCTACCCGGGCGAGAGACGAACCCTCCATCACACTGTTGATGTTCTCCCGGGCCAGGGCCAGTGCCAGCCGCTCCCCGCGCCCACACACCGACTGGTCGTCCAGGATCGCCGCTGGAGTGGGAAGGGGGGGGTAGAGAATTACAAATGAGAGACCAGGTGACAATTTCACACGTTCAGCTGGAGAGAGGGCGAGAGAGAGAGAGAGAGAGAGAGAGAGAGAGAGAGAGAGAGAGAGAGAGAGAGAGAGAGATGAAGGGTCATAGGATGGAGTGTTCCTGAGGAAGTGAGAGAGCAAAAGAGTGGGAGATTGAGTGAGTGTTGATACAGAGAGGTGATGGTAGAGGACAGATAAGTAAGAAGATGAAGAGGAGAGAGTAGGGCTGGGCGATATGGCCAAAAATGATATCACGATATCGATATCGATAACGATATCATATCACTCGATATCTATAATTATCGATTTATTTTTTATTTTTTAAATATTAAATATATATATATATATATATTTTAACAACAGATGTATGTTTATTTTGCAGCAATTCTTTGTCATTGCCGCCATCTTTAGTGTTACAGCCCCTCACACTCCAGTTCTCAGGCTGCAGCTGGTTTAAAAGCTAAAGTAAACAGGCTTCTTTGGTTGTGGCTGTGGCTCCAGAGGAGTTGAACAGTTCTGTCTCTGCTAGTTTCTTTTCTATCTTTTGGCGCTTTTTTGGTGGACAAACCACCGCACATGTGCACCGTGACTCGTGACTGGAGACTAGCTCTGCTAGCACACATAGCCTACTGTGTACAGACGGTTTCAAACTGTATTTTAAATTAGAAAGCAAACAAAATAAATGGACAAGAGAAAAATAAATATCAATTTGGTCAGTATTGTCATTTGGACAAGCAAAGCCATTACTTTAACTGTCTCTGGTTTTAAAACTGCCCTGTTGCAGGTCACAAAAAGAAAAGAAAAAATTATAATTATAATAATAATTGTATTGATATTTTTTTTTATTATCAATCGATATTGATATTAAAATATATCGCAATAATTATCGTTATCGTTTTATCGCCCAGCCCTAGGAGAGAGAGAGAGGAGTTTCCACCAGGCTGGTCTAACTGCTCTGTGTAAAAGTGAATGTCGAGGTCAGGTGTCTGTGCTATCTGCTCAGGCGGTGGAAAGTAACTTATTCTACCTAGTGCACTTTTGCGTATAGTTTAGTTGAGTATTTCCCATTATTGGGGATATTTATCTGAACCCTGCGGTTGAAAGTTACATGGAAGAAAAAGGTTCTGCACACATAATAGATCATACAGTAACTATGGTGATGTATTCTATAGACATGCTGCCGCCTCAACTCCTAAATCCATGGACTCTGTCTATCACACTGCCCTCAGATTCATCACTAATGAATCTGATAGATACAACAGTCATTATTGTGTCCTTTATGAGAAGGTTGGTTGGCCCTCTCTGACGGAGAGGCTCAACAAACACTGGTATTTGTTCATTTTTAAGGCCCTTACTGGTAAGCTACCTCCTTATATCACTTCATTATTGGAATGGAATGTTAGAACCTATGGAACCTGTTCTAGTGATTGGCTGGTCCTTAAGGTCCCGCAAGTTTGCTTGGAAAAGGGTGAATCTGCATTTTATTATGATGACCCTAGCTCATGGAATGAACTCCAACAATCCCTAAAAAAGATTATTTTCCCCTCTGAACTTGATCACTAATCATTGTCAATCAAGTCGTAGTGTTTTCATTTATTTGTTATCCTTGCTTTTGTCTACCATTGTCTTGTTGTCTTATTGTTTTATATGCTATGATATCTATGCTGTATTTATGATTGCTTATCTCTGTATGTAAACTCAACGTAACTGTAAATGAGGGAAACCTTTCGAGTATAAATAAAGGTTTGAAGTTCATGAAAATAATGTCCATTCAAAGTTCAAAGCCTTGCAATTGTACCAAGGAAACTATAAAAAAATTAAGGGTCATTTACGTCACTGTGTAGCATGTGAACGCACATTGGTGCCAAGTGTGAAAACCTTCAGTTTGACTGACATTGAGTTGAATGGGATCACCATCTCCTCGTTTATGATGTAATTTAAATACTGTAGAGATATATATTTATATTTGATATATTTGTTGATGTATATTGCTCAGATAGCTTGTATATTATGCTTCTCCATTCATCTCCCATAGGCTTCAATAGCACTGGCACCAAAGTCTGGCACCGAGCAGAGAATAGAACGCTGGTGTTCTGACGTAATGACTCTTCCTTCTTTTATAATTTCCTTGAATTGTACAAGGAACAACATGACAACATGTTTTATCTAATAAAATAAAGTTCAGTCTGTTCATCTCACTTCAATAATTTTTATTGTAGAACATGGTATTTTCTCAAGCAGACAGATGTAAACACTGTAATATGTGTTGCATGTACTAGAGCAGTGTTTATCAACTGGTGGGACGAGACCAAAAAGTGGGTTGCGGGGCCATTTTGAGTGGGTCGCTGATGTGTGTAAAAAAAATTATTGAATTTTTTTTTTTTTATATATAATTTTTTTTGCACTACCTATCTTTGTGAAAGTGGCTTCTCAGCTCTGGTCCAGCTGAAGACAAAGCAGAGATACAGATTGGACATTGAGCATGACCTCAGAGTTGCTTTGTCTACCATCACCCCAGACTTTGAGACTCTTGTCAGGAGCAAACAACATCCCCAGTTATCCCATTAGTTCCCTGGGATGTTAAGCTAAGAAGTCTGCTAAGAAGGATATATTATTTATTATTATTATTATAATTTTATTTCATTGTGTTTTTAGCCCTAGTTGCACTTTTGTTGCAACCCCAGTTATCCCATTAGTTCCCCCAAACTTACTGTAGGTCTGTTACAGTATGTTACGCTAAGAAGTCTGCTAAGAAGCATAATTATTTATTATTATTATAATTTAATTTCATTGGGTTTTTAGCCCTAGTTGCACTTTTGTTGCAACTAGGGATGCTCGATATTGGCTTTTTTACCGATACCGATATACCGATATTGTCCAACTCTTAATTTCCAATACCGATATCAACCGATATCACATTTTAATGCCGATATCGGCCGATAATATCGGTAGGCCGATAATATCGGACATCATTTCTATAGAAATGTAAAAAAAAATTAAATAAAAAATGTGTAAACCGATACCGATATTTTCCGATATCACATTTTAATGCCGATATCGGCCGATAATATCGGTAGGCCAATAATATCGGCCATCCCTAGTTGCAACCCCAGTTATCCCATTAGTTCCCCCAAACTTAGGTCTGTTATGTTAAGCTATGAAATCTGCTAAGAAGCATATATTATTTATTATTATTTTATTTCATTGGGTTTTTAGCCCTAGTTTTTAACAGTCAACATTGTCGAAACGGATTGTTTTTTAATCGGTTCATATCCTTTTTATAGCATTTCGAAAAGCTATCGCTCTCTCGAAAATATTCGGAACATTTTAAGATTCCCCCATAAACAGCATTTATTGGAATATTCTCGAATACACTAGACACGTTGTCATTTGTCGGCCTATTTATGAATCGTTTTCAAATAAACGCTAGATTATCGATAGTATATGTGTACTTATGCACGCTATAGAGGCGGGCTGAAAAATCGATTCTCTCGTTTCCTCAAGATCACACACACACAGGACATGCTGTTATCTCAGTGAATACAGCTCTGATTACCCCAAGACTGGTAACATAGACTCCTTACCTTAAATCAGTGTTCAGATGTTCTCCAAAAAGATTATTCCAATTCCTGATCGCCATTCCAAATATCGATCATGTTTATTGATTGATTATTGGCTGCTGTAAATATATATTCCAGGCTGCTTTCCGTCTCGCGATCAGATCCCTCATCATCAGACGGCTCGCCAGCATAATGGAGCCAGTTGGCTCCACCTCTACAGATCCCACAGGGATCTCCCAGTATAATCGACTGACCTGCAGTTACACAGGGATATGCGATAGGGGGTGGTTTTTTCCCATCGGAGCTCCTGGAGGGGCTGCTGTACCAACGGGAGACTCGGTTGATGAAATATGAATTCAGATCGCTAAAATAAAAAAATCTAACGACAAATCGCGTCGTCGGCACTCAACGGGGGGCATGATAAGACGACAATTCTCGTCGTCGGCATTCAAAGTCAAAGGAAAATGTTGGGTCCCGAGGCTAGACCAGTTGAGAACCACTGTACTAGAGGATGACATCTTTTCGGGATTCCCGCGGGATTCCCACGGGATGGGAGTCAATTTCACTTTGAATCCCGTGATTGGGCAGGACCGGGAGTAAAAGTCAATGGGAGCAGAAGGGAGTGGGAACTATGACAACAAAATCAACAGGATTTGGACGGGAGTGATACATCGGTGCATCACTAATGTAAATGTTTGGTGGTTTTATATTTAACTAAGGCAGACATCAGGGCTGTACAGCATGCTATGAAAAAATCGGTCTGTGCGATGAATTGAGTGCAAGCACCCGTGCGATAGGCATTCGGTTCATATCGATACTTTTTTTTTTCATATATTTTTATTTCATTTTTGGATGAAAGGCACAGGTACTGGCATACAATGCACATAAAACAAAATTTAAATTCTTTGCCAAATACAAGCATTGGCTTGTCCCTTGCCTCATTTAAAAAAGAAATCCTACCCCAAACCCCTGCACCAACCACTGTTGACAATTTTTTTAATAATAATCCCCCCCAACCCACCCCGTCATAGGCCTGAAAGGAAAAAGAAATGAGCTGGTCTCTGACAAGAACAAGTTACAGGTTGAAAAAACCCTCAGCTCGGAACTAGGCAGAATCTGCATATGGCTCGCTGATAACAAACTATCATTACACATGGGCAAAACAGAGTCCATTCTCTTCGGTTCAAATAACAAACTCAGCAAGACCGACGGCTTCTCAGTTACAGTGGGTGACAATATTGTCACAAGGAAAGATGAAATTACCTACCTGGGTTCCATCCTAGAGGCTAATCTCTCCTGTGACAAAATGGCATCCAATGTAATAAAAAAAGTCAACCAACGAACTCGATTCTTGTACCGGATCTCCTCTCTGGTAAACAAGAATACACTGAAGACTCTGGCAGGAGCACTCATTCAGGGGTACTACGACTATGCTTGCACCTCATGGTACCAAAGCACCTCAAAGGCGCTAAAAACAAAATTACAAACATCTCAAAACAAACTGGTCAGACTACTGCTTGACCTTACTCCTAGAACCCACCTCACCCCTGCCCACTTTGACAACCTAGGATGGCTTAGAGTAGACGACAGAGTACAGCAACTTGCAATGGGCCTGGTCTACAAGATACACTACACGACCCATGTACATGTCAAAATACTTCCCAAAGGTCAGTGAATACCACGATCACAACACCAGAGGGAGCTCCACAAATCATGTTAAACCCAGATTCGGCTCAAATAAGGGACTAAACACATTTCGCAATTATGCCACATCAATGTGGAACGCCCTACCCAAAGCTGTAAAGGAATGTGGATCACTACCCACTTTCAAAACCTCTCTCAAGGGACACCTACGGGAGACTGCAATTCAACACTGGCCCCTGTAAATATCCTAACCCAACCCCCTCCAATGTACAGTCATTTACCTAGTATGGTTTTGTCAATAGTCCAATGTACAATTTTGTTTGTTTGTACAGTGTCTCCCCCCCCCCCCCCTCAATGTACAGTTTTGCTTGTTTATACAGTGTGCCCCCCCCCCCCCAACCACCTCCAATGTAGATTACCCAGTATGGTTGTCAATATCCCAGTGTACCCAACCCCCCCCCACCCAACCTCCTCCAATGTACAGTTTCTACGTCAAATGTATATACTCCCTTTTCCTGACTCCTTCTGTATCACAAACAGTACTGTATTTGCAAATCTGGTATGTCATAAATGTATAGATGTAGCAGTACTGACTATCTGTATGTCATGTATGTCATATATGTCCTGATGAATTGAAAATGGGGGACCCTGATGTAAACAAGACGAAAGTCTTTCTCTGGTCTGCATCCCCTTAACAATTGTGTGTATTGAGCTGTACTGTATTGTACCCATTCTGCAATCTGTTAATAAAGTTTTCAATCAATCAATCAATCAGCAAAGATTTCAACAAAGACCAAAAAGAAAAAAAGGGGATTATACAGATATAATTAGTTATGTCATGCTAGTTATATAGTAGAGGTCCTAACTTGATAGAGAATATGGTTCCAGCTATCTATTGTTTGATAGTTTGCACCATTTAATCTAGCTGTAGAAAGCTCCATTGTTACAACATCAGCTAATAACTGTTTCCAGTGATTAAAGGGCAGAGAATGTGGAGCTTGCCATCGCAGTGCCAAATTTCTTTTTGCAGCGGTACTTCCTGCCAGCCAAAATCGTCTCTGAACAATACTTAGTCTCGATACTCTTATTTTGAAAATCCTGTGGCAAGTCTCATTTCCGCCCAAGCGCAGCTCCAGCCATAATATCTATGGCTCAGGCAGCTAACAACGTTCGGTTCATATCGATACTCTTATTTTGAAAATCCTGTGGCTAGTCTCATTTCCTCCCGAGCGCAGCTCCGCCAGCCCAACAACAACAGTGTGCTATGTTATGTTAGAGTGCGCATTTTGCGACCAGTAAATAAGTCCCTGCCTGTTTTTTCCCGCAACGCTTCCAATGCATCTTACACGCTTTGCATCCTCACCCAAACTAACTACTTAGCTGCTTCCGGTAACTAAACTAAGCTAACCCGGCTCAGAGGCAGAGAAAACAGTGAGGAAAGGGAGGGGGCGGGGGCAGGGCCGTAGCCAGGGTTTAGAAATTAGGGAGGTCCATTTATTTTTTTGGACCAGACCGGCCCACTATAATCGGTCGGACACCACCCACCAGTACACCATCCTTACGGTCCCCTTAAATATGCGTACCTACTGTACTATTCCCCCCCCCCAACCCATTACAAAGCTGGGTAGTAAGTGCCATGGACAAGTGGACCAGTGTACTCACTCGCTCTTGGCTGAATCTTGTTTTGGGTGGTGATGTAAAAACACCTGCATCATAGCAGGCTCAGGATGGGCAACGTAGTCTATAGCCTGTTCATCCCTGTCTCTCTCCTCCACAACCTGGCTTGACTAGACATAAGGAGAGAGATGATTACAATTAACTGGTACATTCAGGTCCAGAATTGTTGGAATCCCCTGACAAAGATGTGCAAAAAGCTGTACAATTTAAACAATACCATACTGGTAATGAGAAAATAGTTGTTTATTCAATGAATGCATGGAGCAGTTCCATCTTATTTCATTTGATACTAACTACTCAGTTCATACAGATTTCAAGTATTCAAATATCAATGATGAATATTGCATAAGGTTTACACAGTTAATAGATCACCTTCTTGTTTTATATTCATCTTATATGGCAATTAAATCAATGGTGTGTTTGTTTGGGGAGTTTGACCTATGTGCCTACCACGTGAAGGTGCATGATCAATGGACAGCACAAAAACAATTTGTGTAGTGGAGACTAGAGCTACCACAGATAGTAATAAGTTATTAAGAGTAAGTAATCCATACCATATATATCCTAATAGTTACCTTATTACCATACTTGGCTGAAAACAAACTTTGCTGCCTGTTGTGAATGTGTTTTTCCCTGTAGGCTAATACATAAGTAGGCATACATTTTTGCAGTTGAGGAAAAATTTGCAGTTGAGTAGGCTATAATGTGCTGTGTTTTTATGTCTTCCATCGAGGACCACCTTGGCAATAAGTGTTAATGCTTGTTAATGAATGCTTTTAGGTGATATCCTCAGGAATACAAATTGGTCAAGATCATTTGTTTTTATGATGTGTTTTTAATTTCCAAATAAATCTAATCAAATAAAAAAGCAGTTTTTGCAGTTGAGCTACTGGTGTTGTATATTATACAGCCTTTTCATGCATCTTTATCAAGGGAACCCTTATCCTAATGATTTAAAAAATAATATTATGATGATACGATATGGACCTAGTAGTTGGGTCATCTGTGGCACTTCGTTTCTCAATGGATTTTTTAAAAAGGCGGGGGAAATTTGTGAGAGACCAAAATCCAAAATGGCTGCCGTGGAAATTAACTTTTTAATGGTTTGACCTACAATGATGCCCAATACATGGTACCAGCCCCCTCTCAGTCATGTACCAGCCCCTCTCAGTCATGTACCAGCCAGCCCCTCTCAGTCATGTACCAGCCCTCTCTCAGTCATGTATACCAGCCCCTTCTGTCATCTACCAGCCCCCTCTCAGTCATGTACCACAGCCCCATCTGAGTCATGTACCAGCCCCCTCTCAGTCATGTACCAGCCCCCTCTCAGTCATGTATACCAGCCCCCTCTGTCATCTACCAGCCCCCTCTCAGTCATGTACCACAGCCCCATCTGAGTCATGTACCAGCCCCCTCTCAGTCATGTACCAGCCCCCTCTCAGTTATGTACCAGCCCCCTCTCAGTCATGTACCAGCCCCCTCTCAGTCATGTACCAGCCCCCTCTCAGTCATGTACCAGCCTCCTCTCAGTCATGTACCACAGCCCCATCTCAGTCATGTACCATAGCCCCATCTCAGTCATGTACCACAGCCCCCTCTCAGTCATGTATACCAGCCCCCCTCTCAGTCATGTATACCAGCCCCCTCTCAGTCATGTACCAGCCCTCTCTCAGTCATGTACCAGCCCCCTCTCAGTCATGTACCAGCCAGCCCCCTCTCAGTCATGTACCACAGCCCCCTCTCAGTCATATACCACAGCCCCCTCTCAGTCATGTACCACAGCCCCCTCTCAGTCATGTACCAGCCCCTCTCAGTCATGTACCACAGCCCCCTCTCAGTCATGTACCAGCCCCATCTCAGTCATGTACCACAGCCCCCTCTCAGTCATGTACCAGCCCCATCTCAGTCATGTACCAGCCCCCCTCTCAGTCATATACCTGCACGACTGGCGGGGGGGTGCTTAGTAAGAGATGTGATTGGGCCAGCCCAGTGTCAGTCAGTACCAATGGGCCGATGTCTCAGCCTAGTAGTGGGCCGGTTGTTGACCAAAAAAAAAAAAAAAAAATTTATAAAAATAAAATTATATAATTTTTATTTTTATTTTTTTAATAGTTACAAATAGTTACCGAGGTCCGGACCTCGGTGACCTCATAGCTGGCTACGGCCATGGGCGGGGGAGCCTCAGCCTCTCTCTGTCCCTTTCTCTACGTCAATGATTTTAAGTAGGTGAGGTCAAAGGAGTTTGATAGTATTTACTGAGGATGGCCAGATAATGTTGATATTTAAACATAACAAATATAATACATAATAAATGTATACATGATTATGCAACATACAAAAAATTAGGAACTGTTTGGGAGAGGGAGGTAGGGAGGGGTTTTAGGTTGTGTGTTGTGAGTTCCAAAAAATTAAACTTAGTTATTTCAAGTTTAAAGCTCAATATATCAAAACGTGGCACTTTACAGTGAACATGAGGTCTATTTGTATTAAAAAACAATAGATTGTTTTTCATTTAAATGTCTGGAAGAGCTCAATACATTTTTTTCAAATTATATTTTCGTTGTATACCTTTTTTTTGTTGATCTAAATGTTACTGATTGTGTTAAATGGGCTTATTTACGATATCGTAAATCGGCTGTCACAAAACAGTCACATCTAGAGACCTCAAAACTTACTCTAGAGAGGCCTTTAACCTAGAACTGGGGAGCTTGGACTGGTCAGATGAACTCAGTGGTACACAGGTTGAAGAAACATGGCTTGGATTCAAAACCAAATTCACAGCAATACTCAACAACATGGCACCCATAAGAACCACCAGGGTTAAAAATCGTGCTGAGCCATGGATGCACACTGAAATACTGGCCGCTATGAAAACCAGAGACAAAAAATTCTCTGAACTTCATAAAAGTCAGACAAAGCTTTCCAAAAGCTCAAACAGTGAACTCCAAGCCCACGTGGTTGAACAAAAAATTCAAAGAAACAGACTAAGAAATGACGTAAACACCATGATCAGAACCGCAAAAAGAAATTTCATCAACGAAAAAAATTGAGGAAAACAAAAACAAACCCTGCGAACTTTGGAAATTACTCAATAATCAACTAGGCTGCAGTAAAAAACTTAAAACCAGATTCTCAAACATAAACATAAAGACGGACAACACGCTCATCACAGACAAGCTGGATGTAGCCAATTACTTAAACATCTTCTTCACAAACATAGCCACAACACTGGTAAACAAACTACCCTCCCACTCAGGGCATTATGGGGTAGAACACATAGTAGAATACTACAAAAACCTAGGTGTAACTGAGGGGTACAATTCCCTGACTGTATTGATAACATTTACATTTACATTTAGTCATTTAGCTGACGCTTTTATCCAAAGCGACTTACAAGTTCTGTACGACAAGCCATCAGGAAGGGCACAACTCTATCAGCTGAGCAACAATGTTCATCAAAGTGTTGAGTGCTACAGTGTAGGTTAGTTTATTAGGACAAGTGCATGACAGTACGGTTAGTTAGGGTTAGATTTTTTTTTTATATATTTTTTTTAATTTTTTTTTAATTCAGATAATGGTTGAAGAAGTGCGTCTTTAGTCGACGGCGAAAGATTGGACGTGATTCGGCTGTCCTAACTGGGGTGGGTAGTTCATTCCACCATTGTGGGGCAAGGACTGAGAATAGGCGACTTCTCTTTGATGACCCTCCCGGAGCTTGGATAGGAGTAGGTCTGAGGCGGCCAGAAGATGCAGAGCGTAGGGGTCTTGAGGGTGTGTAGTTAGAGACCATTGACCGGAGGTAGGCGGGAGCGGTTCCCTTTGCCGCACGGTATGCTAGGTCGAGGGCCTTGAAGCGGATTCGTGCAGCAATGGGGAGCCAGTGCAGGTCCCTAAGGAGTGGGATGACATGGGCCGACTTCGGTAGGTTTGAGATCAGGCGGGCCGCTGCGTTCTGAATGAGTTGAAGAGGCTTAGTGGCAGTGGCCGGGAGGCCAGCAAGCAGTGCATTGCAGTAGTCGAGGCGGGAGATGACTGTTGATTGGACGAGGAGTTGGGTGGCTTCTTTTGTCAGGAAGGGGCGGATCCTTCTGACGTTGCTCAGGAGGAATCGGCAGGTTCTGGTCGTCGCTGCGATGTGAGCAGAGAAGTTCAACTGGTCGTCGAGGACAACACCAAGGTTCTTGGCGGTCGGGGACGCAGTCACAGCTGCATTCTCGACTGTGATTGAAAGGTCGGTTAGGGGGGAGGATTTGGCCGGCAGGTGGAGCAATTCTGTTTTGCTTAGGTTCAGTTTGAGGTGGTTGGACGTCATCCAGGCGGAGATGTCGGACAGACAGGCTGAGATCCGCTCAGAGACGTGGATATCTGAGGGAGGGAAGGAGAGGAAGAGTTGAGTATCGTCGGCATAACAATGGTAGGAGAAGCCATGAGACGTGATAATGTTACCCAGTGATTTAGTGTAGAGGGAGAAGAGAAGGGGTCCTAAAACCGAGCCCTGGGGGACACCCGTCCGCAGGGGGCGGGTGGCCGACAGGGTCCCTCTCCATGACACTTGGTAGGAGCGGTCATTGAGGTATGATGACAGCCATGTCAGCGCAGAGCCAGCCACTCCCATTCCTGCGAGGGCCTCAAGGAGGATCCTGTGGTTGACTGTGTCGAAGGCTGCAGATAGATCTAGGAGAATCAGGACAGAGGAGAGGCCTTTCGCTTTTGCTAAGTGAAGTGCCTCTGTGACCGCAATGAGGGCTGTCTCTGTGGAGTGACCAGTCCTGAAGCCTGACTGATTAGGGTCTAGGAGGTCATTCTGTAAGAGATAAGCAGTAAGTTGGTTGGATACAGCACGTTCAAGTGTTTTAGAAAGGAAGGAGAGAAGAGAGACAGGACGGTAGTTGCCTATGATGGTAGGGTTCAGGGTTGGTTTTTTTACGAGCGGCGTGACTCTGGCTTGTTTTAGGGAGGTGGGGACCACCCCCGAGTTGAGTGAGGAGTTGATGGTTGCAGTTAGGAATGGGAGGATGTCTGGTGCTATGGTCTGGAGGAGTGGGGAGGGTAGCTGGTCCAGCTGGCAAGTAGTCGGACGGTTCAACGTTACCAGTGTCAGGGTCTCTGCTTCTGTAATGGGAGAGAAAGATGACAGAGTGAAGGATGAGGTTCTCGATTCAGCATTTGGAATGGGTGGGGGTTGGGAGAAGGAGCTGCGGATGTTCTCCACTTTTTCCTCAAAGAAGATCGCAAAGTCTTCGGCAGAGAAAGATGAGGGAGGGGGGGGTGGGGGGGGAGTGAGGAGGGAGGACATGGTAGCATGCAGTTTGCGAAGATTCTTGGCAGAGGCCTCGATCCTATGGTGGAAGAAAGAAGCTTTGGCATTAGTGATGGTTTTGGAGAATGTTAACAAGAGGTTGTGATATGTGTCGATGTCAGCAGTGAGGCGTGACTTTCTATACTTCCTTTCAGCTGCTCTCAGGACCTGTCTTTGTTCTCTCATAATAATGATAAGTATGGTATCATTAAACCACTACCGCTTTATGTACTTTAATTACTGGCCATACAGTACACGATATATGAATATGATGAACACTTCCCACAATGAAATCGGTTCCAGTCAAAGGTATTAATCAAATATTTAATGGAGCAAAAGGTACATAGGATACTTTACATTATTCTTTGAATGCACTTGTAAGGCAAAGGAGTATGCGTAGGCAAATCAATAACGAATGTCCATTCTCTGGTTACGCAGGAGGTAATTATACAACCTGAATCTTAGGGAATTATATCTATGGTACACTAGTAATAGCGGGAGATACTGGAAGGGGTTCCCACTGGTTGTAAGCCAGCAAGGGGGTAGAAGATCTGTCGGTAGTAGGACGTCTGGTCAACGATGACTAGGGAGACTTCAGGTACAGAAGCCGGTGCAGTAGTCTCTTGATCCACAGACGAATACAGCTTGGTTCTCTTGTAGACTGTAGCTCTACAGTGAAGAAAGCTAGGCGGCCTCAGGCTCTCTGAGCGCCGGCTCGACTTGACTCCTCTCGGGGTAAATCCAACACGTGCAGGCGTCGGCGATTATCCGCTCCATAAATCATAGGACCAAAGCAAATATATTCCAGCCGCAAAGGCTATGTAGTCGTCGGGTAGATTAATCCAGTGTACATGTCCATACGGTTCTCGCCTAGGTCTCCTCGGGTGAAGGCGCCATGCGGTCGGCCCAGCCTGGATAAGAACTCTAGCTAATACGAGAAAGCGTTGGAGATGCTGGTCACTATAGAATTCTAACCGCACGATACACTATACACAAATAGACTATTAAAGACTCAATAGAAATAGGTCGCACTCGACGGTATAGCGCCAAACTCTGACAATTCAGTTATTAATTCGCACGCGGTCTCGATGCTCTACTCTGAGGCCAAACAGGCCATACTTCACCGCACGTTGTATCGTGGGTGAGGCTTCAACTTATCGGTAACATGCTAAGTGCACGAAGGGTACGGAGGTAAGGGGCTAAGGGTCTTCTACATTCACCTGCGCCGTATTTATACGCACGGTGAACAAATAGTGCCACTCTCATTTCTGTCGCCGTATCCCTGGGCAGGGCCGGGGCAAGTACAGAGATGTCGTGTCGGTGACTTTGAACTTGGCTCCGGGGGCCGGTCCCTGGCGCCGGTGGACCGCTGTCCAATAGGAGAATGAACTATTATGGTCTGGGCTAAAAGGGATATTCCGTGTATATGTACAAGGAATATACAAGGGATATCAAACGATATACAAATACTATGCAATATATATCAATAAATAAATATATATATTCGGTTTAATCTGATCCTTCGTAACAGCCGCCCCCTAATTAGTCCCACCTAATTAGCTAAGCAGAGACAGATTAACCGCACTGTCCTCTACTCAATGTCTGTTGTGAGGGTCAGTCAGTTCACAAAGTCATGGGGTCATGGTCGTCATCGATAGTATCGGGGAGCCTTGGCAGTTCTATTAGCCTCGCCACGGGTCGGGTGTAGGTCCGCCCTTGGACGAGCACTTCAGCTGCTCGGACCTTTCCGTCGGCACCGGTGATCACTTTGCTTACGCGGCCAGCCGGCCACATAGCTCGGGGTAGTGACTGGTCGATAATCATGACGACTGTTCCTTCTGTCAAATTGTCTCTCTCTTTTACCCATTTCTGGCGGGTCTGTAGAGACGGTAGGTAGTGGAGTAGGAAGCTGTTCCAAAACTTGTCAGCCAATACTTGACTGTACCTCCACATTCTTCGGCCGTTCGCTTCTTCAGGCCTGTACATTGTCTGGGGTAGCGCGGGGTCCAGCCGCGCCATCAAGAGTGTGTTGGGGGTGACTGGGTCGACATCTGCTACATCACTTGAGACGTAACCGAGGGGCTTTGAGTTCAATACTCCCTCGATCTCCGTGAGGACTGTCATTAGGACTTCTTCCGCCACGGTCTGGGCCCCAAGCACGGCGTACAGGGCTGTCTTTATTGAACGTACTTCTCGTTCCCAAGTTCCACCGAAGTGAGGTGCGTTCGGGGGATTAAACTGGAAGTCAATCTGGGATGGAGCGAGGTGGGTCTTAAGTTCTGGGCCCATAGCTTGGAAGCTCTCTCTCAGCTCTCTTTCTCCGCCTTTGAAGTTTGTCCCGTGATCAGACAACAATATAGACGGTTTGCCTTTCCGCGATGTGAATCTTCGGAAGGCCATAAGGAATGAGTCTGTGCTCATGGTTGGAAGGAGTTCTATATGTATCGCTCGGGTGGTCATGCATTTGAATACAATACCCCACCGCTTCTCGGTTCCTCTTCCTTTCTTTATATACAGCGGGCCGAAACAGTCCATACCGGTGGAGTGAAAAGGCTTGTCGCCGAGTCGGAGGCGACAGGGAGGTAGGTCAGCCATCCGGGGTATACTGGGCTGCGCTCGCCACTTACGACAGTCTAGACAGGTTCGCTGGAAGCGCCGCACTGCTTCTCTCCCTTGCAGTATCCAATAACGACGTCTGATCTCCGCGAAGACTCTCTCTGCCCCGGCATGATGCACATCCTCGTCGTATTTCTTTATGATCAGCTTTGTGACCTTGTGTCGGCTGTTCAAGACTATCGGGTACTTGACGTCATCCGGTAAGTCTGGGGCTCTCCGCAGACGACCACCCACTCTGATGAGACTATGGGCGTCGCTCTCGGGTGCTAGGTGGAGCAGTCTGCTGTCTGATGGGACGGGCTTTGCTCCCTGTAGACAGTCTAGTTCATCGGGGAACGAGTCTCTCTGGGCTCGTTGTAGTAGAAGAAGTTCTGCTTCTTCGTAGTCAGCTGCTGAAATGTCAGTAGTGGGCTGAACCTCTGGGTGGTGCCACAGAAATGTCTTTAGCTGCGCACTCTCTAGGGTGAGGCAATCGTCTATGTCGGGGTCTGTGGAGACGAGTGTGTTCAATCCACAGAACACAGATTTCTTGTTTTCGGCCTCCTCTTTACTCGCCTCCCGTGGGGTGGGTGTAGGCCACTCTTCTTCCGGGAGCTTGAGAAACTCTGGTCCGTCACTGTATGGGTTGTGACGGGTGAGGTCATCCAGGGACGTTCCCCGGGTGATGACGTCAGCTGGGTTGTGTTTTGTGTCCACATACCTCCAGCTTGCTACTTCTGTTAACTCTTGAATCTCTGTGACTCTGACCCCCACTAAGACCTTGTATCTGCACGAATCAGACCGGATCCATGTGAGTACTGTCGTGGAGTCTGACCACAAGATTGTTCTTTGCACCAGAATGGTGAGTTCACGTTGGATTAACGTGGCGAGGTGCGCTCCTGCTAGGGCTGCGCAGAGCTCTAGACGCGGGATAGATTGTTGCTTTCGTGGGGCTATTCTTGAGCGAGCCAGGATGAAAGCAGTATGTATTTCTCCTCCCTCCTCTCGGGCGCGCAAGTAGGCCACCGAGCCGTAGGCTACTTCGGAGGCGTCGCTGAAGACGTGCAGGTCCATCTGGCACGTCTCCGGCCTCACTGTGGGTGGGAAGTAGCTGCGGTGTATGTTAACACCTGGGAGTGAGCTGAGTTCCGTCTCCCACTCTCTCCATGTGGATGCAAGGTGTTCGGGTATGGGGTCGTCCCAGCCCTGGTCCTTGTCCCATAACGCTCTTACAATCATCTTTGCCCTGGTGGTGTAAGGTAGAATACATCCCAACGGGTCATATTGTCTGGCGAGTGTTCTGTATACACTCCGTCTGGTGGTCGGTAGTGCAGTCGACCTTCCCTGCTCCTTGGTCAGGGGTGTGTGTTTATAATGGAGCGAGTCTGTTTTGAAGCGCCAGACTAGTCCTAATGTCATTTCTTGGGCTTCTCCTGGGATGGTCGCCATCCAGGTCTCGCTGCTTGCTGCCTTGTCCTCGGGGGAGAGGCTGCGCAATACTTGCGGGTCGCTGCTGGCCCACTGCCTGAGATCAAAGCCGCCTTTGATCAGGGAGGCGCAGAGCTTGAGTAGAAGGGCCTCGGCTTCTTCTGGCGTCGAGACGCTTTGCAGACAGTTGTCCACGTAGAAACTATTTTCTACACTTTTTCGGACCTCTTCATCAGCTGCTGGGTCCTCTGCGACGTGTTTTTGCAGTGCAAACGTAGCACAGCCTGGGCTGCGTGTGGTTCCGAAAGGGAGGACTTCCCATTGATAGATGGCTGGTTGCTCATCCCCGATCCTCTCTCTCCATGGTAACCGCAGCAGGGGGTTGTCCTCTGGGGAGAGGCTGCGCAATACTGGGGGGTCGCTGCTGGCCCGCTGCCGGAGATCAAAGCCGTCTTTGATCAGGGAGGCGCGGAGCAGCGCACAACGTCGCCAGTCAATTTTCTTTATGTGTCCCGCTGTGATTCGCTTGTTAATCTCAGCGCGGTACACCGTCTCTTGAGCGGGGTCTCTGGCTAGGCGCCGCTCTGTGTTCAATAGATACCGCTCCGTCGCTTCTTTTGGGGCGTGGAAGGTGGGCATACCCTCTCGCCTCAGGAGTGGAGTTGCGTATCTCATCACTCCGTTGACTTTGACTCTCTTTGTCCCTTGCTCGAGGAGTGCTATGGCGTAAATGTCTTCCTTGGAACGAATGTCTTTCTTTTCGTTCTTAAAGGGCATTGTCTCTAGTGTCCATAGCCTCTCGACATGCTGTAGGAGGGTGGTGTCTTCTTCTGTCACTCTGGAGTGGAGGCAGCTAGTGGCTGCTGTTCGGTTAAGAGACTTAGCGAGGGGGCCTTGTAATGTCCATCCTAGGCGGGTCTCGACTGCTGCAGGACATCCTCTGGGCCCTGTGTGGACCCGGTCTATCGGGACTATGAGGTCTGCATGGTCGGAGCCTATCAGCAGGGTCGGGGTGGCACCATCTATGAGCGGGATAGGTAGTTGACGCAGGTGCACATATTTATCCATCAGCTTGGCGATGGGGTAGGTGTACTGCGACAGGCCTATTTCTTGGCTGGCGAAAGCATTAGTAATCCTATACCGTCTCTCTGGCTGCCCGCTTGCTGCGATAGTGAAGGAGACATTCTCGCCCTTTATCGTCTTTAGATCTCTTCTTATTGTCCGAATCGTCATCTGGTTTTCGCTCCCCCGCAGCCCCAGCTGGGCCGCAGCGGATGCGAGGAGAAGGGTCTTCTCTGACCCGTCGTCAAGGACGGCGTAAGTGTCCATGACCTTGTCTTGGTAACTCAGTGTTACGCGGACCACCTTTAAGAGCACTCGGGCGCCCCCGCTGCTGGCGGGGTCAATGTACATAACACTTGCCTTTGTGCTGCTTGAGGGTGCGAGCTTTCTTCTGTTACTGTCGTGTAGGACATCTAGGTGGGCTCCGTCACACCGACTACACCTCTTCTTTAAGCGGCACTCGGCTGCCATGTGACTGCGCGCACATCGGTAACAGCGTCGTTTGGACTTTATCCATTGACCCACTTCGTCGGCGGTCATCTTCTTGAATGTGTCACATTGTGACAACCAGTGTTCTTTCTCGCAGTACGGGCACACCATCTTCCACTTCTCTTTCATCGAGGGGGTACTGTGGTTCTTGCTGCTCGGTACTGGTTCTGATTGGTGCATGACAGTCACCAATCTTCGGCCATCGTTTGCTCTCCTAGGTCCCTCTCTGGAGCTTGGTGTGCTCCGCACGAACGTATCCAATCGCAGGCTGCTGACTTCTCTCGCCAGGAAGTCGGCTAGGTCTAGGAGGGATGGCTCGGGACCGTTAGGATCACGGTGGTCTCTTTGCCGCCTGAAGCGCTCTTGTCGGGCGGGCGGAAGCTTCTCTAAAATCCTCTCGACATTAGAGTTTGCGTATAGTTCGTGCATACCCTTTTCTCGTTGCGCCCCCAGCATCCCTACCAGGGATTGTACCTTGATAGACAGGTCGTCTAGTGAGCGATTGTCTGTTGCTGGGGGTAGGCGGTCAATATGCCTTATCTCTTGTATTACGTAGTCCCATATGCGTCCATATCTTTGGTCGAGTGCTGCTAGAGCCGCTGTGTATGGGGTAGTAGAGGTGGCATAGGCCAGCGTTATATTGTGCGCTCGGGGCACCTTGAGGTGCTTCAATAGGATAGCATACTTGTGGCGTTCATCAGCTACATCAGCCATCATTGTCTCTAAGCACATCCGTAGCTCCGTGTACTGTGCTCTGTTCTCATGGGTGAAGTCTGGAAACGTCGGTGTGCCAATGTATGATGCCGTAGATGGCTGGCACATCGGTGAGCGTTGGAAGAGAGGCCTCCTAGGCGAGTCTCCTCTTACGCCTCTCGGTGGGCTGGTACCGGCAGGGTACCATGGCCCGCGTATCCAGGTGCTATTCCTCGGGACTGGTCGTGCGTCAATCTCACCCGTGAATTGAGTCGGGGGTCTGTAGCGCAGAGCCGCGGGGGTAGAGCCTGGGCTGTACTGGACCTCCTGGTCCTGTGGAGTACTGTGCTGCTGTCGGGCTTGACTCTCCTCCTCTCCCTCTTCTTCTTCCTCTGTCAGGTCCTCTAGATCCTGTAGTCGTCTATTTAGCCTCTCCGCGGTGTATACCGTTCCTTCCTTGTAGCTGGGTCTCACTGGGACCGGTCGGGGAAGGAGTTCGGAGGGGGGTATAGGCTCTCTCTGGTGGTCGGGCTCAGGGTCGCTTAATCGGTTAGGGGAGGGTGCCCTTGACCCGTGTCTTGACGAGGCCCTGGAACCCCGTGCGGAGGGAGGGGGTGTTGCCCTGGCGATCAGCTGCTCCATTATCTGCGCTTGTAATCGGTCGCGCTCGGCTTCGCGCTTGGTGAGAGCGATGTCGCGCTCTGCTTCTCTTTGGGCACCGGCAGCGGCGCGCTGGGCTTCGGCGGCGGCGCGCTCTGCTTCGGCCCGGTCTCTTACCATATTCTCTTCCGTCTGAAGGCGTCTAATCTCTAGACGTATACGATCTTCGTCGCTCCGTTGCTGCGCTTGGAGGCGTTCTCTTTCCATGGAAGAATGTTCGCGCTCACTAAGCGTCTGTGCTTGGAGTCGATCGCGCTCTGTTGAGGCTGCTAGGCTGGCGAGGAACGCCTGTGCCAGCATCTTGTCCGCCTCGCTGGGGGAAGACGCTGGTTGAGGTGATCTGCTCCTGGCAGTACTCGTTGGAGATGCGCTCTCCTGCGGGGAGTCCTGGAGCTCTATCTCCTGGGCGCTCTCCTCTTCTTGTACCGGGCAGAGTTCCATCTCTGGAGGGTTGTCTTCCTCCTGGAGCTCTCCGGGGACTACTTCTTCGGTCTTGGCGGGGGGTAGAGTCGTGTCAGTTCCCTCCTGGTCCCTACCGTGAGCTTGGTCAGTTACATTAGAACCCACTAGGGCCTCTGTTGGCGGGGTAGCCTGGTTGATAGGGTCGGACATAATTTTACTTTCTACTTTTTCCGCGTTTACCGTCTGTAGAAGGCTAGGTAGTATACTGGCAACGTAATCCTCTAAGTACTGAGGTGTCTGCCGTCTACGCTGCGGGCGATCTACTTTAGGAGAACCGTTTTGTGGAGTGTTCATCATAGGCCATTTCAATATTAATACCACTATATTAATATTACACTAGTTACCCTCCGGCTCGAAGGACCAATTGTAACTGAGGGGTACAATTCCCTGACTGTATTGATAAGTATGGTATCATTAAACCACTACCGCTTTATGTACTTTAATTACTGGCCATACAGTACACGATATATGAATATGATGAACACTTCCCACAATGAAATCGGTTCCAGTCAAAGGTATTAATCAAGTATTTAATGGAGCAAAAGGTACATAGGATACTTTACATTATTCTTTGAATGCACTTGTAAGGCAAAGGAGTATGCGTAGGCAAATCAATAACGAATGTCCATTCTCTGGTTACGCAGGAGGTAATTATACAACCTGAATCTTAGGGAATTATATCTATGGTACACTAGTAATAGCGGGAGATACTGGAAGGGGTTCCCACTGGTTGTAAGCCAGCAAGGGGGTAGAAGATCTGTCGGTAGTAGGACGTCTGGTCAACGATGACTAGGGAGACTTCAGGTACAGAAGCCGGTGCAGTAGTCTCTTGATCCACAGACGAATACAGCTTGGTTCTCTTGTAGACTGTAGCTCTACAGTGAAGAAAGCTAGGCGGCCTCAGGCTCTCTGAGCGCCGGCTCGACTTGACTCCTCTCGGGGTAAATCCAACGCGTGCAGGCGTCGGCGATTATCCGCTCCATAAATCATAGGACCAAAGCAAATATATTCCAGCCGCAAAGGCTATGTAGTCGTCGGGTAGATTAATCCAGTGTACATGTCCATACGGTTCTCGCCTAGGTCTCCTCGGGTGAAGGCGCCATGCGGTCGGCCCAGCCTGGATAAGAACTCTAGCTAATACGAGAAAGCGTTGGAGATGCTGGTCACTATAGAATTCTAACCGCACGATACACTATACACAAATAGACTATTAAAGACTCAATAGAAATATGTCGCACTCGACGGTATAGCGCCAAACTCTGACAATTCAGTTATTAATTCGCACGCGGTCTCGATGCTCTACTCTGAGGCCAAACAGGCCATACTTCACCGCACGTTGTATCGTGGGTGAGGCTTCAACTTATCTGTAACATGCTAAGTGCACGAAGGGTACGGAGGTAAGGGGCTAAGGGTCTTCTACATTCACCTGCGCCGTATTTATACGCACGGTGAACAAATAGTGCCACTCTCATTTCTGTCGCCGTATCCCTGGGCAGGGCCGGGGCAAGTACAGACATGTCGTGTCGGTGACTTTGAACTTGGCTCCGGGGGCCGGTCCCTGGCGCCGGTGGACCGCTGTCCAATAGGAGAATGAACTATTATGGTCTGGGCTAAAAGGGATATTCCGTGTATATGTACAAGGAATATACAAGGGATATCAAACGATATACAAATACTATGCAATATATATCAATAAATAAATATATATATTCGGTTTAATCTGATCCTTCGTAACACTAGGGGTCCACAAAGATGACTTCAAACTTGAAATGGTAACAACTGATGAGGTACTCAAAAAATGTAGCGCCCTCCAACCTAACAAGGCCACTGGCCATGACAACATCCCCTCCAAATTCCTCAGAGACGCAGCAGCCGCCATCACCCCAGTCATCACACACATAATAAACCTCTCTATAAAACAGGGACACGTCCCCAAGGACTTCAAAATTGCGAGAGTGACCCCTCTGCACAAAAAGGGCAGCAAATTAGACCCAGGCAACTACCGCCCTGTTTCTATTCTTACCTCCATCTCGAAAGTCATGGAGAAAATAGTCTACGAACAGGTCGAAAAGTACCTGGCGGAAAAAAATCTAATTTACGAATTCCAATCTGGCTTCTGAACGTCCCACTCCACTGACACATGCCTCCTCTATTTGAACGACCACATCAAACAAGAGGTGGACGCGGGCAAATACTGCGGCATGGTCATGCTGGACCTACAAAAGGCCTTCGACACTGTCAATCACTCCATTCTGATGGACAAGCTAAAAGCAATTGGTTTTGATAGCTTATCAGTGAGCTGGATGCAATCCTACCTGGAGGGGAGAGAACAGATGGTAGAGGTAAACGGTACTCTATCCCCCCCCCTCACAGTGAGCTGTGGTGTTCCACAAGGAAGCATACTAGGACCGCTACTCTTCCTAATTTATGCAAATGACATGTCGTCAGCCTGTGACTGCAACCTGTTCCTGTTTGCGGACGACTCAGCCCTGCTGGTCTCTGACAAGAACAAGTTGCAGGTTGAAAAAACCCTCAGCACAGAACTAGGCAAAATCTGCATATGGCTCGCTGATAACAAACTATCATTACACATGGGCAAAACAGAGTCCATTCTCTTCGGTTCAAATAACAAACTCAGCAAGACCGACGGCTTCTCAGTTACAGTGGGTGACAATATTGTCACAAGGAAAGACGAAATTACCTACCTGGGTTCCATCCTAGAGGCAAATCTTTCCTGTGACAAAATGGCATCCAATGTAATAAAAAAAAGTCAACCAACGAACTAGATTCTTGTACCGGATCTCCTCTCTGGTAAACAAGAATACACTGAAGACTCTGGCAGGAGCACTCATTCAAGGGTACTACGACTATGCGTGCACCTCATGGTACCAAAGCACCTCAAAGGCGCTTAAAACAAAATTACAAACATCACAAAACAAACTGGTCAGACTACTACTTGACCTGAACCCCAGAACCCACGTCACCCCTGCCCACTTTGACAACCTAGGATGGCTTAGAGTAGACGACAGAGTACAGCAACTTGCAATGGGCCTGGTCTACAAGATACACTATACGACCGGGGTACCCATGTACATGTCTAAATACTTCCCAAAGGTCAGTGAATACCACAACCACTACACCAGAGGAAGCTCAACAAATCATGTAAAACCCAGATTCGGCTCAAACAAGGGACTAAACACGTTTCGCAATTATGCCACAACAATGTGGAACGCCCTACCCAAAGCTGTAAAGGAATGTGAATCACTACCCACATTCAAAACCGCTCTTAAAGAGCACCTACGGGAGGCTGCAATTCGAAACTGGCCACCGTAAATGCCCAAAACCCCCACCACCTCCTAATAGACAGTCTCCTCCCCACCGCATGTATATATTCCCTCCCCGCCGTATGTATATTTCTCTCCCACCCACCCACCCCCTCCTAATGTACAGTCCCCTCCCCATCATATGTATATACTCTGTCAGGATCTAGGGGTAACAGTACTGTATATTTGAATACCGTTTATGTCACAAATGTATCAGTACTAAATACCTATATGTCCCTATGCCATAAATGTCATGTATGTTGTGTATGTCATAAATGTCTATATGAATTGAAAATGGGGGACCCTGATGGAAACTTTCTCAGGTCTGCATCCCCTTAACAATTGTATGTATTGAGCCGTACTGTATTGTACCCATTCTGCAATCTGTTAAATAAAGTTTTCATTCATTCATTCATCGTCTCATATCGATTGCAGGCACCTGCATCGTATCGTATCGTGGCAGACTTTGTGATATCGGCAAATATCGTATCGTTGTCCAAAGAATCGATATCGTATCGTGATGAAACTGGTGATTCCCACCCCTAGTAGAGTCCATACATCCAACACCAAATCTCATAATTCCTTACACGTAACGTGTCTGGCTGTGTGACGTCAACTTGTCAGCATGAAAATGACAACCAAACATGGCACTGCAACTAAATAACACAAATATAATAGGCACATTTGTGACTGTTACAAATATAACACGTTTTATACTTGTGCTACAAGATTTTGGCCTGTGCTACAAAACTATCAACCTCTGTAGCACCAGTGATATGTGCAAAAAAAGTTACTGTACAGCCCTACAGACATGATGTGACCCATGTACTGCATATTTTATACTGAGGAAGAAAAACGGAGCAGGATTGGTAAACAGGAGTGGGATGGGAGTGGGATTCTATAAAAGTTTGGCTCGGGATTGGGACAGGATTGGGATCAGTCCTCTGTGGGAGTGGGAGGGAGTGGGATTTTTTCAAAACTCTCACTTGGGATTGGGATGGGATGGGATTATTTCTGTGGGAGTGGGAAGGAGCGGGAGTCAAAATCCAATCACATGTCAGCCTCTAGCATGTACCTGACAAACTTAACTGTTTGTATTACAGTCGTATTCCAACTTAACTGAATGTACACGTGTGTGTGGACTACTGTACTATTACAGGTATTGAAATGAACAATGCAACTTCCTTATACAAAAAAGAATACTTTTTTAAAATGTCTTTATAAATAATTAAATATCGATACTTGGCGTCCCTGTATCGATACAGTATCGCCACGCAAAGTATCACGATACTACTACGTATAGATTTTTCCCCCCACCCCTAGCATGGGACCACCGGTGTAACGACCCCAGGTCCTGGGAGGCCTGGGTTAAGAAGAACAATAACACTGGACATTATCTACCTCATTTCGGTGGTATCATAACGCCACCTAGTGGACATCATCAGATGATGCAGGCGACCATTTGGCCTATTTTGATAGATGAAATTAATGTAATTAACAGCGTGAGTAATGTAATTATATGTGTGTTGTCATTGTTGTCGTTCCCTTCCCTGGTGTGATGTTCTTCCCTGTCTGGTGTTGCTGTAATCTTTGCTTATGTGTTTAGTTGGTTAATATTGTGTTTTAGACTGGCCGGGCCAGGTGTTGCCAATCTTAATTAGTCAAGTATATATGTGTGTGTCTCCCTCTCCTCGTGGTGGCGTCATTACCTCCAGTTCCCTGTTTCCTGTCCACTAGTGCACTGCAACCCTGCCCGTGCCCAGGCTTTTTTTTTTATAAATAATTCGGGCTCGGCCGGGCCGGGCAGAGCCGTCTTTTATTTATTTTGATTTTTTTTATTGCGCGCTCTCTATACTCATATAACTAGGGTTATAGGATAACCTTAAGTTTTGTTTTCCTTAAGTTTCGTTTTCTCTTTTGCGCAAGCTGTCATCAGAGATCAGAGAGTCAGCGCGTGTCTCTGAGTCGCGATGGGTAAATTAACAGATATGGAATTAGGGAAAGGGAGAGCTTTTGAAATCCCAATGCGTCTGGGAAAACTGGATTTTTTTAGGACAGTAGAACCGTGCTGAACAGGACATCAACGGTGGATGGTGGTGGACAAGAGCAGACCGAAGTGGTTCAATAACTTCGCTTCTTGGTTGAAGTTGGAATATAGCCAGTTGGCGAACGTTTTAATTTGTTCTTGGATGTAGCAGCTGGTTGGCGAAGTTTTGTTAACGTTATTCAACGGCAGACGTTTTTGTTGCTGACGTCAACAGCATGGTGAGTCCTGAATTATTTATTATAATTGGCTGCTGCGGTCGAGTTTTTTCTGTATACTTTTGTGTCATGATGATGACATTAATGTTTTAGTCTGTGTCTGCCAGTACCTCTGTATACTCGTGACATCGGATTCGGTAGCATAGCAGTGATTTTGGACTGATTGTGAGTTGTGACGAGGCACCGTGTCAGTCTAACGCGAGCGCTGGGAAATAGAGGGCAGGCATTTGCGAAACAGGCTATAGAATGATTGTTAGTTTTCAGCGTGATGTGTTATTTAGTTAGACCTATTGGACATTTTCGTTTTTGTTTATTTATTAAGTTCATATAAAACCGTGTTTCGAATATTTAAAACAAATACAAATAAAAAATTAAATTTAAGTCTAATATTATTATTTGATTTTTTTCGGGTTTGCACGCGGGCTAGGGCTTAAAATGTTATTTACAGTCGGGCTTATTTTCGGGCAGGGCCTGAAGTTCAAGGCCCTTGCAGACCACTACTGTCCACGTCGTTGCTCTCCCTTGGTTGATTCTAGTAAGTGTAGTGTTTTGATGTTGCCTGTTTGTTTTACGTTTTCTATAGTTTATTGTTCTAGTGCCAGCACGGCTGCACCGTTTACTTTCTTTTGTTTGTTTCTCTAAGTCTTTTTGTTTATCGTACCAGCAAGGCTGTGTCGTTATTGTCCTATTTTCGTGTAGTGCTTGGTGAACTTAACACTTTGACTGCCCATCACGAGTTTTCTCGGGTTTACCCCCCGCTGGTTGAAGGCCCATCACGAGAATTCTCGTATTTTCTCGTTTTTTCTTTTTTATTAGCGATCTGAAATCATATTTCATCAACCAAGTCTACCGTTAGAAAATCAATCACTCCAGGCGCTCAGATGTGAAAAAAGCGCCCCCTATCGTCTCCCAGATGGTAATTCACCCTTTTGGATTGAACTCAATGAAAATGAATGAGAAAAAAAAACCCGGAATCCACGTTTTACTTCTCACTCATGCAACCACCGTCGACCAGTTTCACTCTGGAGCTTCAGAGCAGCGGAGATTATGTGTTTTTACACTATACTCGGTGGATCAATAAAATTATCGATTTTTTCGAATGGCGATCAGGAATTGGAATAATCCATTTGGATACCATCTGATCTCAGGTAAGGAATCTATGTTACCAGGCTTAGGATAATCAGATCCGTTTTCACGGAGATATAAGCTTTTATGTGATTACGTGATATGGCTGTTTCACTTCGCGAGCGGTCAGTAACTAGGAGAATCGATTTTCAGCTCGCGGCACGAGCGTGCATGCGCACACATATACTATCGATAATCTAGCGTTTATTTTAAAACGATTCATAAATAGGCAGAAAAATTACAACGTTCTAGAATATTCCAGTAAAGGGCGATTATCATAGAATGTCTTCTTTTTTCCGTGAAATCAAGTGCTTTTCAAAATGCTAGAAAACGGAAATGAACCGATAAAAAAACAATCTGCTTTGACAATGTTGACTGGAAAATGAGTCTTTGATAAGCGGCAGATTAGACACATAGCCATAATTTAAAACATAGATTAGGCGATATTAACGCTAACATTGAAGTGGTGCTGGGCATTCAAGGGGGTAAAATGCCTCTCATCATCATTGTCCGCAGTATTGGGTTCTCTCTCCTCTCCACACTATCCCCACTCGTAACAACCGGCTGCTTCTGCATCAAATGCTTTGGTTAATGCACACTGGAACAAACGCTTTAAAGCTTTGGAGTACAAGAATGCCCTATATAATGCATACTTTTACTCTTAATACTTAAGCACATTCATTATATCAAATACTTTGTGCATTTAAATCAAGGACTTTTACTTTTGCCAAAGTACTATTCCATCCGGTACATTCTGGACGAATCTGGGGAAAATAGGCTCTTTGGAACTTTAATACTTCATTGTAAATCAGAATAATATAGTTCTGTTTTAATATAGTGTTTACAAAAATTACCATCATAAACAAACCTTTGACATCACCAAAAGGCTAGTGTTATTAACACATTGAGTGCCACGCCCCTTCCCGGGAAGTGACCCCTTCCTTGCCGTCCATTAACCCCATGTAAACTGAGTTGTAGTTTGTAGAGCTAAACCTATATTTTATAGTATAGCTATGGGTCTAATAACGCTGTCGAGTCTCAGTGAGTTGCTTCTGGTCAACGTGCAAAAAAACGGATTATTTTTTCATCCGTACATTTCTGTTTTATACCGTTTTGAATATGAATATAGTTTGGTTGCTTCTGTGTAATTCCAGGGAAAACATGTAATTCAATAAACACGTTGTCATTTTTCGCCTGATTATCGGATCTTCCTGAAATCAACGCTAGATTATCATTATTATCCTTCCTCGTGAATACATTAAATGTGCCCTGGAGCGCGGCGCACCCCCCCCCCCCCCCCCCCCCCCAACCCAACGGCAGACAGCCAGACACATAAAACACAGATAGCTTCAATCGCGGCAGATATAAATATCAGATCAACGCAAGCTTTCATATATAGTGTCCTTACCTGGATTCTGATGTAAAGCAAAAAAAAGAATCCAATTATCTTATCGCCATTCCAGTTATCCACAGCGATCCTGTCTCCGACGTTGTTGGGCATTGCACTTCAACGGGCGGGCGGGGTCAGTAGTCCAAACCATCCCTACAAGCGCGTGTTTTGCCGGAGTGTTTAGAACCCGCCCCCACACCGCAGCTCGGTAGGGAAAATAAACTAACCCGTTTATAACGTGGTGCAATAATGGCCGAAGGCGTTAGAGGGCGGTATAAGACCGTCTGCCAGCTCAGACACACTCAGAACAGTATGCACAAGGTGCCCCGCTGAATTATGAATGGCAATAGCAAATAAAAGAAATACAGTGAGAAAAAC